>NC_088800.1:34536069-34881071 GCF_011386835.1 Chrysemys picta bellii | reverse complement strand
CAGAGGGACTAGACAACTTTTTCAGAATCGAGGTTCTCTTCCCCTCATTTTGAAAAATAAGGAAATAGAGTAAGATTCAAAATCTGGAGAAAAGACCCTCAGTGTACAGAATCTATCTGCCCCATCCCTGGCCCCATATTTCTGTCCATTTGGATTATCTCTGCGTATGGATATACTGGCACAGAGCAGAAGGGACATTAGAGCAGGTGCTCTGCTCTTTAGCATGTCTGGCTAATTATGACCCACTCCTCAAGGCCTGTGCTTTTTTCATGAGTTGAAGAAGGTCCCTGCTGTACCACTCCTGAGAAAGGATCATGTCCAGCTGAGAATGACAAGATCAGGACTTTGCAAGGTACTTAGCAATATGGGGCAACTGATTAACAACAGTCTGGAGTATCATAAAACTAATTATTTTGGTGGAGCTTCAAGGGTTCTGCCATTGAACGAGCACTTAAATGTTTTTGACAATTGTACACCTGACATTTAACAGTGACATTTTGTAGGTCTAACCTGATTTCTCACCAGTCTTTTTGACTTAGCGCATTTGTGGCATGCTGCCTAGCTCCTTATAATGTGGGGAACTAACATCTCATGCTTCAATATCCAGGGTCAGTTGTGCACAGATGTTGTCTATCTTTAATGGAGAAGGAGGGCAGGCTGATAATTTCAGCTCTTTTCTATCAGAGGTATTGACATACTTTGCCACTGGAGATGAAATATCAGCCTCTGTATTCATTGTACAGGTTTCAAAGCTGAGGACAGCTTCGGAGAATGATGGGAAGCAGAAGCAGTGCAAATGGTTCAGGTGTTTGCCATTAGGCTTTAAACATTTCTCTGTGCAACAGTGAAAATTGTCCTGGATTTCCCACAAAAAGCGTTCTTAGAATTGACATTTTCACATCCTGCTCTATAGAAAAAGTATGCATTTAACTTGTGGTCCTATTCATATGGCCTCCCTGCCCTCTGGTGGCCCAGAAGGGCTAGGGTCCGGTATTGGCCAAGACTGAAGGACGGGTCGTGTCGTGCTCTGCTATACTATGGTAAATCCTCTGGCATTTTTACATTGATTACCTGATTTTTCAGAAGTGCTGAGCGCTACAAGGTTCCATTTGAAAGGGATTTGTGAAACCTCAACCCTTCTGATGATCAAACGATGACTATCTTACAACATATCTTCAAGTTGTTACATACTTTTTGTCTGTTGCATAAAAATGTTTGTTAAAATCTTTGAGCCAAAGCTGAACAACTTGCACTTAGATGCTGCTGACTCTGAGGTTGCCCTTGGGCTGACAAGTATTTCAGAATACATGTGCATAAAGCTTTAAAACTCTGAGTCCCTCATTGACGCTGATGTCCTATGGCACCTCCTTGCTCTCTCTCCCTTTCTTACCAAGATTCTGTAAAATACACTAGCAGACAGGCTACAGCCAAATTGCAGAACAACTGACAAGAAAAGATGTGGTGTTGTACCCTGTTATAGGTGTATTGTTTAGAACAGTGTTGGCTGTTTAACAGCATTATAGCTTGTGTGAAAGCGAATGTGTCTGCTCAACAATATTACCAGTTTCCTGACAAGATGTTTAAATCTTTGAGGGTGCACTTTCCATCCTGCTCTGGTGCTTCTATTTCCTTTCTTGTTTAATTCTAGTCCAATTAAATCTAAGCATTTCTGGGTCTCCCACCACCATAACATCTACTTACAACATAAGTTCCCTGGGCCCCATTTACTGATGTAGCATGTGTACCGTAACTGATATTAAATGTCAGCTAACGTTCTCTCATTTTATTATCAGGAGTTTGGGAAAAGTTCCCATTTTTAGTTTGCACTATTTCATGAAAATGATACTTCAGGACAGGCAGCATACAAATGAAACCTATGTATTAGGTTACTTTTCCTGTTCAGTTCTGAATCAAACCTATTGGTCTCACAACCTAAATGAGCACCTCCTGCAATCCATCTTACTTAACTGTCCAGTTCTTGTACTGTAAATCACTTCCAGTTGAGAGCTATCTTTGTTATAACTTTGTTCTTATGTCCTGTTTCACTGCTCAGCAAACCCCTCATAGTTGTAGCCTATTCAGGTCTTTGCCATTGCTTCAGTACTCTACTGACCTACTTCCTGGGTCAGCGGAGAAGCAGCACTGTTGGTGCATTACAATTTGATGTGTGAGTAGCAGAGGACATGTAGATCTCTGAAGTTTCTCAGTATTTCTTGTTCATACGGTATACAGTCTCCAGTTTCAAAACTGGATTAGTAAGGCCCTCAAAAAGTTACTGTGTCGATTGGTAGCACAAAACAGCACTATCGAGGTGGGGTTATCAAATCCTTCTGGTAAATAGTAAACCCAGTAAACTTACACACCAAAAAGACATGCTGGGTGGGGGTGGGGGGGAAGAGATCTGAAATTAGGGAAAGGTCCACTCTGAATTTTGGCTGAAGCTTAGCTTTCTAAAGGGCCCAACGTGGAAACCCTAAATATTAACACATCCAAAGCTGGAGATCTAGGATCTGAACTTTGTCACTAAGGCTCATCTCTAGAAAAAGCTGTGCACATTAGATCAGAGAATCAATTTGTGCTGTTTACTTTTAGCATCACACTCCGCTTGAACAATGAAAGAAGTACACTCGTCTGTTTCCCCTTTACTCTGGAGGAACTAATAGTGACTCTAGCGTTAAGGCTGATCTGAGATTTTGCCTTTGATGGGACCTTAAACCCTCTCAGGAGTTGAAACAGTGGCTTGGCTTTAAAAAGCTAAACCAATACAGAATGCGTGTCAGAGTCAGGACACTGGAGTAGATGGACCACAGGTCTGGGCTGGTATGACAATTCCTAGCTCCCTATGACAGATGTTCAAGTTAATACTACTTGGTCTGTCAGCACCATGGATTATGAGGGTTCCTTATGCATTTAACTATGGCAGCTGGATGGAATAAATTTTAAATGCTCATTCCTTCCAAAGGGGTCAGAGGTAGAGCCGGGCTACCTCTTTCCTTCCCTAAAGGGCCTTGACTAAGGAACCCCATAGGGTTCTGTTCTGTCATCATTCCTAAGCGACACTTGTCAAATCCCTGTGGAAGGCTGTGGAGCTACAGGCTAAAATGTCATCAGTATGCTGACAACGGCTCTCCATCTCCTTCTCAACCGCTCCTGATGGAGCCCTTTCCATGCTCTCCCAATGCCTTTTAGAGAAAGGGACTTGTATGAAAGCCAATGGGCTCAGGCTCAATCCAGATAAGACAGAGGTGCTACAGGTCAGCAGAGGGAAGTATTCTGAAGAATTAGCACAGTCAAGAACTTCTCCCTCAGCTGAGCTCCTCTCTCTGGTTTTTAACTCAGTTCAGTGTGTAACTGACACAAGCAGAGTCATGTTTACTTTCTGTCCCTAGGGAAAGCTAAGCAATAAACTTGTCATCTCTTGTCTTCCAGCCAATGGACAAGCGGCAGGCCCTGGTGAGGCGAGAATCTGTCATTAACTTGGAAAACTTCAAAAGGCAATATGCCAGAAGGCGATGGAAGGTACGGCACTGGGACATTAATACTGATGTAATACTTACTTATCCTGAGGGGCTTCGAGGGCAAACTAATGTTTGCATAGTGCTTTGAAGCCGTAAAGCACTATAGCTGTATGTTAGGGATTTCTACATTGCAAGTGTCACTTAATTCTCATCTCTCCCCCTTCCCCAGCTCTCTTACAGTATTGTCTCACTGTGCAACCACTTATCTCGCTCACAGATGAGAAAGGTCCCACTGATGCAGGATGAAAGTTTGGTAGGTACATTGAAAAAACAAAGGGAAGAGAGAAGGGAAAAGCAACCATTTTACTGCGATATGAATCTTGCTCCCCTAGCATGGGCACCGAAGGTCCAAAAAGCATCAGAACTGCCATGGTTCTGGGTAGTCAACCCATGGAGAAGCCAGACTATGAGCTGCTGTACTTTTTTGTACCCTGGGCCATTGCTCCAACAGTGCTATCTGTGGCATAAATGGGGAGCAAGGAGTGGCCAGTCGCTCTGCAAACTGTATTCACTGGCCAAAATTATGATATGGGGGAGTAGTATGAAAGTTGCACTAGGTACATGGCTACCATAGTGATGAACATGGTATCAAACCCTTAACTGAGAGAGGCGAGGGGGTGCAGTTGCTCTGGGCTGGGTGGGGAAGGGGGGAATTTCATCCCAAAACCTACTATGTATTGTAGTTTCCCCCATGCAAAGCCAAAGTAAATGGGCTTTGCATAGGGAATGGGAATTTGATGCTAAAGGCCAATCTTGCACTCCTGATGCCAGTGGGATTTTGCAATAGATTTCAATAGAAGCTCCCTATGTGAGCAAACATGGACTAAGGAAGCACTTGAATATAAAAGGTCTTATCTAAAATGGGAAAACCCTTGTGTTCATAGAATCATAGAATATCAGGGTTGGAAGGGACCTCAAGAGGTCATCTAGTCCAACCCCCTGCTCAAAGCAGGACCAATTCCCAACTAAATCATCCCAGGCAGGGCTTTGTCAAGCTGGGCCTTAAAAACCTCCAAGGAAGGAGACTCCACCACCTCCCTAGGTAACGCATTCCAGTGCTTCACCACCCTCCTAGTGAAATAGTGTTTCCTAATATCCAACTTGGACCTCCCTCACTGCAACTTGAGACCATTGCTCCTTGTACTGTCATCTGCCACCACTGAGAACAGCCGAGCTCCATCCTCGTGTTCAATGGCTTCTCATGAGAGCACATCGCTGGACAGTTTGTATTGCTTAAACTTTAGGTTTGCAGAAACATGACTCGAAAAATTCATTAGGTTGGAAGTATAACAAGCTTATGTACTCCTGATGCATTTTTGTCTAAGTATTCTATTCTATATAGGTTCTTATACTATCTATAATTTTTTAGTGGGCCTTATTTTTATTTATTTATTTATTTATTGCTTTATTGTTTACATGCATTTGCCCAGTTTCCATTTGGCCAAAGATAAAGTGGGGGTTTCTGTCAGGCTGTTTTGACTGTGAGCTTTGTTCCTAGAAAAATAGGAACAAGGATATCCTGCTTTAGGATCAAATCAACAATCCCACTACAGGCCATCTGCTGTACTTTGGCTGGGAGGTCACTTATTTTAGTTTTGGCCCAATAATCTCATCTGGGAACAGCCACCGCAAAGTGGACAAACCCGTCTAGAATCCTGTGTCTTGCTGTGGTCTCCAGTTGTTGGGGAAAATATCCCCAATGCAGCTTAGAGAACCTCAGTGATGTTTCTCTTAGCTCTCCTGCTTATCCCCCCCCCATAGGTGACTGATTAAGTATGTGTTTGCTAATCTATGTAGGAGCTCTGTATCTCATTCAGCAGACTGAAACATGACAGCCTCTTTATTTCAGAGAAATTGTGAAAGTGACCAGGAAGAAGATCTTTCCCAAAGAAATGGCACTCATCTGAGGAAAAGCAGCATATTTTAGTGTATCTAGTATTCACACTAGAGAGACACGGGAGGAAAACCTCATCTTGGCTAAAAACGCAGCCCTAACAGCAGAGCTGGTTTATGGTCAGATTCAGTGATGATGTGCTGCTCGCTTTTCAAATTACACAGAGCACCTGCATAATATTATTCAAGATCCGCTGAAAGCTTACAAAACTCGGGAGTCCGGATTCCCTGAGAAGTGCGGCAGCACCGACACCATCGGAATAATTTTACTTGTAGAGCTTTTCATTCTTCTTCAAATTCATCTGTGAACTGTGATATCACCTGTATCCAGAACATTGTTTTCACTGACATTCTCTTAAGTGTAGCGCAATTCACATTCTGAGCCATATATAAGAATGTGTGAATTAATACCAAAGGATCAGCCTTTATGGCAGTGAAGCTGTTATTGCTTCTTAAGCAAACTTTTACAAATAATTGTTGTTGTTGTTGTTAGTAACACAGATACACGTGTCTGAGAGGTGTCTGCAATAATACCGCTATCCTTGTTGTGATGAAAAGTCATCATATTTTTCCATTTTATCATCGAAGGCGCTAGCCTGATAGCATGGAAATGGTGTAAGGAGTGGACCTGGGTGGATTTTTTTGCAGCAAACAGTATGCATTTGTCAACAAACTGAAACTATTCACAGAATCAATGCAAAGGACTGAATAGTTTGAGCAAAAAATTTTTTTTCCAAAGACTGAGATGCCATTGGAGAAGTGGTGGTGCCGCCACTTCCTTATAAGCTTTAGCCTAGTGGTTAGGGCACTCATGCCAAACCCGGATTCAATTCCCCCTTCTACCTGAGATGGAGAAAGGATTTGAACTTGGGGCTCCCTCGAAGCAAAAAAGTGCCCTAGCCACTGGGCTATGGAATATTCTGATGTTGAGCTCGCTCAGTCTCTCCTGTTGAAGCAGTTTTACAGTGTATAAATAATTAAATAGTCATTGGAGCAGGGATTTGATCTGGTGACTTCCACCTCCCATGTGAGTGCCTCAGCCACCGGCTATAGAGTCAGTCCCACACTCTGTCTGCCTGGACCAATGACTATTTGTGCTTTATCCTAGGGACCACTCTCTATAAATCTGTGAAAATAAGCTCTATACCGGTATAACTGCATCCACACTAGGGGGTTGCGCCACTTTAACTATATTGGTTTCTAAGCCAATATAGTTAAATTGATACCAAAAATATGTGGAGACCAACCCTTTATTTTGGGTTGGATGTAGCTAAAACCACAAAGCAAACTGTTTGTTCTACAAAATTTCACCTGATTTGAACGGTTTTGTATCAGTCATCCCAAGCTTGAGATTTTAACTGGTTAGAATTGCAAGTTTGTGTTGAAACATAACCCAGGTGAATTTTGCCTGGCTTCAGGTTTCACTGTGAACATTTTGCAAAGCATTAAAAATCAAGTTTGAGTCATAGCTTTATATCCTTTTTTAAGTGGGGATAAAAACATGCATAGTACATGCATCAGGAGGAAATATCCAGCATCCAAGAAGGAAGAGGTAGCATAAGTGGAAGCAGAAAGGAAAGTGTGAGGGAAGAGGCACAATGGTAAGTAGGTGGGAACTAATCAGTGAGGAGGAATGACTGAAAGGGACACTAGGAAGGGGGTGGATAAAGAACTGGGGAGGTTAGAAAAGACCGGAGGAGAGAAGGGAAAATAGGGTTAGGAGGATTATGAAGGAAAGGGATGGAAAGAGGAGTGTTTCCACCAAATGTGAGACCACAGTCTGAAGCAGCTGATGTAAAAAATAGGCTACCTCATGTTCAACAGTGCTCTAGACCATGGCTAAGTCTATGGTGATCCTCAGCCTGTAAAGCCTGTCTTCACTAGGATAAAAAGGTGTGTTCCGAATTTGAGTTAGCAAACACAAGGTAAAACCCTAGTGAAGACAAGGCAGTTTGTTTGCACAGGTTAGCTGGTTGAGGTTAAGATTACAGGGGTGGCTAGGGTTTATCTGCTAACTCACGATAAAACTACAAGTGCCTTGTCTTTACTAGGATTTTGCCTTGTGATAGCTAATTCATGTTAAGAACAAACCTTTTTTCCTATTGAAGACAATGCCTAACTGACCAATTACGGGGTATCAGAATTATGCAGCAATCTCTTTCTCTCATGTAGATTTCTACAATACATTCTTAGCTGCTCTTGACTTCCCTTAGCTTGTTCTTCTTGTTCAGAAGTCTGATTCTAAACTCTTTGAGATGGAGCCTCAGATGGCATAACGTGTCCTACCTCCATGGAAGTTGATGAGCTATGGCAATTTAAGACCAGCTGAGGCTCTGCCTCAGTGTTTCTACTGTTTCCTTGTTCTGTCATTAGCCTCAGTGACTGGCATTGTCTTGGTAGCTCCTTTTTGTCTTTCCCCACAGAGAAATAAGTGCTACATCTTTGTCTTTGTTACAAGTTGCTTCCAAAAATTCACTTATCACAGCAGTAGTGCCTGCTTCCCAACTGTGATGATAGTGAAGTAAAGGTTAGATTACTGAGAGCTAGACAGACATTGTGCATGACAAATCTGAACCAGCACTTAGATACTGTGCTGATAGGCCACCGGAGAAAAGTCTAGGGTAGGTGATTGGGAATATGGACTTGAGCCTTGTTCGGAATGTTTATTGTAAAATCTGAGATTGCTTGCCTACTTTTTTTTTTTTAATTAACTTAATTCTGCTTTGATCAACTGTTCCCTGAGTACTAAGCCTTGTTTTTAATTGAGGACAACTGCCTTCTGTAGCTAGACCAGGTACTGCAGCAGCATCTGAACACCGGAATGGCATTGTGAGGAACGCTGGGTTTGGCTTACTTGTCAGCATCACTTTGCAGAACAAACACTTCTCTTTGCACTTTTTATATTGAAGAGTCAGCCAGGTACCCAACAGAGCAATGTTTCTACCCATTTTCTTCTTTGCTTACTCGCTACAGTTCTCTGTGTATAATATTTAATATCTCCCAAATTAAGGTAAGTTTTCTAATGATTACAGTTTAGGTCACTAAGAATTCGTGTTTATTTCAGTGTACAAGGAATTTATTTTTGTGTTCACTTTCAGGAGAGGGATGTTTCATGTATCCGAGCCACTTGGTCATATGTACATCTTTAAAACCCTCCTTAATTAGTTTACACTGTTTGTACCGCAGTATGCATTATATCTGATTCTTCATCTCTCCCAGCTTCTAAAGTCCTGAGCCGTTATCACTTTTCTAAGTAGGCATCCAGACAGCGAGTAATTGCTGAACACTGGCTACAATGCACCTATATCACATGGACCAAGCAAAATATCAATTCTGTTTTATGCAGTATTCTAGATAGCCCAATTGACTATTAAGGATGAAAGGGGATTATAATATTACATTAACATAAATGGTACAAATTCAATATTAAAACCTAGGTTTTGATAAATGTATATTGTACAATCATACTGAGGACTTCCAACACTGTCCGTAGTGTGTTCTATATGTTATAATATACCACATTCAAATAAATATATATAGCTTTATTAGCTGTTGTGCTGATATTTTAATGTACCATTGCCTTAATATTATTGTTATTTTCCTGGTTCCACATCTAAAATTATACTTGCTCTTCTACTCACTCACCCAGTACCTCTGTGTTTACAAGCTAATGGAGACCAAGTCTTCAGTGTATTGTTCAGTTACCTATTTTTATATATTTTTTTAAAAATAGAATATATCAGCTTGTGTAGACTTAAACATTGGACTAAAAGTGAATTTGCACTGTAGTAATGGATACATAAAGAGAGAATAGTGCATAGGAAAACTATTTTCTTTTCATTCTATAGAGGAATATTTATAAAGAGAACCACTAAAAATATATATTTGAAAAATCAATGGCTCCTCCACTTGTCTCCCAGTTTCTAAGTTCAGGATTCTCTTTGTCCTGTCCCACGTGATGGTGCTCAGATTAGCCTGAGTTTATCAGATGGCTGAGTTTATCAGAAAGACATGCTGAGCACCCACACCTCTAATTTGAAGTCTGCATGAAAATCCGGCCCCTGAGCCCTGGTTATAGTAACATCCTAGATTATAACATCAGACATTGCTTTGGGCCCAGTCCTGTGAGGAGTTGAATGCCCTCACCTCCCACTGAAGTCAATATGAGTTATCATTTTTCAGGATTTTGGCCTTTAGTTTTGGCTGTACCCCTGTGCAACTAAGGACATGAGTATGTAGTAATAACCACAACTGTACTGTCACTCTCAGATAAAACAGCATTGCCCTCATTTCCTTACTATGTTCTGTGCGCCTGTAGCTTCACATGACTTGTGTGGGATGTGGCGTTCAGTGCAAGGGAACCACCAGGGGAAACACTCATATTTGAGCAAAACTATTTCCTGATCTTTTTTCAAATACTAATTCAATGCCTGTGTATATTTTGGAGGTTTCGGTGCAAACTCTAGTCACTGATTTACTAGTACATTTCCTTCCAAATGTATTTGTAACTTTGAAGTCTATACCTATATATTCTGTTGGGGTGAAATTCACTCCTGTGCAGAAGGGCCAGTACAAGGCATAAGCACCACTTAGTTAAGCTCTATCTAGAAGACTTACGTGGTTCATAGTCCTCGTCCTGGCTCTGTGCATAGTTGTGAATTTCACTCTTAATGATTTGGAATCTTAAATACAATTATCCTAGTACAACAGCCTTGAGTTTCCCCTTGATACTGAAAGTAGAATGTAAGAATTTACTTCATTATAATGGTTGCACATATTACAGGACTTGCCTCTTTGGGAGAAGATCTATATTTTTAATGCATACCTGGCCCCTTGGGAATTTGAAGAAGAGGGATGCAATAGTCTGATTTATAATAAAATATTTATTTATTCTTTAGTCAATTGACATAATTTGGATATTTTATTATTGGCGCATCCGTGCTGTTTCTAACCTCTGTACCTATGTTTTTTAGGAGATATACTCAGATTTTTATTGAGTACCTGGCAAGAATACAAACTCTGTCAGAACGCATGAAATATATTTGTCATTCTGATTTGCGAATAAAACTTTGCAAAATATTAATGTGTGTAATCTCTTTATTTCCCTGTGCATTTGTAGGGAATAGAGAGGGAAGGATGGTCCAGTGATTAACTGGGATGCTGGAGACTCAGTTTTTAGCTCTGCCACAGGCTTTCTGTGAAGTCTTGGGCAAGTCACTTATCCTCACTGTGCCACAGTTCCACATCTGTAGAATGGGGATTATAGCACTTCTGTACCTCACAGGAGTGCTGCAAGGATAAATAAATTAAAGATGGTGAGGTGTTCGGATATTAGAGTAATGGGGGCCATATAAATACCCGAGAGAGAATTTAAGAAATTTTCTACTGTGCTGCTGCCATATTAGAAATGCTATCAGACGCTCTTCTCGGCAGTTGGTCAGATTTGTACCTGAGGGTAAATGCTAAAGAGAGCTGTGTAAAGCTGCTGGAGTTTCTGTCCATTTTGCAAACCTGGGGGCAGGATGTTTATGCAGCAGGGAAATGAAGCTGATCCTAAGGGTCTCAGAAGCAAGTGTTACACAGGTCCTATGATATCAAACATAGCAGTGCCAGCAGACAGGCGACAAAGAAATAGGGTGACCAGATCACAGGGATGAAATATTGGGACATGGAGAAGGGGGGGGGTGGAGCAAAAAAAAAAAAAGCAGTTTCGCAGGGGCCGGGGGCATTAGCAGGCCCCGGCCGTGCCGCCGGATCGCACACAGCGCCCCAGCTGCGCACGCTGCCTTCTCCGCGGAGCCTCCCGCACCCTGGCCCACCCCGGGCACATGCAGCGCGTCCCGCCACTGGCGGGGAACCCCGCGCCTCTTCCGCTCAGCTGCGCTCCAGTGGCTCCTTCCCGGCGGGGTGAGCCTCTGGAGCGCAGCTGAGCGGGAGAGGCGCGGGGCTCCCCGGTAGCAGCGGGGAAGTTTATCAGTTTGGGAGACCCCGGCCAGCTCCTCACCCCTGTCCGCCGGCCGCCCTGCCTGGGACAAGTCTCGCCCCCGCAGCTCCTCTCCACTGTGTGTCTCTGGCGGGCGGCCCACACCCCCGGGCTGCGCCACCCACCCAGGCCCTGCCCGTTCTGCGCTGCCCCGGGACTCACTGCGCTGCCCCATGGACTGCAGGGTTGGAGCAGCCTCTGCGCTGCACTGCAGCGCTCCTGGCCTCGGCCGGCCATGGCCTGTGTGCCCACACTGCTGCACAGGGGCATCTCCTCCCCAGGCCCAGCTCAGGATCCAATGGGGCAGTGAGGGGGCGAGGCTGGGGGTGGGGATTTGGGAAGGGATTCAATGAGGGAACGAGGGGGCGGATTCGGGGCGGGGGGGGGCGAGAGCCCCTCCGGGCTCTGCCTGTGCGCCGGAGTGGAGGGCAAAATTGTTTGTGTGTCCCGACCGAATATCGGTTGGGATGCAGGACAAACAAGCAAATATCGGGACAGTCCCGATAAAATCGGGACGTCTGGTCACCCTACAAAGTGTCAGAGAATAACAGAGTTCTCACTTTTTGTTTGGGTACAGCAAGTCAGATACTTTATTTTCTCTCTATCAATTGTATGGAGGGAGAGAGCTAAACAGGTCTCCCAACAGGTAAACAATTACAGCAAGCATTTATACCTTTTGTTACAGACAATAATGAGCAACAGCTGCATTTTGTTTATACATAGGTCATTCTGATATCTGGTTTTGCTCACTAATGTAGACTCTTACTCTACATTCCATATTATCTACACAAGGTCGCAACAACTTCTCACACAGTTCTTTCCCACTCGCCTCACACATTCCTCGCTTCTACAAATCTCGCGTTATCCGGGTTACAGTTAGCCTGACTCTTGCTAACAAACTGTCATAAATTGCATCCCCTTCCTGTCAGTTCTTTCTCTGCGTCCACAAAAGAAATAGCAACAGCACAGGAGGAGGCTGCCCCACTAAGCCTGCCGGGCTCAAGATGTGGCATGGAATGCGAGAGCATTTAGGCTGCTGGCAGCCTTGGAGGAGCTGATTTAGGGTGCCAGTCAGGTTGGAGGTGTAAGTGGCAGAAGTGTTGCAGCACTGCAGGCTGGTGCATTATTCTGTCTGCTGCAGAATGCAGCCACTTGGAGAGGGGTAGGGCTCAGAGGATATGAAGTCCCGACACCCAAGTGCCAGTGCCTAGAGGAGTTGCCTCAACATTTGCCTGGAACAAATTTCATCTCTTTTCTACGTGCGCTGCTGACCTGTCAAAGTTACACCCCAAAGCTGGTGCCTGGCACCAATGCAGTCCAGCAGCTGGCTGGCTGGGGGAGTTGTGGGGACCTAGGGCACTGCGGACGGCAGGCAGAAGTGGGAGTGTGTTGGAGAAAGCACAGCAGTGCTGCATGAGTCAGAAAAACAAGCAAACAAAAAAGGTAAAGTCACTTTTTCCCCTCGTTTAGCATGTGCGGGGGATAACAAGAGATACTTACATTGGAGAGGAGGATCATTGTGACATGATGCAAGGCATGCCTCCTCCTCCCAGGCACCGCACATGTTCCCTCCAGCATGCACCTAGCTCCTGCCAACCCAAGGAGCAAGAGAGTGGTACTGGGACTGGAATGTGACCACCAAGCTGTGGGACATCAGACAAACCCTTCACATCCTCAGTTACATTTTTAATCTGCAACCTTTAAGTAACTGAAAGCTCTATTATTACCAGCTCTGAACCCTGCATGAACACATTGATCATATCTTGGTGTAAGTGACTTTTCAAAAGTTAATACTGTTTACATTTGGATGTGGGTCAGGAAAGCTATTTAATTTTGTGTATGGTTTCAGAGTGGTAGCGGTGTTGGTCTGTATCAGCAAAAACAACAAGGAGTCCTTGTGGCACCTTAGAGATTAACAAATTTATTTGGGCATAAGCTTTTGTGGGCTAGAACCCACTTCATCAGATGCATGGAGTGGAATATACAGGAGCAGGTATAAATACCTGAAAGGATGGGCTTGCTTTACCAAGTGTGAGGTCAGTCTAATGAGAGAAATCAATTAACAGCAGGATACCAAGGGAGGAAAAATAACTATTGAAGTGGTAAGAGAGTGGCCCATTACAGACAGTTGACAAGAAGGTGTGAGTAACAGTAGGGAGAAATTAATATTGGGGAAATTAGGTTTTGTAATGACCCAACCACTCCCAGTCTTTTGTCAGGCCTAATCTGATGGTATCCAGTTTGCAAATTAATTCCAGTTCTTCTACCTCATGTTGGAGTCTGTTTTTGAAGTTTTTGTTGTTGAAGAATTGCCACTTTTAGGTCTGTTATTGAGTGACCAGAGAGATTGAAGTGCTCTCCTATTGGTTTTTGAATGTTATGATTCCTGATGTCAGATTTGTGTCCATTTGTTCTTTTGCATAGAGACTGTCCGGTTTGGCCAATGTACATGGCAGAGGGGCATTGCTGGCACATATCACATTGGTAGATGTGCAGGTGAACGAGCCCCAGATGGTGTGGCTGATGTGGTTAGGTCCTATGATGGTATTCCTTGAATAGATATGTGGACAGAGTTGGCACCGGGGTTTGTAGCAGGGTTTGGTTCCTGGGTCGGTGTTTTTGTTGTGTGGTGTGTAGTTGCTGGTGAGTATTTGCTTCAGGTTGGGGGGCAGTTTGTAAGCGAGGACTGGCCTGTCTCCCAAGGTCTGTGAGAGCGAGGGATCGTCCTTCAGGATTGGTTGTAGATCCTTGATGATGTGCTGGAGGGGTGTAGGTGACGGCTAGTGGGGTTCTGTTACTTTCTTTGTTGGGCCTGTCTTGTAGTGGGTGACTTCTGGATACCCTTCTGGCTCCGTCAATCTGTTTCTTCACTTCACCAGGTGGGTATTGCAGTTTTAAGAATGCTTGATAGAGATCTTGTAGGTGTTTGTCTCTGTCTGAGGGATCGGAGCAAATGCGGTTGTATCTTAGAGCTTGGCTGTAGACAGTCGATCGTGTGATGTGGTCTGGATGAAAGCTGGAGGCATGTAGGTAAGTATAGCAGTCAGTAGGTTTCCGGTATAGGGTGGTGTTTATGAGACCATTGCTTATTAGCAGTGTAGTGTCTAGGAAGTGGTCCTCTTGTGTGGACTGGTCCAGGCTGAGGTTGATGGTAGGGTGGAAATTGTTGAAATCTTGGTGGAATTCCTCAAGAGCCTCCTTCCCGTGGGTCCAGATGATGATGATGTCATCAATGTAGCTCAAATAGAGTAGGGGCATAAGGGGACGACAGCTGAAGAAGTGTTGTTCTAAGTCAGCCATAAAAATGTTGGCATACTAAGGGGCAATGCGGGTACCCATAGCAGTCCCGCTGACTTGAAGGTATAAATTGTCCCCAAATCTGAAATAGTTGTGGGTGAGGACAAAGTCACAAAGTTCAGCCACCAGGTTTGCTGTGATGGTATCAGGGATGCTATTCCTGATGGCTTGTAGTCCATCTTTGTGTGGAAAGTTCGTGTAGAGAGCTTCTACATCCATAGTGGGTGGCTAGGATGGTGTTTTCTGGAAGATCACCAAAGGATTATAGTTTCCTCAGAAAGTCAGTGGTGTCTCAAAGATATCTGGGAGTGCTGGTAGCATAGGGTCTGAGGATAGAGTCTGCCTAGCCAGATAATCCTGCTGTCAGGGTGCCAATGCCTGAGATGATGGGGCATCCAGGATTCCTGGGTTTATGGATTTTGGGTAGCAGGTAGAATACCCCTGGTTGGGCTCTAGGGGTGTGTCAGTGTAGATTTGTTCCTGTGCTTCTTTAGGGAGTTTCTTGAGCAGATGGTGTAGTTTCTTTTGGTAACCCTCAGTGGGGTCAGAGGGTAATGGCCTGTAGAATGTGGTGTCAGAGAGTTGCTTAGCAGCCTCTTGTTCATATTCCGACCTATTCATGATGACTACAGCACCTGTATGTGAGAGAAGAGGTAATGCATGTTTTAATTACATATTGAAATATTTACTTTTTCCACTCTTTCACAAACCATTTCAATTTCCATCACTGCTTCCTACGAAATATTATGCTGTTCCCAGTTGGTCCATCAGTATCGTAGTAATGGGTCAGTGGCGGGTATTGGATAGATTAGGTATGTGATGAAGCCACCTCTTGTTCCCTTTCCTAGTTCTTTCAAAATGGTGTGGGGGAGGGGAGTTGTCAGAATTGGTTCAGAGGCCCTTCTAAGAATCTGCATCACTGACCTAGTTGATTTAACATGCATGACATCAGGAGAGATGAATTATACAGTAGATCAGTCTTCTGCAGCTACTTAAGCAAAATCAGTGTAATCTGCATTGCAAATGGAGTTAGCTGCCTGAAGTGATAGGAAATGTTTGAACAGGTTCCAGGGTGAGCTGTACAAACTGATTTAGATCTCTCATTCTGGTCCTGTTACAACGTTTAAGGAAGCCCAATGGTTTTGCTGATTCCAAGTACTGCCTGCAGTTAATGTTCTTCTAGTTATATTACTTCATTGTAGGTAACTGCATCACCTTGCAACATCTGTTTATCTAGTTTGGCATTTTAATATGAATGGCTTTTGATTCTGTGGGGAATTTGAAGGCAGTTACACATGCTGAGCCATAAGTAACTGGGCACTCAGTCCTGTCCCTAAATATATCCACTTTCAAACCACATGCCGGGGAAACTTTAGGAGAATTGGCTGATTGTGATTTGAAGGACATGGCAGTGCTTTGTGCATGTGTGTCAGTGATACTGACACACATGTCTACATTGCAACTAGACACCCGCAGATGGCCTGTGCCAGCCAACTTGGCTCCGGGGCTGTTTCATTGCTGTGCAGACTTCTGGGCTTGCGCTGGATTCCGGGCTGTAGGACCCTGGAGGGTGGGAAGGTCCCAGAGCGCAGGTTCCATCCCCAGATCCAAAGTCTACACAGCAATGAAACAGCTCTGCAGCCCGAGCCCCATGACCCCGAGTTGGCTGGCACATGCCAGCTGCCGCTTTCTCTTTGCTGTGTAGATGTATCCTGAGTGTGGAGGAATTCAGGCAGTGGATTACCATGCCCTTTCCCCCCAAGTAATTCTCCCATGCAATAAATAGATAGCCCCTTCTCTTTCCATCAGGCTGCCTTCCCTAGCATGGGTCAGCCAGGCACACGCATACCGTACATGGTTGTCTGGGTCTTAATGCTCAATATCCACAGAAGGAGATCAACTCCCTTCTGTTAAAAATTGAGGCCATTTAGTCAGCCTTGGAATAAGGGTTCATTGGGTGATAGCCAGGTCCTCCTCTTTGGCTGGGATGTGTAAGCTGGTCGCTTTTTTCTCTTAATGGACTTTTAAGGAAAAAAGTCCTTTGGGATTCAGCAAGTGAACCCTTATCCCTCTTCATAGTGTATTCTGGGGTAAGTCCCTGTCATCAGTGCTGTGTCTGAGCACTCAGCAATGGATTGAGAGCCAGCAGCTGGCACTGGGGACTTGAAGAGTCTGCGTGATCCTAGCTAGGGGGTCACACATCACTCTGCAAAGGCAGCTGAGGCTCATTATCCATTCAGCCAGGATGGCAAGGAGCCAAAGGTTGTTCTAGTCACCTCATTAGAGAGTGGTCTAAAGGGTAAAGTAGCTGATTAGTAAATGAAGAGTTTTGGAGGGCTGTGGCTGAGCCTGTCTGCATCTCAATTAAGCTTAGTCGTTTGAAATATGATATTGCTGCCACTGGCTGACTGTGCTAATTTGAGTGTTTCCAAAACGCTGCAAATAAATTCCAAATGAGTTTCCCCAAGGATTAAAACAGGCTAAGCCACAGATACAGCCTTTGAGATGAACTAGGCTGGGTGCTGCTGACCTGAGCGGTGACAAGAGGTAACCTGCAGAAGAAGAAGAGGCTGTGGGAGGAAAAACTAAATAGAGGCTCTGGAGGGGAAAGAGGCAAGAAGAGAAAATAAAAAGGGAGAGAGAAAGCAAAGCAAGGAGGAGGAGTCTAAAGAAAGCTCTGTGGAGATAAAATGACTTGAAGTGGGCGTGACAGCAGAGAAGGAAATCAGGAATGGACTAAAACATGCAAGGAAAATCCAAAGTCTGAGGTTAGTAAAAATTACTTTAACTTCCTTGGCTGTAAAGGGGAAGCAGAAGAGAAGGTTGTTTTTCTATTGGTGAAAGTTGATCTCTCCCCTGTGAGAGCCAGGGCTAGGCACACCTGCTACCCCGGCCAGAGAATCCTGCACAGCATATAGGGTTGCCAATTTTCTCCAGGAATTAAAGATTAATATTCAATTAAATATTATGTCATGTGATGAAACCTCCAGAAATGCATCCAACCAGAATTGGCAACCCTAATACCCCCACGCAGTGCCCCCTGCACAGCCCCATCACCACAACTGTCCAGTGTCCCACACAGCCCCTCCACCTCAACACACACAGATCTCCCCCACTGCCCAGCGCTCCCCCCCAAGCCCTCCCTCAGATACCCGCTCTCCCGTGCCCTACCCCTCAGCTGCACTCACCAGCCCCACTGGGAGGTGACTGTGTCCGCCGGGCTGAGCCAGTAGCGCGGCTGGGGATCCCCAGCCCGGAGTCCCCTCCTGCACTCTGAACCCCTCCATTTCTGGCCCCACCTTGGAGCCAGCACCCCCAGACCAGAGCTCATATCGCCTCCCACACCCCAACCTCCTGCACCCCCAACCTCCTGCCTCAGCCTGGAGCCCCCTCCTGCATCCCAAACCTCTCATCACTGGCACTACCCCAGAGCCTGCACCTCCAGCCAGAACCCTCCTCCTCTCCTGTACCTCAACCCCTGCCCCAACCCGAAGCCCTCTCTCACACCCTGAACCCCTCATTTCTGACCCCCCATTGAGACCACACCACACCCCCAGCCGGAGCCTCACCCCCTCATACACCTCAGCCGCCTGCCCCAGCCCAATGACATTGAGTGAGTGAGGGTGGGGGGGAGTGAGCAACGGGGGGAGGGGAGATGGATGGGGCCTCGGAGAAGCGGTGGGGCAAAGGTGTTTGGTTTTTTGCTATTAGGAAATTGGCAACCCTACACGGGGGGCTGCTTTGCCTTCCCTGCTGGCAGGAGCACTCTAGCAGGACTGCATGGGGCCATCTCCCCCTCAGCTGGCCCCGCACCCTGATGGGACCCACATGTAGCAAACTTTGAATTTTTAGGTGCCCCTAGAACACAGATCTCCCGTTTACAGACACGTGCCTAATTAGAAATCGGCCCTGGTGAGAGCCTGTACTTGGGTCAGTCCCCAGTAAGTTCCCTGCACCCTTTCCTATGTAAACTGTGCTGGTGCTCCAGAGTGTGGCCTTCCTATAGTAACAGCTGGCTTTATTTTGGGATTAGGTACCATTAAACCTGAGCGATTTAATCCAATGGTTGCTCTAGGTGTCAGAGGAGACAAAACCAAAGTAAAGCTTCTCTTTAATTCTTGTTATGAAATCTGCCAAAACCTGAAACTGAAATTCAAGTGCTATGTTTGCTGGGTCAAACTCACCCCTCACCTAGGGCCCACCCAAGGGCTTTAAGTGACATATTTTAGCCAATGAGAGGAAAACTGTGGAAAAAGTTCACAGGCACCAACTATACTTCATATATGGTAGTTCTTACTGTATCCCTGTTCAAATGATCTCTAGAACTTATATGGTCGCTATTACTGTAGAATATGATCACTTTGCCATCTTTTAGTGCATTTATCCTCCCAACACCCCTGTAAGGTAGTGATGTGCTATTACCCTTGCTTTATAGATGGGAAACGGAGGCACAGAAAGAGTAAGTGATTTGCCCACGGTCATGCAGGAAATCTCTGGCAAAGCAGGGAATTGAAAGCAACTGGGAGACCAACGAAGTCCTGGACTATGCATTGGATCTGATCCTCCATTCTGTGGGTGGCACGTGTGGTTGGGTTGTCTTTTTTTTAAATTACTGAACTTTTTTCACACTAGACTTTCCTCACTGTTCAGATAGGAGGTAGTGATGAGAGGCAGCTGGGGTTCTCTTGACTTCCTGCAGGTTGACCCTTGATGTAACTATTAGTGTAAATGTGCTGTGACCCTCACTTGAAAACTTCCTGCGCTGTGGTTTCCTTTGACTTTTTAGGAAAGTGGTGTCAGCCAGGGCTTCTCCTGTGAACACAGCTTACTCTTCCTGAGGTAATAACTGTAGCCTTATTCAGAAACAAGAGATGTCGTCTTTTTAAGTGTGGGGGGGAAATTCTCTTTTCTGAGACTAATCTCTGAGCCATCAAATACTACAGAAAACATAATTTCAAGCATATGTTTGAAATCTAAGATTTTTATGAAAACATAATCTAAGAAGGTATTAAAAAAGGAAAACACTGAATGTCCCTTTTAAATATCTCAAAGCAAATAATCTGTTAATTACTCTTTCAACTGTTTTTTATTTTAATCTGAAGTATAATAGGCTACTGCACATTAGATTGAACTATATTATTATTATACATATATTAAGCTTGAGCAGCTTTTCAAACACAAGGTGCAAGGCACACTTGTAATAAGTTCCTATAATCATCTATCTCTCTCTTTTTCCTTGCTATATTTAACATACTTAAAGAGGCAGGGCAATTTTTTCAATATTCTAATAGAATAATTACAAAAGCACACCAAGGGCCTGGAAGCTCAACACCCCTCAAAACCAGCTTCTCTTTGTTCCTACAAAGAAGATTTTATGTTCTTTCGAATGTAGGTACACCTCTACCTCAATATAACGCTCTCCTTGGGAGCCAAAATATCTTACCGCGTTATAGGTGAAACCGCGTTATATTGAAATTGCTTTGATCCACCGGAGTGTGCAGCCCCACCCACCTGGAGCACGGAATTTGTGTTATATCAGCTCGCGTTATATCAAGGTAGTGGTGTAGTATGTTCACCTAACAATATAGACTACATACAGTAGCATGGGGGCCACAGGAGATATCTTTGAGTACTTCAATCAAAAGTAACATCTGCGATTTTTCATAAAATGGGGGGAGGCCCCCATAAAATTTCATGAAAGATAAAACAGTTCATAAAAATGACTCAGCAGGAGGAGATGGAATTTATCTATTTACCATCAGTTTTCCACTTCCTATGCCTTTTTTTGTGGTCAGCACTGATCTACTGCAGGAAGAGTGGAAAGAGAGGTTTGAGTGAATCTTCAGGGAGCAGAGTGAGGTTAAAGAGTTAAGCTGTGGGCATTCCTTACATTTACACTTTTCTCTTAAAGTTCAGCCTAAAGGGATGCTCTCAAGGCCAGATAGCTCCAAATTTGATTTACCTCTGATTGTCTTGCATCTGTTTTTAAAGTCCTGTGGTAACTATTTTTTTTTCTTAAAAAAAAAAAAAAAAAAAAATCAAAAAAAAAAAGCCAACATTTCAGTGACCTTTGTTCCTTTTAAAAACAAAATCTGTCAACAGCAACACGTAGCTGCAGCTAGCTGCTCGTTGTCCAACAAATCACTGAACCCTTTGTTTTGGAAGTAGACTTGAGTTTCAAGCTTCTGTAGGATTCTTATGAATACAAATGAGAGAATAACTTTTCTTAATGATGAAGAAAATATCGCTTGTCCTCCTTAAGAGAACTCACTCCAGTGCTCTCTACAGGGGAGGGTAATGCTGATAAGCCATTCAAATGCACTTTTCAGAAGTACAGAGAAAACCTAAAGGTGACAGAGACCAAGGGAAAACCTGAAATAATTCTCTGTTCGTTCTGCTGCTGGATCTCGGATGTAGCCTGCGTGTAGAATGGCTTGTGACTGAGTCCATGGAAGTTAGATGCACTAATAATTAACAGCTAATATTAACATGAGAGCAAAATACTGCATGATGGCCCAACAAATAAAACTCATTGCTGCAACAACCTTCTTGTATATTTTAATAAAAAGAGAGAGAAAACTAATAGGGTCTTCTAGTCTCTTCTGACACTTTTGCATTGAAAGAAAAGAAACTGAACATGATAGAAATAGCAAAGCTATAACACCCCCCAGGCACTACATGGTATGGAATGTAAGCTGTTAATTTAAAGGACGTGGAGCATTGAGCTATTAAAAGGGCCAGTTTGCTGTGGAAGCCTCTCATGCTTCGGTTTGTTAATCAGTTACAGCTCTCTTTGTAATTAAAAAGCCTTTTAATTTGACTTTAAGCAGCTATGATCTGAGGTTTCTGGTGGATTTTTTGTTGTTGTTGTTGTTCTTTTTCCCCGGGGTCGGCTATTGTCACTGCTCACATCTAGAGCTATCCAGTCCACCATAACTTCCACTGCTGTGTATCCTGCAGAAACTCCATGAGGCTCCAGGATTCAGCAGCCCCCACACACACAGCCCCAAAAAGGAGGGGTGGCAGGTTCCGTTAAATCGACCAGTCCACCGCTGCGGACCGCTCTAGGAGCAGGAGCCTGTCATTCCTCGAGTTTAGAAGCGTCCTTTCCATCACTTCACCCGCTCCCCACCACAGTCTGCGTCCCACTTTCAACACTTTACCACAAAATCCTTAATAAAGAAAACGGTGTTAATGAACAAAGTTTCATTTATTTTATTTTTAAAGGTGTGTTGGAAGAGGGTTGGTAACTGGAGAGGATAGTCAACATTAACTGGGTAAAGAAACGGGGGTAGGTTCAGCTTCTGTTTAAACAAACTTAATAGTCACAGGTTACCCTGCTCACTCAGGAACCTAGCTTTCAAAGCTTCCTGGATGCACAGCGCGTCCCGCTGGGCTCTTCTAATCGCCCGGCTGTCTGGCTGGGCGTAGTCAGCAGCCAGGCAATTTGCCTTAACCTCCCACCCCGCCATAAAGGTCTCCCCCTTGCTCTCACAGAGATTGTGGAGCACACAGCAAGCTGAAATAACAATGGGGATATTGGTTTCGCTGAGATCAGAGCGAGTCAGTAAGCTTCTCCATCTCCCCTTCAGATGTCCAAAAGCACACTCCACCACCATTCTGCACTTGCTCAGCCGGTAGTTGAAGAGTTCTTTTTCACTGTCCAGGGCGCCTGTATAGGGCTTCATGAGCCAGGACATTAGCAGGTAGGCTGGGTCCTCGAGGATCACTAGAGGCATCTCCACATCCCCCAACAGTTATTTTGTGGTCCGGGAAGTAAATACCTTCCTGCAGCCATCTAAACAGACCAGAGTTCCTGAAAACGCGAGCATCATTAACCTTGCCCAACCATCCGACATTGATGTTGGTAAAATGTCCCCTATGGTCCACCAGTGCTTGCAGCACCATTGAAAAGTAGCCCTTTCAGTTAATGTACTGGCTGGCCTGGTGGTCCGGTCCCAGGATAGGGATGTGAGTTCCATCTATAGCCCCACCGCAGTTTGGGAATCCCATCGCAGCGAAGCCATCTACGATCACCTGCACGTTTCCCAGGGTCACTACCTTTGAGAGCAGTAGCTCAACGATTGTGTTGGCTACTTGCATCATAGCAACCCCCACGGTAGATTTGCCCACTCCAAATTGGTTTGCGACTGACCGGTAGCTGTCTGGTGTTGCAAGCTTCCAGAGGACTATGGCCACTCGCTTCTGGACAGTCAGGGCTGCTCACATCCGGGTGTCCTTGTGCTTTAGGGCAGGGGACAGCAACTCACAAAGTTCCAGGAAAGTTCCCTTATGCATCCGAAAGTTTCGTAGCCACTGTGATTCATGCCAGACCTGCAGCACTGTGTGGTCCCACCAGTCCATGCTTGTTTCCCAGGCCCAGAATCGCCATTCCACAGCATCAACATGACCCATTGCCACCATGATGTCCATGGCACAGGGTCCCATGCTTTGTAAGAGGTCTGTGCCCCTCTCAGACTTCATGTCCTCACCGCGCTGCCGTAGCCTCCTCACCCGATTTCTCAGCATCTGCCTCTGGAAAAGGTGGATGATAAGGTGCGAGGTGTTGACAACGGCCATAACTGCAGCGATGATTGCAGCAGAATCCATGCTCGAAGTGCTGTGGCATCCGCGCTGTCAATCACCAGAAAAGTGCGCGAACTGATTGCCCGCCGGCGCTTTCACGGAGGGAGGGCGGGAGTGAGGGTTGAATGACGACAGTTACCCAAAACCACCCTCGACACATTTTTTTGCCCCAGCAGGCATTGGGGGCTCGACCCAGAATTCCAGTGGGCAGCGGGGACTGCGGGAACTGTGGGATAGCTGCCCACAGTGCACCGCTTCCAATGTCGACGCTTGCCCCGTTAGTGTGGACTCACAAAGTCGAATTACTGTCCTTAGTGTGGATACACACGTTCGACTTTGTAATATCGGTTCTACAAATTCTCTTTAAGTAAAATCAAACTACTCTTGTAGTGTAGACATACCCTTAGATTAGCAGGCAGATGTTTGTCAGCATTCAGAACTCATAGATGAGAATTTCAGCATTCCTTAAAGAGAGAGAGCAGCTGGCATTTGTTTTTTCTTTTGAAAACCCCAAAGTTTGCTTTGTCCATGAGGTTGCGTCCTTAGGGCAGCTAGCTGCTGTGATAACATTTGTATGTGGCTTTTGCTTGTGGTTCACCTCATATCAATGAAGTATTGTGTGCCCTTGGCTTGAGTGTTGCCGTTTTAGTGGTGCACCTTTGACTAGTGGCTTTATTTGTTGCTCTTGCATGAGGGAGGGTCAAGTTTGAGAAAGGACTTCCAGATTGAGGGGGCCAACATCCCATGATAGATTTAACAATAAATGTTCTCAGCAGCTTTCTCCTCCCCGTAATATAGAGTAAAACAACTTCACTTCAAAGCTAGAGACAGGCAAAAATGAGATGTATTCTCACTGGCCGTTAAAAAATGCTAGCACACAAGTGGCAGACGAATCCTATACTGAGATTGCGATAGAGGTTCTTGATTCCTTTTCTTCGTCCCCCATAGCATCTGCAAATGCTGTCCAGTATATTGTGCTAGATGTGTAAAATTCTAATCAACCCAGGTTGTCTCCAGGGGGGGCTCCAGCCCTCCCCCGTCCCCCGCAAAGTTTCGTACAGGAGCTCTGCTCCCAGTGGATGTCCTAGCCCCAGGCAGAGCGCTTAACTCCCCTGAGGCCCCGTCTACACTGGCAAGTTTCTGCACAATAAGGCAGTTTCTGCGCTGTAATTCCCGAGATGTACACACTGCCAAGACACTTAGTGCGCAGAAACTGTGCAGTTGTAGCACTTTTAAAAAGAACACCCCAACGAGAGACATACAGCTTTCTGCGCCGGGGCTACAGCACTGCAGTGCCACTGTAGACACTCTGGCAATTACAGCGCTGCGACTGGCCTCCAGGAGGTGTCCCACAATGCTTGTTCTCACCTCTCTGGTCATCAGTTTGAACTCTACTGCCCTGCCCTCAGGTGACCAACCATCATCCCCACCCTGTAAATTCCTTTGGAATTTTGAAAGTCCCCTTCCTGTTTGCTCAGTGATGACTGCAGTGGTCTCGATGCATCTTTCCAGGTGGCCATGCCTGCTCCACGCACCAGGCAATCCCCTGCTAGAAGCAATGCCTGTTGAGAGTGGATTGAGCCAGGAGGAGGAAATCTTGGAAGAGGATGTGGGGGGGAAGGGGAACCCAGAGGCAGAGGATGACTCAGAGGTCAGAGATGCATGCAGTCAGGCGCTCTTTTCTACCTGGAGTAGCCTAGCCAGTCACAGCTGTCGGAGATTGGCAAAGTGCAAACAGGAAAGGAGGCCTCTGGTAAGTGGATCTGATTTTGGGAATCGCTGAAGCGAGTTGTTGGGGGGCAGGAGGGTTGCAGAAAGCAGGCTTGTCTTCCACCGCATGCCTCGTCTGAGCGACGAAACAGGCTGTTGATTGACTCCCTCACTTCACGGATATCTCCCTCAGAGATCTCCAGGAAACTCTCATGGAAATACACGGCAATTTGCTGCCACAGGTTCTTCAGCAGAGCTGATTTGTTTCTTGCCCCGTTAATGGTAACTTTCCCGTGCCACGGGGGGCGGGGAAAGGAGCGGGAACCATTGCTGCACTCAGGCAAGCCACACAGGTGCCAGGGAGGAAGCTGCAGGCCTGGAGAAGACCCTCCCTTGATTCCCTGCTCACCCTTAGCAGCGAGCTATCTTCCATAATGATCACATACTGTGGAAAGTGTGGGGACAGCAGGGCTGGCTCTGGCTTTTTTGCCACCCCAGGCAAAAAAGCCTCCCGCCGTCCCCCGGCGAGGAGCGCGGCAGGGGAGGGCGCCGAGCCCGGCCGCGGCCCCACTCTCCCCGGCCGGCCGGAGCGCCGGGAGGAGGGCAGCGAGCCCAGCCGCGGGGGGGGGGCAGTCCATGTGCCTTTTGGTAGAAGATGGTATATTACGACTGGTATCCGTCGTCGTCGTATTGCAGTGGCTGTCAATCATGGGCACCTGGGCAGTCTCGACGATGATGGCTATCAGTCGTAGTATGCTATTTTCTGCCAAGCGCCCAGTATTTTCTGCCAAGCACCCAGAAGATGCCGAGGGCTATCAGTCATGCTGCACCGTCGTCTGCCAGCTTAAGATGTAAAAAATAGATTTGTTCTGTATTCATTTGCTTTCCCCTCCCTCCGTGAAATCAACAGTCTGCTAAACCCAGGGTTTTGAGTTCAATCTTGGGGGGGGGGGCATTCTGTGTGACAGTTGTTTGTGTTTCTCCCTGATGCACAGCCACCTTTGTTGATTTTAATTGCCTGTACCTGTACGCCATGTCGTCACTCACCCCTCCCTCCCTCCCTCCGTCCGTCAGATACTAGTTTCGCGCCTTTTTTCAGACCAGACGCCATAGCACTGGGATCATGGAGCCCGCTCAGATCACCACGGCAATTATGAGCACTATGAACACCACACGCATTGTCCTGGAGTATATGCAGAGCCAGGACATGCCAAAGCAAAACCAGGACCAGCCGAGGAGGCGATTGAAGCGCGGCGACGAGAGTGATGAGGAAATTGATATGGACATAGACCTCTCACAAAGTACAGGCCCCAGCAATGTGCAAATCATGGTGTTACTGGGGCAGGTTCATGCCATGGAACGCCTATTCTGGGCCTGGGAAACAAGCACAGACTGGTGGGACTGCATCGTGCTGCAGGTGTGGGACGATTCCCAGTGGCTGCGAAACTTTCGCATGCGTAAGGGCACTTTCATGGAACTTTGTGACTTGCTTTCCCCTGCCCTGAAGCACCAGAATACCAGGATGAGAGCAGCCCTCACAGTTGAGAAGCGAGTGGTGATAGCCCTGTGGAAGCTTGCAACGCCAGACAGCTACCGGTCAGTCGGGAATCAATTTGGAGTGGGCAAATCTACTGTGGGGGCTGCTGTGATCAGGGCCGGCTTTAGGCCGATTCAGTCAATTCGGCTGAATTGGGCCCCGCGCCAAGAGGGCCCCGCGCTGCAGCTGTCCGCCCCGCCCCCAGCTCACTTCCCCCTCCTCCCCTCCCCTGCACGCCCCACCCCCTCCCCTGCTTCCCGTGAATCAGAGATTCACGGGAAGTCTGAGACGAAGCAGGGGCGGGCCAGCAGCACGAGGTAAGCTGGGGTGGGGGCGGGAGAAGGGCTCCGGGGAGGCGCGGCCCGTTCCCGCAGGCCCCAGTGGCTCTGGCCCGGCTTGGCTCCAGCCCGGCCCCCGGGGCCCGGCTCCGGCCCGGCCCGGTCCCGCGGCTCGGGTCCCCCCCCCCCCCGGCGCGGCTCGGGTCCCCCCCGCCGGCGCAGCCCCCACCGCGCGGCTCGGGTCCCCCGTCCCCCCCGCGGCGCGGCTCGGGTCCCCCCCCGTCCCCGCGGCGCGGCTCGGGTCCCCCCCCGTCCCCGCGGCGCGGCGCGGCTCCCCCCCCGTCCCCGCGGCGCGGCGCGGCTCCCCCCCCGTCCCCGCGGCGCGGCGCGGCTCCCCCCCCCGTCCCCGCGGCGCGGCGCGGCTCCCCCCCCCGTCCCCGCGGCGCGGCTCGGCTCCCCCCCGTCCCCGCGGCGCGGCTCGGGTGTCCCCGTCCCCCCCCCGTCCCCGCGGCGCGGCTCGGCTCCCCCGTCCCCCCCCCCCCCGCGGCGCGGCTCGGGTCCCCCCCCCCCCGCGGCTCGGGTCCCCCCCCCCCCGCGGCGCGGGTCCCCCGTCCTGTCCCGTCCCCCGCGGCGCGGCTCGGGTCCCCCCGTCCCGCTCCCCCCCCCCCCCGCGGTGCGGCTCGGGTCCTGGGGGCGGGGCTTGCAGCAAGCCCCGCCCCCAGGAATCGGGCCCCGCTCTTGCTAAAGCCGGCCCTGGCTGTGATCCAAGTTGCCAGGGCAATCAAAGACCGGGTGATATCATGGATAGTGACTCTGGGAAACGTGCAGGCCATAGTGGATGGCTTTGCTGCAATGGGATTCCCAAACTGTGGTGGGGTGATAGACGGAACCCATATCCCTATCTTGTCACCGGAGCACCAAGCCACCGAGTACATAAACCGCAAGGGGTACTTTTCAATGCTGCTGCAAGCCCTGGTAGATCACAAGGGACGTTTCACTATATCAACGTGGGATGGCCGGGAAAGGTACATGATGCTCGCGTCTTCAGGCACTCTGGTCTGTTTCAAAAGCTGGAGGAAGGGACTTTCTTCCCGGACCAGAAAATAACCATTGGGGATATTGAAATGCCTATAGTTATCCTTGGGGACCCAGCCTACCCCTTAATGCCATGGCTCATGAAGCCGTACACAGACAGCCTGAACAGTAGTCAGGACCTGTTCAACCACAGGCTGAGCAAGTGCCGAATGGTGGTGGAATGTGCATTTGGATGTTTGAAAGTGCGCTGGCGCAGCTTACTGACTCGCTCAGACCTCAGCGAAAAGAATATTCCCATTGTTACTGCTGCTTGCTGTGCGCTCCACAATATCTGTGAGAGTAAGGGGGAGACATTTATGGTGGGGTGGGAGGTTGAGGCAACTCGCCTGGCCGCTGATTACGCGCAGCCAGACACCAGGGCGGTTAGAAGAGCACACCAGGGCGCGGTGCGCATCAGAGAAGCTTTGAAAACGAGTTTTGTGACTGGCCAGGCTATGGTGTGAAACTTCTGTTTGTTTCTCCTTGATGAACCCTACGCCCCACCCCCCCACCTGGTTCACTCTACTTCCCTGTAAACCAACCACCCAACCCTCCCCTCCCTCTTCGAGCACCGCTTGCAGAGGTAATAAAGTCATTGTTACTTCACATTCATGCATTCTTTATTAATTCATCACACAACTAGGGGGATAATTGCCAAGGTAGCCAAGGGTGGGGGAGGAGGGAAGGAAAAGGACACACTGCAGTTTAAAACTTTAATTCTTATTGAAGGCCAGCCTTCTGATGCTCAGGCAATCATCTGGGGTGGAGTGACTGGGTGGCCGGAGGCCCCCCCACCGTGTTCTTGGGCGTCTGGGTGAGGAGGTTATGGAACTTGGGGAGGAGGGCTGTTGGTTACACAGGGGCTGTAGCGGCGGTCTCGGCTCCTGCTGCCTTTCCTGCAGCTCAACCATACGCTGGAGCATATCAGTTTGATGCTCCAGCAGCCGGAGCATCGACTCTTGCCTTCTGTCTGCAAGCTGACGCCACCTATCCTCTTCAGCCCGCCACTTGCTCTGTTCATCCCGCGATTCAGCCCGCCATCTCTCCTCTCGTTCATACTGTGCTTTTCTGTAGTCTGACATTGATTGCCTCCACGCATTCTGCTGTGCTCTTTCAGCGTGGGAGGACATCTGGAGCTCCGTGAATATGTCATCCCGAGTCCGCCATTTTCTCCTTCTAATCTTCACTAGCCTCTGTGAAGGAGAAACATTTGCAGCTGGTGGAGGAGAAGGGAGATGTGGTTAAAAAAGACACATTTTAGAGAACAATGGGTACACTCTTTCACGTTAAATTTTGCTGTTCACATTACACAGCACATGTGCTTTCGTTACAAGGTCGCATTTTTCCTCTTATATTGAGGGCCTGCCGGTTTGGTGTGAGAGATCACTCACACAGTGCCAGGCAACAGATTTCGGCTTGCAGGCAGCCATGGTAAGCCACAGTCTTTTCGCTTTTTTAACCTTCTTAACATGTGGGAATGGTTTCAAACAGTAGTGCCCTCATTTCCCATACCAAGCACCCATTGGGTTGGCCATTTAAAATGGGTTTGCAATGTAAAAGGAGGGGCTGCGGTTCCCAGGTTAACATGCAGCACAAACCCAACTAACCCCCCTGCCCCCCACACACCCAATTCTCTGGGATGATCACTTCACCCCTCCCCCCCCACCGCGTGGCTAACAGCGGGGAACATTTCTGTTCAGCCAAGCAGGAACAGGCACCTCTAAATGTCCCCTTAATAAAATCACTCCATTTCAACCAGGTGACTGTGAATGATATCACTCTCCTGAGGATAACAAAGAGCGATAAGGAATGGATGTTGTCCGCATGCCAGCAAACACCGGGACCATACGCTGCCATGCTTTGTTATGCAATGATTCCAGACTACGTGCTACTGGCCTGGCATGGTAAAGTGTCCTACCGTGGCGGACGGGATAAGGCAGCCCTTCCCAGAAACCTTTTGCAAAGGCTTTGGGAGTACATGAAGGAGAGCTTTCTGGAGATATCCCTGGAGGATTTCCGCTCCATTCCCATACACGTTAACAGACTTTTCCAGTAGCTGTACTGGCCGCGATTGCCAGGGCAAATTAATCATTAATCATTAAACACGCTTGCTTTTAAACCATGTGTAATATTTACAAAGGTACACTCACCAGAGGTCCCCTGTGTGCCCTCAGGGTCTGGGAGCACGCCTTGGGTGAGTTCGGGGGTTACTGGCTCCAGGTCCAGGGTGATAAACATATCCTGGCTGTTGGGGAAACCAGTTTCTCCCTTCCTTGCTGCTGTGAGCTATCTACATTATCTTCATCCTCATCTTCCTCATACCCCGAACTCTCTTCCCTGTGTGTTTCTCCAGTGACGGAGTCATAGCACACGGTTGGGGTAGTGGTGGCTGCACCCCCTAGCATAGCATGCAGCGCCGCGTAGAAGCGGCATGTTTGCAGCTCTGCCCCGGACTTTCCGTTTGCCTCTCTGGCTTTGTGGTAGGCTTGCCTTAGCTCCTTAATTTTCACGCGGCATTGCTGTGCGTCCCTGTTATGGCCTCTGTCCTTCATGGCCTTGGAGACCTTTTCTAATATTTTGCCATTTCGTTTACTGCTACGGAGTTCAGCTAGCACTGATTCATCTCCCCATATGGCGAGCAGATCCCGTACCTCCCGTTCGGTCCATGCTGGAGCTCTTTTGCGATCCTGGGACTCCATCACGGTTACCTGTGCTGATGAGCTCTGCATGGTCACCTGTGCTCTCCACGCTGGGCAAATAGGAAATGAAATTCAAACGTTCGCGGGGCTTTTTCTGTCTACCTGGTCAGTGCATCTGAGTTGAGAGTGCTGTCCAGAGCGGTCACAATGAAGCACTGTGGGATAGCTCCCGGAGGCCAATAACGTCCAATTCCGTCCACGCTACCCCAATTCCGACCCGCTAAGGCCGATTTTATCGCTAATCCCCTCGTCGGAGGTGGAGTAAAGAAACCAGTCTAAAGGACCCCTTAAGTCAAAAGAAAGGGCTTCGTCGTGTGAACGTGTCCAGGCTTAATTCGATTTAACGCTGCTAAAGTCGACCTAAACTCGTAGTGTAGACCAGGCCTCAGTTGACCGCATAAAAAGCAGCACAGAAGTCAGGAAAGATGAAGAATGAGAGTTAGATGAGAGGAGGTCACTTAACCCCCAAGGGGTGGCAGGTTCTGCCCCATGCTGGGCTGTAGAGCAATGGCTGCTGTGAAATTTTATATTTTAACTGAAAACCATTTTGTTTTGTCATTTTTTTATCTGAGTTTGAGAAAAGAAAGGAATGAGAAAATGTCATATGAGTATGTGTTTATGCCGCAAATTCTTAGTGTTTCAGCTATATTCAAGCCAATTTCAGAACAAAGAATAGAAATTGCATCCATAACGTCCATAAAGTCAATGATTATTGTCATGATTTGTATTATGTATTATTGTGTTCCTAGCCTCTGTTTGCCAGAAGCTGGGAATGGATGACGGGATGGATCACTTGATTAACTGTTCTGTTAATTCCTTCTGAAACACCAGGTATTGGCCACTGTTGGAAGACGGGACACTGGGCTAGACGGACCTTTGGTCTGACCCAGTATGGCCATTCTTGTGTTCTTATTCAGTGGCACCATCTGTGTGCTCAGCACTGTTCAGAATATGCCAGAAAATATAGTCCCTGAGCCAATGCGTATAAAATGTGTCGCCCTAGATAAGATGGCTCAAAATATTTAAGTATGACGTGTATAATTATTGAGCACATGTTAATATCCATGGCTGCAGGAGCTGATGGCAATAGAAGTTTTACACGATTAAGGACTAGAAGATTTGACCCTCCAACTTTTTTTCAAGTTCAAGAGCTGCCCAGAGCTCCTGTGCCTGTTTATTTTCCTTTCCTGCCTGCAGTGGCCCTGATATACCTCAGAAGACTCCATTTTTTCTCAACTTTAAAAAGTGGAATTTTCTTGGTGTAGTGTTTTTTCTTAAGAGCCTTCTGGAAAGTAATTAGCCTGTAAACAGAACTGAAAGCAGTGTTGCCAACTCTCATGATTTTGTCATGAGTCTCATGATGATTATTGTTTTCCCTAAAGCCCTAGCTCCTGGAGTCAAGTCGATATGTGATGATTTCAGCCTTCATTCTTAAAGAAAAAAGTAAGTTTCTAGCCCACTTGGCTGTGTAGAAAGCTTCAAAATGTGACCCCAGTGCACCTTAGAGGCTCAAGAAGCAGAAGGCAAATAAAAGGAACACAAAATCTATTATTTTTACATAATCTCTTGATTTTTGGTGAGCCTGACTCATGATTTTTGAACATTTGGGGTTGGCAATACTGTGAAACTAACCTGAAAGTGTCAGTTTCACTCCTGTTTAAAGTCAGTTTCTAATCTATTATTTGTAGAATGGTAACACCCCCAGAACCCCAGGCAGGTGCAGTATAAACTCACAGGGTCTTGCCCTAGTATGATGTTTCCAAAAGTTAAATGATCTATTCCAAGCTTGGTAAACTGCAAAAGTAAGTAGCGTAAATTATAGAAAGCAATCTAGATTTTTCTACAATTGTTTTTTCAAAAGTTTTTTCAAAAGTAATATGACCTGACCAAAAAAAAAGTTGTGCTGAAAGGAAAGAGGCTGACACAAATTTTCATCTGGGGAAAAAAAGAGATGATGGAACCAGCTCCCAAGAAATTGGTAGAAGCTGGCTCCTCTTACTCTATTGCTGGCATTGGCCGAACTCAGCATTTTAATTGACAAATTGTGTCTTAATGAGATGGGCGGGGGAGGGAAAGTAAGTCCCCATCTTGGCTAATGTCCTCTTGTTAAACAAATCAAAGCTGTCAGGACTTTCCTGGGAAGCTGCTAAAGCACTTGGCCCTGCTAACTTAAATCTATTGGATTCACTGGGTCCACTGACTGTAAATCCATCTGATTCCATTTCACTCCACCACTCATGAGTAACACAGATAGTTCTGACTCATGTAAATGGGTCTCGTGTGATAACGCTGGCCATGCTATGTGTTATACCTATATTCAGAGCTGGTAGCACTGATATACATATGTGGGTTTCTCAGTATGTCCACTTTCAACAATGTTTTTCCTATTATATTTTGAGTCTTAACACTTGAATTTAAAATCTCTGATAATGCAACTGAAATCAGTGCCCTAATCAACTCTTAAGCCTCAGCCCTCTTCTTCTCTTTAAAAAGAAAAAAAAAGAAATTAAGTCATGTAATGAGCATGACTTATGGGCAACCACCAAGGCAGTTTTCTGGAAGATGTCATCCTTTCTTTTTTAATTTTCCAATAAATGAAATGCCAATAAACACTTCAATAAATGTTTTGCTGATTCCAGTGGACTGGTTCCCACCCAGTTTTTCAACCACTTTGAAGATGGTGAATTCCCATAAATTATACTGGTTTCATATATCAAGGCAAAGGAAAATCAGGATCTTTATTTTCATTTCTGTTTTTGCCTCTGTGTGTGTTCAGGGTGTTCAGAACTCTTGGAACATAGAACTAGAAGTGACCACTGCCTAAGCTCTGTATCCAACATGTCCATACTTTGGGGAAGTTCAGATCTGGAAATAAATGTTGTAGCCTTAAATCATCTCTACTTCGTACCCAACTCAAAAAGGGACAACAGAGCGAACACCTGTTTTTCTTTAAAAAGGAAAGGTTTGAAATGCGTATGGCCACGATTAATAACCTGGACAGCAGAATTGAAGCAAGTGAGGGTACAAATCTCAAAACAAGATGGCCCATGATATTTTCACAGTGAAGAAAAATGTAATTATTCTATCAGAGTACATAATCTGACAGGAGCTCTGAAGTGTATAACTGCCTGGGAGCATGCCAGGGAATCGAGGCACCTGATGAAAATAAGTTAAGACTGGAAATAAAAGCCCCTCTGTACAGTAATCTATTATCTGAACTCCAGACCAAACAAGCACTATTATTGTAGTTTCATCCAGTGCTTGTGAGAGGTAGCTAGGGGTGGCCTTGCTGACAAGGAAAAGTATGATTGAAAAGTAACAGATACATATTAGTGACCTACCCCAAATTAAATGCAATTCCATAGTAAAGGAAAGGAGTATGTATGCAAGTGGCCTTATTCCATGCAGGCCATGAGATCCACTTTTAATTGCCTTGTGGGAGAGGAGACTTTTCTAGAGATGGCTGGTTGTTGGTTTGTTCACCAGACTTTTTATTATCTCTGTGCTAAATATCCCTGCACCTGCTGATCACGTTGTACTGAATAACCAAGCTCCCTTGTTTGGAACTGGGATTTGGAGAAGTTGTCTAACACTGCGTGCTTTCCTAAACCTCACCTTAGCAGTACACTGTGAGCTCTAGTCTCAGGATTCCAAAAGACTCTTTGCTGATAGAATTACAACTTCTGTTCCCTTGAGACTCATTTTGTAAAGTTAAGTATGGTATATTCTGGGTTGCTACATGAGTTTTTCACTTGCTTGAGAATATTAAACAGGATCCCAGAGCAGAAGGCCAGGACACTGAGGATTCAATCGATGGATGAACATTGCCCAGCTAACATGACAGAGATATACCGTTGATAAATTCTGCCATTGCACATGCTTTCCTAGCTGGTTTGAAAGGTGTGTTTGTTTTTGCTGATAAGTACAGATAGTGCTAGAACTGGCAGCTCAGTACTAGGGCAATGGCAAAACAACCCCTAGGTTAACTACTGTTGAAATTAATGAGCCAGCTCTGTGATGTCTCTTTTTTCAACATCTAATTTGATAAAATTGCATTGCATTTATACCCTGTATTGCTACTAGCTCAAAGGTTACTAAGTGCCTTTTGTAGATTGGCATTTCGTACTTGCTATTATTGCTTGGAAACATGTAGAACCTTATTCTTCAATACCTAGCATCTTTATGTCGTCATTTAATCTGTTCAAAATGGATGTAAAATGCTACAAGAGAAGAATTATCTATTCATTCAGACTGGTAGTAGCATTTTATAGCCATCCTGCACTCATTTTACACAGGTGTAAATGACTACATAAGATTTAAGGCAGTGGTCTTTATACTACAGATCAGCAAAGTGAAAATAGTTTGACCTAAAATTATAGAAAGCTGTTTGCTATTAGGATTTAGTACCAGTACTGAACAGTTATTTAACAGTGAGGGTATAACTATACCCTTGCCTTGTAAGAGGATATGTCTTCTTAGCTCTCTTTCTTTGCTCACACTTGTATAATTATAAATCTTTTTCTATTATGAAGTTTATATATACACACACCTCTGTATGTATATATTTATTTACCATTCAGGTAGGAACACTCCACCACTGAAATGGTTATTCTATTTATAAACACCTCTATTCTGTAGATTGTAATTTGTTGTCCTGTTGAAATTCTTGCTTATTTTTGTTCTGTTTTCACATTATGAAAAGATATAATACAATTCATATTTTAAAAATGCTCAAATAACTAGAAACTATTTTTTAATACTTGAAGATTCTCACATACCTAGCTACCAAGAAGAAATGCATGAATTTCATTTTTACTGAAATTGTCTGCAAATTAAGTTGAAAGCAATCTAGAATCACATATTGTAAACACAGAGACATATACTGTAATGAAGTAAACCTCACAAATGTGGCATTGAACACATATGCGTTGATGATCATGTATCATATCTGAAACCACATGTATTAAAATAAACCGAGCTGTGTTTATTTCAGACTAAAAAGTAGAGATGTTAAAAAAACCAAAATTTTCCTTGTAGGAAATGTCAACCAAAAATTCTTTGATTTGAAAAACTTCCACTTTCCCATTGGAAATTTGGAACCAATTCAAAATGTAAATTTTCCATTTTGAATCAAAATTTTTGAAATTAAATGACAATTTTAATTTCAACGTAAAATGTTTTTGTTTGGGTATTTGTTTGTTTTTTGTCATAGAGTTTAAGGCCAGAAGGACCCACCAGATCATCTAATCTGACCTCCTGTATATCACAGGCCACCTGCACATGAAACCCAACAATTGAAATTAGACCAGGGTATTACAGCACTCAGAAGAGCAAACAATTATGTGCCACAGACAGGGAATAAGAGGGACCAAGGTATGTCACTAGTGCTCAAGGGCCCCTGCAATGGCAGGGAAATGATTTAAATGAGAAATACCCAGATGAACCTGGCAGGCAACCCAGACCCCACACTGTAAAGGAAAGTGAAAAGCCCCCAAGGTCACTGACCTGAGAGAAAATTCACATGCATGGTGATATGTTGGAACTAAACAAAAATTAAGCAAGTGCTTAAGTGCTATTCTGAATAGTGCTTAAGTGTTTTTCTGAATCAAGGCCTTGATCCCTCATGTCTTCTGTGTATACCACAATTTGGGTTCCCATTCTGCAGAAGACGAGATCAAAAATAACACCCCTATATTATGTATAGCTTAAATTAATTAACTTGTCATATAATAGCCCTTAAAACAACTTCCATAGCCCTTCCATAACTTACATTATTGATTAGATTTATCATTAGCCTAATGGCTATGGATATCCCTTTCCAGTTACAGAAATACCTATTAATGAAGTTGACATCTACAGGAATTTAAATTAAAAAAGATTAAAGATGTCCTTTGTAGTGTCTCTCCAACTGTATTAAGGGTAACTTTTTAAAAAATATTTCCTTTATACCCTCATGGTTGAGGTGATATTCTCTTACCTAAACTGCTCTTATTAGTTACAGAGCATTCAGAATCACACCAGTGCACATGTTAATATTGAAAACTGTGAAAGAACTTAATATAGGAAAAGTGAAGATATGAGTGTGATTTAGGTGTAGTATGTATCCAGATACAAAACATTAGCCAAGATCTGTTTGAATGTAAATGTGAAAGATCAGCAGAACATGGATTTAAAACTAGACATGCTTATCCAACCTTCAAACCTCTTAGCTAATTAAAAATATAGAAGGGGATGCCAATTTTATTACATTATTCAAGTCAGGTTCTTATACATATTTGTAACAATGTGGTTTGAGCAACTTCCAGTTCTGGGTGTTTTTTATAATGGTGAAAAATATCCCCTAAGGGTTAGCATGAACCCAACCAGCTCATCTTCACTTGTCACCTAGGCCCTAATTCAGGAAAGGTTTTAAGCATGTGCTTAAATCCCATTTATTTCTGATTGAAACTGAAAATTCAATAGGATTTAAGCATGGGTTTAACTGCTGCCCTGAATCAGTGTTAATAACTATTCAGAATTTCTTTCTGGCCTACTGAGGCAGTAGAGGCTGGTTCATTAGCCCTATTACACCACTTAGCATTGTAGTAGCTTTCCCTTTCAGTTATCTTTCTATGGAATTTTCTTTTGTACTGTTGTTTTTGAAAGAAACAAAAACCCTTACTGGCCAGCAACCATTCCAGTAACAAGCAAAACAGGGTCAGTTCTTGCTTAAGAACCTCCAAGATTAGAACTTGGCTGCTGTTGGAAGTGGTATTGGTAATCTGGTAGCTACAAGTGTTCCCTGGCCCCTAGTCAGTAGTGGATGGTGATAAGGGCCATTGTGCTGCTGTAAGTACCATCTTTTGGAAATGGTGTAAAAGTGAGGTACTAATTTCTCATAGCCATTTTGCAAGTGTTCATGTTGGTTCCAATGTGCTGGCTAATTTCCCATTTCAGCAATTAATTTTAGCATGCCTGAAAAGTTCTCTGCAGGTTCTACTGGATGCAGTGTCTTTCCTTCACAGACTACGCAAATTGTTGCATAAGCATGGCTGTTGTGTAGTTGTTGTGTAGATATGGGTGTGTACTGTCAAATTGCTACCATGTCCCACCCCACCGTGAAGTGAGTGTTTTTGTTGTAGTCTGATCTTTCGGATTGAAAAATGTAATTAGCAGGTACAGAGGATCATTTAGATTTTAAAATTCCACTTAAGAGATTTACCTGGCAATATCTGTTTGCCTAGTTCAGATCCATTTATACATAAGGGCCGGTCTCTTGTCCTACAAAGCTCCTCTGATCTAAATTAAATGGTAAAGACCAATACAGTTAAGAACACCCTCAGCCACAGCCTGCTGCCACAAATCTCCCCCTCCAGGCCAGCAGAGCCTAAAAACCCTCTGCTGACAGCCTGCTGCATGGCAGAAAGCCCAGTCTCTGCTGGCTTCACTATGGCAGAGTTTCTAAGGTGCACATGATGCAGTCTCTTTCCTGTGCACTTAAAGAGCTCTTCAGCTGGGGAAGGTTCCAGTTTTGTTGGGTGTCTAAGCACCACTGGAGCCCACTTTCTTCTCCCCCTTGAGAAGCACTTTCTTCAGAAGACTCCCCTTAATTTTTACTCTTTCTTCAGCCTCTGCGTGCACCCCTTTCCACCAGTCTACCTGACTGGTTATTTAGGCAGCATACCCAATAATTGATGTGCCTGCCTTTACAAAAAAGGAGCACGGGGCAGCCGCTTGCAAGACTGCTTAAGTGTGTACAGTGTAGGGCTTTGTTTATACCAGACTAATGAAAATACATTTTCAACTAATCAGTACACTGGAAACATTTGTAAAATGTCAAAATAAAACCACTGACCCACAAGATGTTCTGAGAAAATGAAATCATCCTGTCAGCTACTTCCTCTGGAATGAAAATGGAAAAATATGTTAATTTTTAGCAGCATCCACATTACTGAATTGATTCAGTTAGTTGAAGGTCACTGGATTATTCTTAGTTTTTTTATGCAGCTTCTTGCCTGAATGAATCATTCTCCTTTTTTGTCCTCTCAGATGTCCAAAGTTCACAACACATAGATAGACCTGTCTAAACCAGGGCAAGACAGACCTCCCTCTCCCTAGTAGATTGAAAAAATATAGAATAATCTCCTTTTACAAATACAATGCTGACTACTTAAAAGAGAAATTGTTGCATGTAAATGCAGTCCAACCTTCAACTATTTTCTTGTTCATCGGCATCTGCCGTAGAAAGACAAGAAAATTCTGTTAATTTATCAGTTGTAAAGGACATTCCAAGGTTATTTCTGACTATTGAAGTTAATTATACATCCTTCTCTTACCTTGAAAGGGCAGAGATCTTGGAACAAGACCCAACACTGCATAACTGCCTTAAATCATTATGCAAGGAGACCCAGGGTAGTTATGCAATGCTGGATCTTGTTCCAAACGCATCCTTAAATTCTGTCTCTTGTGTAACCTCCTCACTGTCATTGGAGTTGCATGGGATGTTAAATAGTACAAAATGCATTCTCATGTGTTTAGTGACCTTGTGACCATTTATGTACCTGTTATGGAGACAGTGATTTTTTTTTTTAAATGTGCCCATCCATTGCTTACTGAGAAGGCACTAAGCGAGGGGCAGAGCACTTTGATGTGTCTAGCCAAATAGTTCTACTTTATGGGATTACCATTTTATTTAAATGCAAACCCTAGAAAACCCCTTTGATAACACTGAGTTTAGGAGAACTGTTAAGTCTGTAATCCAGCATTCAAGTCAGGAAATACCAAAAGTAAACTTTCACTGTCTAATTAAATTCTACACCTTATGCATATGTATAATAAGAATCTTTGATTAATTGCAGATCTATGTGATCATGTAAACTAATAATTAGAGTAACCTAAAGCACCAGAAACTGAATTTGTAGAAAATATTAAGGGAAGTGTAGGGACTGTTGTTTTTTTTAATTGAATTTTTCTTGTGAACTCTTTTGCTGTCTTTACATATTTGCTGTCCAGTTGGTGGTAAATGCTATTCTTTATGTTGTAGACTTGAGAATTTATACTGGATGTACAAAACACTTCCTCTACATATTTATCTGTTGGGAACTGCTTTGTGTGCTTTTTTCTTTGTTGTGCACAACTCTTATTGGCCTTGCTCTTCTTCTAGTTCTCGTTTTCACGAGTTTACACCTAAAATATTCTTAGTTGTTCTTTCTTCTCTCCCCCCCCTCCTTTTTTTTGCTTTTGGGAGCTTCTAGCTGGGCATCTCTATTATTACTAGTTTCTTTGTCATTATCTTTATAGCAACTTATTAATTTGTTTAAAATACAAACAAGTTCAGTCTTACTTTACCCATGTTAAGGCTATATTACCTTAGAACAGTGATACTCAGACTGAGGCTTGCAAGCCACAAGTAGCTCTTTAATGTGTCTCCTGCAGCTCTTTGCAGCAAATGAGATTAAAACACTGTGTGATTTAATTATTAACCAATCAGGATGCTTTTACTATGTTGTTAACCAATTATAGTTGATAACATAATACTTGGTCAGTCATTTTGCTCTGTGTGTGTGGGGGGGGGGGGGGGAGAGAGAGAGAGAGAGAAAGAGAGAGCGCCTAAACCAGAGCTGAACAATGCCTTTTTGGTCCATACCTAATAGTTCACGAGGTTCCATCAAGAGTGCTATGGTGGGAGGTCTACGGCAGTGATACTCAGGCCTCAGTGGTTCAGGAGACAAATTAGTGAGTAACATTACTGTGGCTTTTTTGTAATGTTGCCTGTTCATTCCCTCTGGGGCATCTGGCATTGGCCACTGTCGGTAGACAGGATACTGGGCTAGATGGACCTTTTGGTCTGACCCAGTATGGCTGTTCTTATGTAAAAATTATGGAAAATCTAGAGAAATCATCTGATTTAACAAGGTTGTTGCCAGCCTGAGCAGTGGAAAGTCTTGGCAACTTTCCATCCTCTTGTGCTGAACACAGGTGGCAACTTTTGTTGGTGCTGGTGGGTGCTTGCACCCCCACCCCTCCTCTGCCTCCTCCCTGCCCCATTGGGTGCCGGTGGCTGCTCACGTTTCGGCCCCGCCCCATCTCCGCCCCCTCTCTGCCCCTATTGGTTCCCTCCCCAAATCCCCAAATCAGCTGTTTCGCAGCAGAAATGCTGAGAGGGAGGGGGGAGAAGCAGGACCCTGTGGTGCGCTCAGGGGAGGAGGCGGAGTGGAGGTGGAGGTGAGCTGGAGAGGGGGGCGGGTCGGGAAGCTGCCAGTGGGTGCTGAGCATCCACCAATTTTTCCCTGTGGTTGCTCCAGCCCGGGAGCACCCACGGAGTTGGCGCCTATGGTGTTGAATGCAAAATGGTTCCGGAAAACGGACCCCATCTGACTGTTTTTTATCCAGTTTGGAATCCGGAGATTCAGATCTGAAATCCCCTTCTTGTAACAGGTCTGAGATTACAGTTTTGAGTCCATTTCTAATGTGTACATAAAGTAGCTTATCAATGTTTTGCAAGCCTGTGTGTGTTCCAAATTGCACAGTTATTGTGCTTGCCTGCTGACCTCCACTTTGCATTTTTCAGCTGGACAGCTCCTCTCTTGCTGTGCTGCTTGGTAGCTGGAGAAATCTGTTATTGGATGAACAACTCTCCACCAGCTCTCAGCAACTGGACAGCACCTTCTGCAGCTGGATCTTTGCCAGCAGCTTTTGTCAGCTCTTTGAGTCTGTTTCAGTAGCTGAATGACTGTGTGTGTGGTTGGGTGGCACACTTAGAAAAATATGCAGCATGGCCTACTTTAGAAAAAACCACACTGTTTAATAATCAGCTGAATGTTGGAGAAGAGCAGGGGAGATGCTCAAATGGAGAGTAAACAGTTTGCCCCTCACGGCAGCATTTGGAAATAGCAATGTTATACTGAATCCTGAACATATGACCTAGGAAACGGTCTTCTTTCCTAAGCTGTTTCTCCTGTTTATACAGTTTCCCCCTTCATTCCTGACATACCTATGTTAAATCTTTACACTATGAATTTGCTATCTTATATCCTAACATGCCATGCTTTTCTATCGTTGCAGCCATCCCTTAGTCTATCTATAGGGGTGTGTGGGCTCATGAATTTACTATGCTATTCTCCTCTTCTTCCCTCCCACCTGCCCCTCTTACAGAGGAATTCTCTTTCATGTCAGTCCTCTTCATGAGTAAGGATTGCAAAATTTCCCTTGGCATCCTGCCACTGAACAGAGGGAGAACATACTCTTCAGAGCATTAGCTCTTGCCCTTTTGGGGGGGCTCCAGCCTAACCACATCTCTGGTGGGGTATACAAACCCCATACTGGGCACGAAGGGGTTAAAAGGCGACTGCAACTAGCCCAGTCCCTCTGGACCAGCTGTGCATCCTACAATGGGAGGCGCAGGTTAAAAGGGAGCTGAAAAGCACAGGCAAAGGGTGGACAGGCTGCAGGAAACCAGATAGAAGGTTGAGACTGAGAGGGACCAACAAGGCAGAATCTTCTCCAACCACCACCCCCTTTGAAATCCTGCAGGGCCCTGCTCATCTGCACTCTTTTGGTTGAGTTACTCTCTGTTTGGACTATAGGTGTCACAAATTGAAGGGACCTATTAGTGGGAAGTAGCCCAGGAAAGTGAATGTGAACTTGAGCAGGGAAGACCCTGCTGGGGTTGCTTCCTACCGGGCCGTGGACTGGGACCCCCCTGCCATACCCTTAAGGGCTGATGCTCAGAAGCAGGTGGAAAGCCAAAGATTCCTGGCTTAATGTCCAAAACAGGCACTTCTACCACCCTGAGACAGGAACAATGGGCTGGAAGTAAGTGTGCTAACCCCTAAGTAGTCCAGCCCTCCAAGCCCCGTATCACGCCATCTTTTTTTTTGTTTTCTCTACCCTCCTGCACCCTCCACCACCACTATGAGTAGGGCCCTACTAATTCATGGCTGTGAAAAACGTCTCACAGACCGTGAAATCTGTTTTTTGTGTAATTTTATCCTATACTATACAGATTTCATGGGGGAGACCAGTGTTTCTTTCAAACTGGGGAGCCTGACCCAAAAAGGGGTCATGGGGGGCACAGTATTGCCACCCTTACTTCTGCGCTATCTTCAAAGCTGGGTGGCTGGAGAGTGGCAGCTACTGGCCAGGCACCCAGCTCTGAAGGCAGCACCCCACCAGCAGCAGCACAGAAGTAAGGGTGGCAATACCATACCATGCCATCCTTACTTCTGCGCTGCTGCTGGTGGTGGCTCTGCCTTCAGAGCTGGGCTCCCGGCCAGCAGCCACCACTCTCCAGCTGCCCAGCTCTGAAGGTAGTGCTGCTGCCAGCAGCAGCGCAGAAGTAAGGGTGGCAATACTGCAACCCCCCTACTGTAACTTTGTGACTCCCCACAATCAGGACCCCTACAGTTACAACACTGTGAAATTTCAGATTTAAATATCTGAAATCATGAAATTTATGATTTTTAAAATCCTATGACCATGAAATTGACCAAAATGGAGCATGAATTTGGTATGGCCCTATCGATAAGCCTCAGATAAAGGGCTGAGTTTAAAACTCTAATTTGTATTTACTACATCATAGCACAGGGATGAGTAGGAGGAGTGATTGTCTTCAAGTGCCTTAGGATATTTTCAAACATCAACATACAGGCCCCTCATCTTAATTCCTGACCTTTGCTTGGCTGGCTGGTTATTCAGGCTTGCTACTCTTATTTTGCCTGGACAGGGAAGGACCATTAAGAAATAGGTCACAAACCCCCCTTTTAAAAAATTAGACTCTTCCCTTTAATTTCTGAAAGATATTCAGGATGCATCTTAGGGTTTGTCTACACTTAAATGTTTTGTCGCTTTAACGAGACATAGCTAAAATGGCAAAAAAACCTAGTGTAGATGTGGTTATACCAGTACAAAGTTGTCTCATACCACCAGTATAGCTTATTTTGTTCCCAAATCAAAATAAGCTATATTGGTACAAAGCATCTTTATACTGTGGTAAATGCATCTACACTAGGACTCTCCCGGTACAACTATGTTGGCAAACATAACCAACCCTACCCAAAGAGTTATGCTGTCAAGTAAAACTTTTAAAATGTAGGTCAGTCCGTAACTGGTTGGTGTGTCTGAGAGAATTTGGACTTCACAGCAGGAATATTCTGGCTCACCTTCAATCATGAGTGCAGATTTCAGGGTGGTTCGAGGATAGGGCAGTCATAACAAGGAGAGAAATTGCATTGCTCCATGAATTTGCCTGACAAGCACGTGATCCCATGGCACATATAAATCCCTGCACCTAAAGGAGGCAGTGTAGCCTAGTGAAGAAAGTAATACACTTGGATTTAGGAGACCTGGGTTCTTTTCCGAGCTCCGCTACTGCTGGCCTTCTGGGTGACTGGCAAGTCACTTTCCCTCTCTGTGCCTCAGTTTATCTATCTGCAAAATGCTGATAAAGATTTGTGAAGTGCTTTTTCAAGTATTGATTTTTAAAAGGTGGTCTTATATTTCTGTGTATGTTTTGTGGTTGCTGCAGGGATATATGTCTCTTTAGGTACTTCACAGCACTCAGTCTGATACTACGGTGACGAGCATGGTACATGAATTTATATAGTATAGAATACAGGCCATCTCAAATTTACTTGGAATTAGGGAGAAGGTTTCTGGGCCATCTTTGGTACCTTTCTTTTTGTTATACTCTTTTGTATACTCTGCTGTTGTATTGTATGGGCAATGCAGCCTATTGGATAGAGACCTGGACTGGGACTCAGAAGCCCTGGGTTAGACCTGCAAGTTACTTTGCCTTTGTGCCTCAGTTTCGCCATCTATAAAATGGAGATAATGATACTACCCTCCTTTTGTAAAGTGCTTTGAGATCTACTGATGAAAAGTGCCATGTAAGAGCTAGGTATTGTTGTTGTTAGTGTGCATGGCACTTTACAGTCAAGTAAGGAATAATGTCAGATAAAAGGGAATGAGGGGAGGGGGAAACAACTCCTTACTTCCATGATGTGAAGCCTGTGCTGTATATGCAAGCCAAAAGTAAATAGTTCTTCTCTAGTCAGCTTTGAGACAACAGTTAGAATATAGTGTTCACTTCTAGAGAAGTACCAGAAAGATATTCATGAATTTGAGAGAACAGAGCAGGAACCAAAATCATTATGGGGCTTGAGAGATAGGGGAAAAAATAAGTAGAACTTAAAGAAACAGTAGCTGTGGAGCATGACATGACTGTTAACAAATACTTGGTGGATGTAATCACCCAGGAGGGAGATGGACTGAAGAGTAATGGGGTGAAAATTTAGGATGAGTATTTAGAAAAACTCTCAAGGGAAACGGAAGAAGCCATACTACTTGGGGCATTTAAAGTAGACTGGACAAAGCACTAGATAATACTGTATGCCCTAAGGTCTAGAAAGCATATGGACTAGATATTTTAGCAAATCTCTCATGTCCCTGATTCATGTTGAGTAACTACCTGGCTGTCACTGTATAACTGCTGCTAATCACATTCTGAGGAAAGCCCTACATGAAATTTGCATCATGTTGTTCTGCAAAGAAAAAAATCTAAATTACATGAAGCTTACTTTTTCTAGTCTAACAAATATTATAATTTATTTTATAAAATGATTTCCACACCATTAAATTCTGACACAGTTGCCTGTATTCTTTCTCTTGATGAAAGAAATTATCCACAGAAACAGGAGTTGGCATGGAATAATTATCCATTATATGTTAATTTATAAGATGCTATTAATGTAAAAATCTCAAAGCAATTTACAAATATTAAATCTGAAAACATACCTCTGAGGCTAGTAGCATTATACCCATTTCACTGATGGATAAATGGAGGTACAGAAAGGGCAGCTAACTTGTCCAAGCTCACATAGCATCTCAATGGAAGACCTGGAAGAGAAAGCCCAGTCCCCTGATTAATACAGGCACAGCAGATCAAAATAATCCAAGATATTCCTTCCCTGCTCCCTGGGAAAAATGAGAGCTAGGCCTCCTGTGGGACATGCCTGATAACTTCCTTCATTCTTCACTAAACTTCTCACCTCTCTTTAGAATTTTCTTGAGACAAAATTCAGACAAAATCTAATCAGAGCTTGTTAGACACTGTCCAAATTCCTCCTTGTTCTTTTGTCCGGTTTCTAAACTCTTCCTTGGTATACTACAATCCTCACTTCTGATCTCACCCTGTGAATCCTTCATTTGTGGCATCACCATTACTTGGGTTTGAGTATTTGCTAAAATTGACCGTGAAGCATAGAGTGCAAACCTGGATCCAATTCATGTTTAATTATTTTGACATCATTGGGAGTTGTCTCAGGCCTGCAATTATATAGTGTTGCCATCACTTGCAGTTTTACCATGAATCTCATGATATATTTAGGTTTTTCTTAATGCTCCCACTCCTAGAGCTGAGTGAATGTGTGAAAATCTCAGTTTTAATTTAAAAATAAATAAGTAAATAAAACAGTCAACTTCTAGCCCTCCTAGTTGCAAAAGAGAAGCTTGAAGACATGACCCAGAGATACCCTGAAGGCTCAAAATCCAGAAGGCAAATAAAAAGTACCTAATTTTTTGAAATTTCATAATTTTTAAATGAATCTTATGATATTTTGGGGGCTGAGTCATGATTTATGAGTGTTTGGGGTTGACAATACTAATTACTGCAGCTGTGGTTACTGTGCTAATTGGAAAACCTGTTGGGTATGAATCAAGTCAGACTACAGAAATACAGTGAGTGGTATTCTGCTCGCGAGCCTCCCTTGCCAAGCCCAGAGTCCCATCCTTCCCCACTTCCTATGCCCATCTTGTAAGGGCCTCCTATATTTCATAGATCTATAGATAGGTAAAATGTTGCATTCAAAATGGGTATTAATATTAAGTATATACTTGCAATTGTTCAATTTCGGTAACTTTCACTCTTATAATTTAGTAAATTTGTCATTTATTTGTATTTAAAAACTAATACCGTAGCTATTTCTTTTTAAATTTCTTGTGCATTGGGTTTTAGGATTAATTTTAGGATTAATATTGAGGAAAAACTTCCTATCCGTGAGTTAGTTCTTTGTGTAAAATGATATTTATGTGACAGATCTATCACTGGAATAAGTATTTCACACTGTAGTTGGTTTATAGGTCTTTTAAACATGCTTAGCATTAGGAGGTGCCAGACGTTGGCAAAAGCTGTCATTCTGTACCAGAACTGCATGCTGGTATGAATTTACTCTGTGCACAAATATCATGGATGGCTACAATGCCATTGCTCATGACAGGAAACTACGAACACTTCACCTTACTTTCAAATACATCCTGTTGTCTTAGAGTCAGGAGAGTGAGTCAGAAGATCAAACTAGTGAGTGATGCAGATGCAAATACATTAGTGCTCCCACTCTTAGCATCCCTGTAAAGGCAGAACTTTATTCCAATGACAGCAATGCTCATTTACCTTAGATCTTCAGGAAGACAGCTACTGTTGTGATGAGTAATATATTGAAACTCTAAGTGCTTGGTATTTTTAGCATAGCAACATAATTTTCAGTCTGTTTTATAAAGGCATTCAGGCTGGCTATGGTATCATCACTTGGTGCTTACCATTTATACTATCCCTTCCAAACCAATCCTGAGATGATGGATTGGCACATCTTCCACATAATACTTCCTTTTCTATGCTCCTTGAAATGTTGTCTTGTATCTCTTGTTTAATATAAACTGTAAACTATTTGGCCAGGGAATGTATCTTGCTGTGTTTTTTGAAAGTGCCCCATAAACTAACAGCAATGATATTTTCAAAGGTATTTCTCTACTGAAATGAAGATACAACGGTTTTCCAGCATATTCCTGCTATGGCTAGGAAAGTGTTTATTCATACAAATCTAGGCCTTCTTCTTTCAAATGGAGCCATGAAGGGAGACCATTGTGATTTTGATTGGGCTCCAAGAAGAAACAAAGATCTGCCCATACTGATCTGATTGCCTGAGTGGGACCACAAACAGTTTGGTACCATGATAACACTCACCCATTTTATGCCACTGTATCAAACTAAAGAGCAGAAATTGTAGTCATCTTTTTTTCCAGCCTGTAAACCAGTTAGTCACGTATGATATTCTATGGAACTTCCAAAGTCCATTCACGGGGACAGACTGGAGAGAGAATCCAGAGGACAGCAACAAAAATTATGAAAGATTTAGAAAATGTGACCTGTGAGGAAAGATTTAAAAAACGTGGTATGATTAGTCTTGAGAAAAGAAGACTGAGGAGGGACCTGATAACAGGATTCAAATATGTTGTTCAAGGCTGTTATAAAGACAACAGTGACCAATTGTTCTCTGTCCACTGAAAACAGGACAAGAAATAATCAGCTTAATGTGCAGCACGGGCAATCTAGGTTAGATATTAGGAAAAACATTCTAATTATAAGGATAGTGACTTATTCCTGTAGGTAACTAACATGGAGATTGTGAAATCCCCATCAATGGATGTTTTAAAAAACAGGTTGAATAAACACCTGTCAGGGATGGTCTAGGTTTAATTGTTCCCACGTCAGTGCAGGGGGCTGGACTAGATGACCTCTCGAGGTCCCTTCCAGTCCTATGTTTCTATGATTCAATGTACCACTGGGACCTTTTTTGATTTCCATTATATAAAAGTGATTTTAGTAATGTCCAATACAATATAATTCCTTTTTATTGCTTTGACATCACTGGGACGTGACAATATGAGCAAAGTTTGCTGGAAAAGTAATGCTAGCAAAATCAAAACACACATTTAAATTATTTAAGATCAAAATTGAAAAACTTGTTTATGGTCTCTAATCATGCCTCAGCATGGAACAGTGATGAAACACACAACAGAAACACACACAAGATGTTAAATTCTCTTTCCCTATCTTAATACAATCTAAATTCTATTGTATAAATGTACCATTATACATCTTCCCCTTGAATACTATATCAGAAAGGATATAACAAAAATTGGAAAGGCCTAAGAATGGGCAATGAAAATTATCAGAGACATAGAAAGATTTCTTTCTGAGAAGAGACTAAAAGGATTAAGGCTGGGTAATTTAAAGAGGTGATGTAATAAGGATAGAAAAAGCAATGTATGTTACAGAGCAGGTCACTTCTGTTATCTCACCATTTGTCATTAGTACACAAGATTAAGAGGACACCCAATTAAATTAAGAGTACACTTAAAATTGATGGAAATTATAATTTGTGGAATATGTTGTGGAACTCACTGCCACAAGAGATCTGCCTGTGACCATGGGAAGGGAGGAGGTAGGACTTGGGGTACATGCATTGGTCTAACAGGAATGTTTCTACATGTTAGGGAGTCTCAAGTAATGGAGTAACAGGGCAGAGTCAAGTGGATGGGAACCAGTCTCTACAATCTCTTTCCCCTTGAAACTTGCATTATTTTACCTTCTTTCCCCTTCTCCACATTGGAACTCAGAGGGAGCAGCCACTAGTAGGAATAAGGCTACTGAAATTACCATTATAGCCAGGAAATTGGATGGAGGGTCTAGGCCTCCACGGATATCCCAAAATCTGTGGGATTTATCTGCTGACACCTGCAGGTTTTAAAGAGTCATACTGCATAGCCATTCTGGAGGAGGGTGGGGAAGAAAGCAAATGGCATTGCCCATTCAGCTGTTGAAATTCAGAATTTCCTTGCCCTTATCTGGGATTCTGACATAGAAGGAATTAATTGGCTCTAATCCTTCTATTCTTTTTGCTGTGATGTTAATTGGTAGATGAAGGTAGCTAGAGCACTAATCTTTTTCTGTCATTTTTGCCTTTAGGGGACAGAGTATGGCTGTCCAAAAAATATCCTTGAATCACTTGTGGCAAATATGCTGTGTAATATAAATAAATCATTTCTGAAGGAACAAAAATGCTACATTTTCTTTTATTTTAGAAATATCTGATTCTAAAGTGAAGTGGCTGATCTTCAAAGACTATTGTAGGTGATGTCAAGGAAAATAAAGAACTTATTCCCCTTATTTACAAAGCTGATTTTAGATTACTAATAATCAACATTAAATTCTAGAGCTCCCTTTAAAGGACTTGCTTAAATATACATTTTTATAAGTGAAGATGAGGTTTTTGTTTGTCTTGGATTCAAAATGTTTTTCTCTCTCTCAAAATTGGCAGTAAAACCTTAGGTTTAAAAAATTTTGCTGCATCATTTTGTATTATCTTCATTTTAGTTTCATCCCCAATTGTCCCTACTATAAAATGAAGGTAATTTATTTTCCAGCAGAGATTGCAGTCAGAAGTCTCCTCATTTTAACAGGTACTGATTGATACAAATTCTGCCTCTGTCCTCTTACTCTGAACCAATATATTAGCTTGCCCTATACAGTGTGTGTATATGGCTTCCATGAAAAATCCATGCCTATATGTGGCAGTGCCTAATTCTCTCCCACCTCTGACTGTTCTCATATCCTAGCAGAAGCTAAATGCAAACCTCCCTTGGAAACAGCTTTTCTCTCTCCAATCTTCCATATTAGTCCTGACACTTGGATTATATTTCCTTCCAACCAGTCTCACACTACATTCAACTATCAAATAGAGGCAGAACACTAAACCTTTGGATGACATCATCCAACACAAATAAGGATTTAGCCATCTCTCAGGCTTCAGTTACTGTCTCCAGCAAGTGGAGGACCTATATAGCAGATAAATGGCTAGGAGAGGGCCTACAATCCCTTTAATACATGTATGCACAACTGCAGTTGCAGTCTGCATGAGACACAGGTGACCATGGGCCTTTCATCCCATGTGCTCTGAGATCCCACCACCACTTTCCAGGAACACAGCTGACCCTGTCAAGGGGCTCATGGCCAAATTGTGCTGGCATTGCTATGCCTCAACAGAGTTGAGGCACTTCAGACTATGATGAAAGGATTTGCAGGATAGGTCTCTCTTCAGAGAGTGCCTCCAAGGTAAGTGGGATGGACTCTCTGGCCATGCTAAAGCACTTTGAACTGGTATATGTATTCTTTCTCACCCTGACCAGAGTCCAACCAAAGATTGTCAAGTCAAGGAAACCATTGATTCAATTAGTTCTGGAGTGGCTGAGTAGGCCCATGGTAGCTTGAGTTAGTGAACAGGCCTATGGACAGTCCAATATGACTATCAGTGATAGAAGGTATCAAGGCTGCTTCCCCACTTTGAACTTTAGGGTACAAATGTGGGGGCCTGCATGAAACTTCTAAGCTTAACTACCAGCTTAGATCTGGTCCGCTGCCACCACTCTCGATGCTAATTCCCTTCCCTGGGTAGCCTTGAGAGACTCTTCACCAATACCCTGGTGAATACAGATCCAAACCCCTTGGATCTTAAAACAAGGAGAAATTAACCATTCCCCCTCCTCCCTTCCACCAACTCCTGGTGGATCAAGATCCAACCCCCTTGGATCTAAAAACAAGGAAAATCAATCAGGTTCTTAAAAAGAACGCTTTTAATTAAAGAAAAGGTAAAAATCATCTCTGTAAAATCAGGATGGAAAATGACTTTACAGGGTAATCAAACTTAAAGAGCCCAGAGGACCCCCCTCTAGCCTGAGGTTCAAAGTTACAGCAAACAGAGGTAAACACCTTAGTAAAAGGTACATTTACAAGTTGAGAAAACAAAGGTAAACTAACACGCCTTGCCTGGCTGTTTACTTACAAGTTTGAAATATGAGAGACTTGTTCAGAAAGATGTGGAGAGCCTGGATTGATGTCTGGTCCCTCTTAGTCCCAAGAGCAAACAACTTCCCAAAACAAAGAGCACAAACAAAAGCCTTCCCCCCAAGATTTGGAAGTATCTTGTCCCCTTATTGGTCCTTTGGGTCAGGTGTCAGCCAGGTTACCTGAGCTTCTTAACCCTTTACAGGTAAAAGGATTTTGGAGTCTCTGGCCAGGAGGGACTTTATAGTACTGTACACAGGAGAGCTGTTACCCTTCCCTTTATAGTTATGACAGAAGACTTCTAATTTAAGACATGAGCTTTCAGCCTTAGGGCTGGAACTCATGAGCCTGAAGAAGAGCAGCATGTCAGACATCTACTGTGCTGCAATCTAGAAAACTAAATGGAGTACAGTAACTCCTCACTTAACGTTATAGTATGTTCCTGAAAAATGCGACTTTAAGTGAAACGATGTTAAGCGAATCCAATTTCCCCATAAGAATTAATGTAAATAGAGGGGATTAGGTTCCAGGGAATTTTTTTTTTTGCCAGACAAAAGGTATTATATACATTTTAAACAAGAAATGAAATACAGGTATAAGTTTTAAACAATTTTAAACAAGCAATTTAATGCAGGTATAAGTTTTAAACAATTGTGAAGAAACAATTTAATACTACAGTCATCACTGCTGAGTATGAAGCTTGGTTGAGGTGGTGGAGTCAGAGAGTGAAAGAGGATGCATTATCTGGCTGCTCCTCTTGCTGTTCTTGCAAGCACAGGCACTGACTTTGCCGGGGGCAGGGGGCTCAACCCTCGGCCCATCCACTCCACCTCTTCTATCCCGCACCTCCTCCCCCCTTTACTTCGCATGCTGCATCCTCGCTCCTTCCCCTTCCCTCCCCTCCCTTCTGAATGCTGCAAGCCAGCTGATTGCCATGGGCAGGAGGCAGGGGGGAGGCTCTGAGTCCTCGCTCCTGCCCCCTCCCTCCTGCCCGGGGCAATCAGCTGGCTTGTGGCATTTAGGAGGTGGGAGGGAGGGGGGAGGAGCGAGGACTTGGCATGCAGTCTCCTCCTCCCTCCCCTCCCCCCGCCTGCTGCCTGGGGCAATCAGCTGGCTTGCAGTGTTCAGGAGGCAGGGGAGGCCTGCGCGCCGAGTCCTCGCTCCTCCCCCCTCCCTCCTAAACGCCGCAAGCCAGCTGATTGCCGCAGGCAGGAGGCGGGGGGAGGAAGGGGAAGGCGCAGATCCGCGGGGTCTGACAGCGGGCGGGAGGCACTGTGGGGGGGGGAGGGTAGGGAGGCTGCCAGCTGTGGAGAAAGCAGGCAGCCAAACAACGTAATAGTGGAGCATTGCACAATTTTAAATGAGCATGTTCCCTAATTGATCAGCAACATAACAATGTTAACCGGGACAACTTTAAGTGAGGAGTTACTGTACTCACGAGGGTACTCAGGAATTTGAAAATCATTCTCTGCTTAGTGTGATAAGATGAAGATAGACCCACTCACAGCTTCAGTCCCTGCCATCTTCAAGATGGATTGTACATGAGTCTGAGCATCTGCTGCATAAAGTACAATCCACAGTAATGGCAGTGTTTACAAGGTACAACAGATGCCATCTCCATAGGTGGCCACCCACATATTTCCTGAAAGTCATGGACAACATGTGATCAGTAAAGTAACCCCTGTCGAGGATCTGCTGAATACTTTCACAATTTCCCCTTTCACCTGACGAAGAGGATTTTGCTATAGTTATTGTCATTAAAGGTTCCATTGTTCAGGGCAGTGCTGTCTTGCAGGGAAACCTACACGACTTTCCCTAGGATGAGGTTGTGCTCAGAACCCTACAAAATTCAAACCAAAGATAACATTTGCTAACTGTCAGAATCAGGAAACTGTCTTTCCTGCTTTTTACCTGAACCATAATTCACTGAAAGCAGAGTAAGCTTTGTTGCCTGGTCATCCACAAGGACTGTGGGTTAAACTGGAAAGAGAGGCAGAATTTAGAGGCGTGACTAGACTGTTCGTTCAGCACATAGGACTAAGCAAAAGCCAAGCAGCATTCCAATTGACTGCCTCTGAGTGCATTAAATAACTAACAAGTGGAAAAGTTTCAGAGTAGCAGCCGTGTTAGTCTGTATCCGCAAAAAGAACAGGAGTACTTGTGGCACCTTAGAGACTAACAAATTTATTAGAGCATAAGCTTTCGTGGGCTACAGCCCACTTCTTCGGATGCATAGAATGGAACATATATTGAGGAGATATATATACACACATACAGAGAGCAAGTGGAAAAGTGGTACGAAAGCCATTTTTAAGGCACATTCAACTTGATGAATGGGATCATCATGGGCAGAAAGAGGGGAAGAGAATTGTAAGGCAGTCAGCTGGATGTTGAGCACATTTGTTCCAAGCAATGCAGAGTCGATGTACAAGCTTTGGTGGCTGGAGGTTTGTTAGCAGAGATGTATTGCAGGTAGTTATCAGTGCCCCCTGAACTCATGTGCTTTAACTGCTTTAGGAGGTCCCAAATGACTGGTCTGGTATGGAAGGTTGAAAAGAGAGAGGAAAATTTTCCTATTGGATTTATTTTCTTTGAGATCATCAATGCCACTCCAATTTCTGTCCCTGTGTAAATTGACCTCTCTGTTTATATAATCTTTTCTTGGGAATGTTCATGGCATTATTGAAGTTTATTAGCAAAAATCTTTGAGCCCAGTCTTTGAGAACTGCTTTCATAATATTCAATTGAATGCTGAGAAACAATTAGACTATTGTGGAAAGAATTAAGTCATTAAAAAACTTAGTGTCCTGTCTTCATCTGCTTTTTGGGAGGAACTATCGCTCAAGGGTCTGGATGGACACCAAGGATCTTGAAAAAAAATTCACTTTTGAAAGCATAAACCCAATGGGTTTGCCTCAATTACTTGCACTGAAACACTTGTATATCAACCAAGATAATCTGTAGCAGCTATTGCCAAAAAAAGTACAGTAACATTGATTTTTATTTAATTTGGAAGAAAATAAAGATTTTAAATGTGAGCATAAAAATGAACACATACACTGCTCTCAGCTGTATAAACAGTTGAGATAAATTAATCTCTTAGCAGCTAGATGTTGTAATTGCCACTAACTGTAATAATTTGATTGTACTTTTCACCCCATAAGTTTCCAAAGTGACACATATAGATTGAAAAATATACAAGAAGTTTTGCTCTCTCCTGAAGTGCAGCTACCTCAGATATGGAATGCAGCAGCTGTTTAATAATGAACAGCAACACTACACCACAGTGTAGGACCAAAAGTGATGAAGAATAATACATCGAATTGAAACTGTAGGAAGAACATAGCTATATTCTGCCTTCCTCCCTAATAGAAATGTGAGCAGCATACTGGTAGATGCTATGCTTGCAGTTATAAACTGGGCACAATAACCTAGATCTTTTCCTTTGTTTTCCTTGGTCCACAGACTGGTATCTGACAGCAGGAATTATTATATGGATGGGGCAACAGAGGGTCCTGTGGCACCTTTGAGACTAACAGAAGTATTGGGAGCATAAGCTTTCGTGGGTAAGAACCTCACTTCTTCAGATGCAAGGGATGGGATTTATGGATGGGATTTTTAAAGGAAGTGAAGGGAGTTGTACACCTCTGAAAATCCCAAACTACATATTATGTATCTTTTTAAAAATGTGTATGCTGAAACTATAAGAAGAAGCATTTTGAGTTAAGATCAGTGGTGTGTTTCCAACTGATTCTTTCCAAATAGCCTTCTTTACTGTTAGTTTCTGTATACTTGCTTCCTCCCCTCCCTACCCTTCATATGTTGCTTGTCTTCTTAGGCCCCATCTTGAGATTGACTTGTATTTCTGCAGATTTTGAAATCAACGGGGCTCCATGCAGATGCAGGTGTATTCCCATATACACTACATTTCAGGATTGGAGATTGTAAGTGCTTCAATGTAGGGGCTGTGACCTTTTTATGTGCCTTTTGACTGGGGCTTTTGGTACTACTGCTATATGGGGGGAAGCATTAGCAACTTGTCAGAAGCCTGAGAGTTTGACCAAATTGGTATGTAAGTTTTCATAGTTCAAAAATATTAAATGTGCACGAGTCTAAATTCCTTGAGAGTTAAAAGGACACTTGTGAACTTAATTTATGGTAATTCACTCATTTGCTAAAAAGTCTAGCTTCTGACATAGCACTTTTAAATAGTATGTCCTGAATGTTTAAATTATGTATTTTATCATGCTTTTCCTCCGCCCCCGCTCCCCTGTTTATGCTTGTTTGGAAAAGTCTTTTCAACAAGAGAAAAACTGATACTGCATGGGGAACAGTGAAGATGACTACAGAAAAAGCTGTCCAACACACCAAGATGCTACTTGTAACTAAAGTGTTTGCAAATTTTTCAAACAGAAATAAGTCTTCTAGTTGATGGCATCTCTTTAACATTATCCTCTGTGGCTGCAGTCTGCGGGAGAGTAGTATAATACTAACTATTGCTAATGGAGATTATCGATCAGCTTGAGTGGATCAAGAACTGCAGGTTTTGGAACAGAACATTATGGATTCTATTCCCGCTGCAGATAGAGAATCTTATGAATCCAGGGGTTAGATTTTAGGATGTAGTAAAGTACTGTGGTCTGAACAGGGTGTAGGAGCAATGAATTCCTGTGTTTTTTAATCCCAGATTTGCCTCTGGCCCTTAGTTCAGCCTTGCTTTGTCACCTGAAGCGGAACTGTTCCCTGAGTTTACGAAATGTCCTGCAAAATTTGGGATGGGTGAGAACCAAACACCATACTTGCTTTGTGACCTGTAGTAAGTCCTTTAACCTCTCTGTACACAAGTTTTCCCCATCTGTGAAAAAGGGGTAGCAGTGAAATTCATTAAATGTGTATAAAGAGCAATAACAATTGTGTGAACATTATATTAAGGGTGAGCAGAGGTGCAGGGGGTCATGTGTTGAAGGGAGATGTGTAGGGCAAGGACTTGTGGTGTTTGGGGAGGCTGGTGAGGGCATATGTCACAGTATGATAAGGGTATGAGACACACATTATAGTACATGGAGGGGTCATTGGGGCGAGCATTTTGATGGCTATGGTTGGGGGAGCTGTGACTGAGGCACTGACTAGCTTTTTGTCTCTGAAGAACTGGTTTGGACTTGCCTTTCTAACTTTGAAACATGTTACAGCAATGTTATACAGTAGAATCTTATAACTTTAACAATGTTGCCACACATATTTTATCAGGACAATAATGTTCAGCAGATTGTGTGTTTTCAAATGATGACTCACAAGGCATATTTTGTACAAAATGCATTATAGTCTTGTAAAAAGGATGAACATAGGGGTACAGTCTGATCACAGGAGCATAGTGCACGATGCATCGTGTGGCGGGGGATGCAGCAAGGGTGCATATTGAGGCAGGGGCCTCATGGTACAGGGCAGACAGATGTGGTAGGAGTGCAGGGTGTCTGGCACATAGTGCCTACTTTGGCATGGGGCTCATGGTATCTATTGTGGAGATGAAATGGGTGCACGGAGCACAATATGGGTACACAGAGCATGGCATAGCAGGTGTAAAAGGTGCATGTTGTGCCAGAGGGATTTGTACAGTACAGTGGGAAGATATGGCAGAGGTGCATGATACATGGCACAGCAGTTTGCGTGGTGCACATTGTGGTATGGAGCTTGTGGCACACAGTGCAGTGAGGAGGTGTGAGGGGGCGCACGTCCACAGTGCAACGCACAGGTGTAAGCTGCTGCATTGTGCCATGGGGCTTGTAGTGCACAGAGTGGTGATAGGGATGGGGCAGGCCCCATCGAACAGCGAGGCACAAGGTGCACCCTGTGCATGGGGCTCATGGCGGGGTGTGCTGCACATTGTGCTACAAGGCTCTGGGGATGTGACAGAGGCTATGGGTGCCAGGTGCACACTGTTCAGGGGGGCTCATGCGGGGATGTGGCAGAGGGCATGGCACAGCAGGGGGTGAGGGCACACTACATGGGGCATATGGCAGGATGCCAGATGCGCACTGTGCAGGGGGCTCGTGTGGGGATGTGGCAGAGGGCATGGCACAGCAGGGACCAGTGACACACTACATGGGGCATATGGCGGGGTGCAAGGTGCACACTGTGCAGGGGGCTCGTGCGGGAATGTGGCAGAGGGCATGGCACAGCAGGGACCAGTGGCACACTACCTGGGGCATATGGCGGGGTGCAAAGTGCACACTGTGCAGGGGGCTCGAGCGGGAATGTGGCAGAGGGCATGGCACAGCAGGGACCAGTGGCACACTACCTGGGGCATATGGCGGGGTGCAAAGTGCACACTGTGCAGGGGGCTCGTGTGGGGATGTGGCAGAGGGCATGGCACAGCAGGGACCAGTGGCACGCTACCTGGGGCATATGGCGGGGTGCAAGGTGCACACTGTTCAGGGGGGCTCATGCGGGGATGTGGCAGAGGGCATGGCACAGCAGGGACCAGTGGCACACCACATGGGGCATATGGCGGGGTGCAAGGTGCACACTGTTCAGGGGGGCTCATGCAGGGATGTGGCAGAGGGCATGGCACAGAGGGGGCCAGGGCACACTACCTGGGGCATATGGCCGGGTGCCAGGTGCACACTGTGCAGGGGGTGCGGGGGGATGTGGTGACTGTGGGGTGCATGGCACAGCGGGAAACAAGCCGCACGTGGCGCTATGCCGCTCGGCTCGTGGGGGTGTGTCGGGGAGCACATGGAGGCGAGGCGCAGCCTCGGTCGCTGCTACGTGCGGTCCCGCCCGGCAGGCTCAGCCCCGACGCAGAAAGGGTGGGACTGCAGGAGCCGCCCCGCCCTCCGGACTCGGGCAGAGGGAAAGCCGCGACCGGGTCTCGCGAGAGTTGGGCGATAGCCCCGCGAGATTCCCGCCGCCTCCCTCCCACGTCATGTTTTCTCTTTGACAAGCTGCCGCCGCTGCGGAAAGATCGCGGCTCTGGGCCGGGACCTGCCACCTTCGGACCCCGACCAGCTGCCGCTCCGCCTGGACCCTGGTAACTGACTCCCTCCGCCCCTGTGTGCGAGCGTCGCGCGTCCCCGCCTCGGCGCGTCCCCAACCGGCAGCGGCGGGGTAGGGAGGCCCGAACCAGGCGAGCCGGGCTGGGAGGGTCGGGGCTCTCAGCGCCGCTTCCGCGGCAGGGTTCAAAGCCCAACTGACTGCCGCCCCGTGGTCCGGAGGGGGCGGGGGCTGTGCCCCTATGGCGCTGTGGGGGGCGGGAGCTGAGCCCCCTATGGCGCAGGGGGGTGGGGGCAGAAGGGTTAAGCTGTATATAGCGGTGGAGTGAAGGGCAGAAAATGAAGCTAAGCCAAATATTCCCCCCTTCCGCTCCCCAGTTCCTGGGGCTCAGGGAAGGTAGTTTCCCCTTCAGGACTAGAAGTCTCGTCAAGTCTCTTCTTTTAGACAGTATTAAATATAAGGTACCTTTTTGCTGTATGTTGGGATGAGATCCACAACTCCTCTAAGTCTGCACTGCTGCCCCGCCGCCCCCAACTGATTGTAGTATGTGCATTGCCTGTCACATCCATGTATTTAATTCTGTGTTCTGGGCTGCTCTGGCTGTTGTCATAAAATGAAGGCAGAAATGAATCGTGTACATTTTTGTCAATGACATGTACGACCTTAAGTGTCGTACACATCTCCCGACCTGTTGTCTAAGTTGCATAGCACCCTGTGGCTTGTTGGCTGGCTACCAACTGCAGTAGAGAGAAAGTATCCACATACTTTCATTTCCAAATTATTTTTTTCATGACCTTAGTTGAATGGTGCCCTAATGGCTCACTTTGGCCTGCATGCATCTTTTCCTATGTTCTCTAAATAGGCTGCTTTTCGGGTGTGTTCTAGACATATTTGTCCTCATCTTGCACCCCACTTGGGGAGAGCAGGGTATTGAGGTGTAGAGTCTCCTTATCCCTGTTGGACCTGTTCTTTTGTGTGTTGATATAATGTACCTGAGCAGGTTGTCCTTTGCTGGACTGCGTAACTCATGAGTAGGGATATGATTTTGTCATATAAATTTTGATTAAATTTCATAGTAGAGGTGCAGGGCAAAAAAATCAAGGAAAGGATGGAGATTGGGGGGTAGGAGAGAAGACCCTGACCCTCACCCTACAGAGGCATCTCCTGTATTGCCAGGCTGGGCCAGGTTTCCCTCCTCTGGATGTCCCAATTGGTTGCACCATTTATCCTTGAATCCAGTAGCTGTGGAGTTTACCAGTCAATAGCAAGGGTTACTCAGTGCCTGGGAACTTGCCCAGTGTAACCTCTGGTCATACCTGCCTCTTGTGATTGACCTTCTCATTAAGCCAGTTTAAATGCCTCTATGTGGCTATAGTAGAATTTCCTGTTTGAAGGTTGGAAATGATTTACTGAATTTACAAAAAGCCTACAGTGCATGAGTTTTTTTAAATAGTAGTGATAGGATACATTGTGAAGATCTTTCATCCTGAAGGATCTCAGTTCTTTAGGATTCTAGCTCTATATCATGTAAGTTAGTGTATAAACTTAGTTGTAGTATGGAATATTTGAGGCTGAAAAAGCAAAAGTTAAGGTTCATAGTAACCTTAACTTGTCTACATTGTACAAACAGTACCTAATCTATCTCTCAAATACACGTTCCACACTAAAGTGAATAGGAATAGTGCATATAGGAGGACAGAACAGGGACCCACTGGATCTTAAAGTACAATTAATTACTATTCTAAAATACTGTATAGGTGTAATGTAGGTGAGTAATGATTGCTATGAAAATCGTATCTTTACTGCCTGACTCTTGAGCTGTTTAAAAGTGTGACTGACATTAGCTTATGTTTTCATGCATTTCGGTTTTTAGAAGGAGGAAAGAGAAAGGAGACTATCTACTGTTTTCTCTGCATACTCCCGTACCTGGAAAGCTTTTGACTACACAGCTGTAGAACCCCACAATGAAACTGGCACAAAAGTGTACAATTCTAAACTTAGTAGCAGTTTCATGCTGCACGTGAATATTAATTTTTAAACAATTATAACTGATAGTTTATGTCAATCACTCTTGTGTAACTTAAAATTAAAGAAAATCTCTTATCTTTCGGATAATGGATGGAAAGTTTCAGCATAAAAGAACCTTTTTTTGTTAGAAAACTCTCAACAGGACTTGAAAATTGATGACTCCACTAGCTCCAGGCTGATAAAAGATAAGGGGGTGGGAGGAACCAGTGAATTGTAGTGTGTCTGATTTTATTAAAAGACCAGTTCCCCCGCCTCCAGCTGCTGGGTAGAGCAAGGGTAGTACAATTCTTATCACGGTTTTGTCCTGGGACCCTGCTTAGGGGCTTCATCTTTTGTGTCAGCTTCTAGTTAGTATGTGTCTGATAAACTTGAAGCCCTTTCTAGTTGTTGGCAGGGAACCCCTTGCTTCCCTTCCCCCAGACTTGGTGTGTGTATGTATATGGCTGGTGTCTCTGCTACTCAACTCTTCTCCCATTCTTCTTGCTGCTACCTTTGGATTTCTGCTACTCCTTTCTGAGTTTCTGTTCTTTGGGTTAGCTCCACCACTTTTAGCTTTTCCCAAAAGCAGCAGATTACTTTGAGCTTACTTTCTCCAGTTTTCTATGGGCGGATGGGTTTTTCAAGCCTTAGTTATGAGCAGGTGAAAACGAGATTGGGTGGGATGGGGTTTAATATATTAATGATTTGTAAAATAGGAGTGAACTTGAAGATGACACCAAGTTATTTAGGTTAGTCAAGACTAAAGAACTCCAGAGGGACCTAGAAAACTTAGGTGATGGGCCTCGTGAAGGCAGATGAAATCTTACATTGGTAAGTAGAAGGAATATCTTGAATTGGGATGTCAATAATTAATCCAATATGTACTGGTCTATGGACTAAACCTACTAGCCACTGTGAAAAATACTTGGCATTATGCCTTCAGGATACACCCCCTGCAATTTAAACAAATAAAGAACTCTGTGTAAGTCTGAAAACTTGTCTTTCTTACCAAAAGAAGTTGGTCCAATGAAGATATTACCTCACCCATCTTGTCTCTCTAATATGATCAATATGGCTACAACAGTAGTGCATACAAATAAAACAATTATATATTATCATTAGGGCTGTCAAGCGATTAAAAAAATTAATCACGATTAATGGCACTGTAAAACAACAATAGAATACCATTTATTTAAATATTTTTGGACTTTTCTACATTTTCAAATATATTTCAATTACAACACAGAATACAAAGTGTACAGTGCTCACTTTATATTTATTTTTGCTTACAAGTATTTGCACTGTAAAAATACAAAAGACAGTATTTTTCAATTCACCTAATACAAGCACTGTAGTCTTTATGATAAAAAGTTGAATTTACAAATGTAGAATTATGTACAAAAAAAACTGCATTCAAAAATAAAACAATGTAAAATTTTAGAGCCTGCATGTCCACTCAGTCCTACTTCTTGTTCAGCCAATTGCTCGGACAAAAGTTTGGTAACATTTGCAGGAGATAATGCTGCCCGTTTCTTGTTTACAATGTCACCTGAAAGTGAGAACTGGCGTTCTCATGGCACCGTAGTAGCTGGCGTTGCAAGATATTTATGTGTTAAAGATTCGTATGTCCCTTCATGCTTCATGCACCATTCCAGGGGACATGCATCCATGCTGATGATGGGTTCTGCTAGATAACGATCCAAAGCAGAGCGGACTGGTGCATGTTCATTTTCATTAGATGAATCAGATGCCACTAGCAGAAGGTTGAGTTTGTTTTTGGATGGTTCGGGTTCTGTAGTTTCTGCATCCAAGCGTTGCTCTTTTAACTCTTCTGAAAGTACGCTCCACACCTTGTCCCTCTCAGATTTTGGAAGGAACTTCAGATTCTTAAACCTTGGGTCAAGTGCTTTAGCTATCTTTAGAAATCTCACATTGGTACCTTCTTTGTGTTTTGTCAAATCTGCAGTGAAAGTGTTCTTAAAAATGAACAAAATGTGATGAGGCATCGTCCGAGACTATAACATGAAATATATGGCAGTATATTTATAACATTATCAAATTTGTCTCCTCTTTGAATCTTCCTTCTTCTTCTCCCATTATTTCTCCGCTGTACTAATCTTTTCTAACATTTTGGAATCAATTGCTCCCTCTTTTGCCCAGCTACTTGCCCCTCCAGACTCCCATTACCCCACATTTTACCAGACAACTAATATAGAACTAAAAATATTAGGTAATGATAAGAAAAATGTTGAGGGCAATGCCCGGGAGAGAAGCCAGAACCCCGCAACTGGTAGCAGGTGGGAATTTACTAGGGCAGTGGTTCTCAACCAGGGTACGGGTACCCCTGGAGATTTGCAGAGATCTTTCAGGGGGTACATCAACTCATCTAGATGTTTGCCTAATTTTACAACAGGCTACATAAAAAGCACTAGCGAAGTCAGTACAAACACAAATTTCATACAGACAATGACTTGTTTATACTGTTCTATATACCATACACTGAAATGTAAGTAAAATATTTATATTCCAATTGATTTATTTTATAATAGGATAAAAATGAGAAAGTAAGCAATTTTTTTCACTAATAGTGTGCTGTGACACTTCTGTGTTTTTATGTGTGATTTTTGTAAGTAAATAATTTTTAAATTAGCTGTAACTTGGGATCCGCAAGACAAATCAGATTCCTGAAAGGGGTACAGTAGTCTGGAAAGGTTGAGATCCACTGTATTAGGGTACTGTCCCTTTTTGAACTGAGTCCCCTCTTTGAGTTATGCCCCTCAACCTAGACAAAAATACACATGCAAAAGTGTGCTTGATCGCCTATTTATAAACCCAACAGAGACCTTAACAGAATTTTACTTACACTTGAAAGTTTTAAATACACAGATACCAAGGTGGATAAAAATCAATGATTTTTTTAAAACTAAAAAAATTAGATTTTTTTTGATAAAATGCTTTTTGAGGAAAAAACCTAACTAAAGGTAGTTTTAATTAAGATACATTATGGCTCAAAGATATCTCATCATGGAATAGGGATTATAAATTCTAAATCTATAGTATAGACAATATATTCATTTAATGTTTAAGAAAAGTTTTGTGAATTAGTTCCAATAGTTCATGGATTAGGGACCCAATCTTATGGGGCTCCAGGGGCTTCTGTATAGATTATTTAGGTTAATCTTTCTATCTACCCAATGGGATTCAGTGCTCAGTCTAGAAGATACCATCAGAGATGCTTAGTTTTGCAGTTCTCAAATTGTGGATTTGTGTCTCCAGACATAACATGCTTGTTAACAGCAAAAATGTTTTTAAATAAATAAATAATATATAGAGGTGAGAAATAACAGACCTCAACCCTATTGTCCCTCTGCAAATTTGTGTACAGAGTCAATCCCTTACCTCTCTCTAAAAGTGCAAAGTTTCAAAACATTCAATGACTAGAAGATTGTTAGGGGTGGAATAGATCTGGACAAGAAGAAGTCTGGAGATAAATGTGAGAAGGGAGGGACAGGCAGTAGAAACAAAAGTGAAACTGTTTGAGCAGCATATTCCAGAAGTCTTGAGGTCTTTCTGAGTATAGGCTTCATTGATTTGAGATCTACCATAGCATTCTCTCACTAGAAGGAAAAACCTATAATGGCAGCAGGCCGTAAAAGAGACCCAGTTTGGGAATATTTTAATGAAGTTCCTTTACCTGTGGGTAAGACAGGCATGCGTGCAAAATGTAAACAGTGCAACAAAGAAATGCAAGGCCTGGTTGCCCAAATGAAACAACATCATGAGAAGTGTTCCTTCTCAGGAGGAAGCTGCGTTGAAGTTGATGAAAGCAGCGTGTCTGAACATGCAGGATCTTCAGGTTGGTAAACTTTTTTTATTCATACTTCTTTCTTAAGGCCTGCCTGTCTTCCTTCTGGACTATTCTTGAATTCTTGTGTTTGAGCAAACAACACTCTATGTTACTCTATGGTACTATCATTTTAAACGCAGTTGTGATTAAAAAATAAATAGCTGAAATAGGCAGATCTTCCTTTTACAATTTCACCTTCAAAGTAGTACTGAGTCAGTGAATGCAATGAGTAATACTAAATGAGCAGTATGGTAATAATAATTAAATAACAGCATTGACTTATTTTGTTTAGGAGAATCCATCCTCAACATACAGGATTCTGAAGACTATCCACCCTCAATATACAGGATTCTGAAGACTATCCACTTTCAAGATCACCATCATTTTCTATAGTTTGAGTTATCTGCCAATGATAGTGTTTCAGTCACATCATGTATGTCACATAGCCACAGTACATCACCTGTCGCAAAAAGGAAAAAAAAATCTCCATCATCCAGAAACAACCATAGATAAGTTTCTGATAAGAACCAGCAGATTACAAAAAGAGGTAATTGATTAAAAAATTGCTTGGTTTGTTTATGCAACAAACTCTCCTTTCTGTATGATTGAGAACCTACACTTCATTAACATGGTTCAGTCATTAAGACCAGGATACAGTCCAGCCAACAGAGCAGATGTCGCAGGCAAATTGCTGGATAAAGTGTTGTGCAAAAAGTCTAGAGGGTGAAATTGTTAACCTGAGTCTTGATGAGTGGAGCAGTGTCCACAATGATCCTGTTGTATGTGCTTGTGTGACAACAGAGGAAGGGAATGGCTTCCTTACAGAAACAATTGATACATCAGGAAATGCACACACCACAGAATACTTACAATAAGTAGCAGTAAAAGCTATAACAAACTATGAAAAAAAATTCAAATGTCTAGTACGCAGTTTGGTCACAGACAATGCTACAAATGTATCCAAGATGAGAAGAAATTTAGAAGAGGGTGAAGAGAGTCCCAAGCTAATAACATATGGTTGCAGTACTCATTTGATATACCTCCTAGCCAGAGACTTCAGAAATAAAGGCTAATGTTGTTGAAATGGCAAAATACTTCCGTAACAACCACTTTGCAGCAGCTGCTCTGAAAAAAGTGGGAGGAACCAAGCTAACTCTCCCACAAGACGTGCAATGGAACTCAATAGTGGACTGTTTTGAGCACTATATCAAGAACTGGCCCAATCTGATGGCAGTTTGTGAACAAAATCGTGAAAAAATAGATGGAACTGTCACAGTCAAAGTTCTCAACGTTGGGCTTAAGAGAAATGTTGGACACATGCTGAGTACCCTGAAGCCTATTTCTGTAGCCTTGAACAAAATGCAGGAAAATAGCTGTTTTATTGCTGATGCTGTTGAAATTTGGAAGGAACTGAATGAGATCTTAAAAAGAGAAATATGCAATGACAGAGTTAAATTACAAACATTAAAAAAACAAATGGGACAAGCACTATCTCCAGCTCATTTTCTTCAAGTATTCTCAGTACTTGGTACCAGGGTCAAACCTTAAATGCTGAAGAAGAGGAGTTGGCTATGACATGGACATCCAGCAATCATCCCTCCTACATTGCTAATGAGTTCAATGTAATCAAAGTGGCCCATTTCAACCAGTTGACAAGAAGGTGTGAGAATCAGCAGGGGGAAATCAGTTTGATTACATTGAACTCATTAGCACTACAAAAGTCATTTTCCTCCCTTCTTGATAACTATCGAGAATAGCCCACTTCCACCTTAATTGACTTGGCTAGTTAGCACTGGCCCCCCACTGATGGGCAACTCCCATCTTCTCATGTGCTGAGTATTTATACCTGCCTCTGTATTTTCCACTCCATACATCTGATGAAGTGGGTTTTAGCCCAGAAAAGCTTATGCCCAAATAAATTTGTTAGTTTCTAAGGTGCCACAAGGACTCCTCATTGTTTTTGCTGATACAGACTAACACGGCTACCACTCTGAAAGGGTGGGACAAGGTCCATGCTTCAGCTACAAAAGGTTGGAAAATCCAGTCATTCAGGGGTGCATTTCCTTTGGGAAAATATCCAAACTGGCTCTGAGACAAGTCAAATGATTCTTGATTGGGTTCTCAACACTCAGTAGTTCAGATTCTGTTTAGTCAGTAGTGTCAGTTAACAATGAGAATGGAATGCTTAAACCAGTTTCAATCTTTGTTTTCCAGTGAATGTTTCTCTTGAATGCCAATATCTTGTTGTGCAGGTCAAAAATAGTACTTTCCGCTCCTTGCAATGGGACATCTAGAGAATTCAGTTTGTCAAAAATATCAGCAAGGTAAACCAAAAACACAAGACAGTTGGGATCATACAGTGTCTGCATTGCTAAAATTCAAATCCACTAGAAAAAATCAAACTTCGTTTCACAGTTCATAAACATGTTGCAACACTTTCCATCTGGATGGACACCTGACTTCAATGTGAAACAAAAAAGCATCATGCTCCACTCTCATTTTTGCGCAAAACATTGCAAAGAGACCGTGCATTTGTGGGCTGTGTTTTAATAAAGTTCACAATCTTAATAGCAGAACTCAGAACATCAGTAAGTTCCTGATCCATGTTTTGAGTTGCAAGAGCTTAGTTGTATATCATACAATGAATCCATGATATATGTGGAGCAATTTCAAACACTTTGGCTTTCAAACCTGCCCTACCTCCAGACATAGAAGAACTCCATCCATACAGATTCCGACGCAGGCTTCCTACTTCAACTCATGAGAAATTAGAAAGTAATTTAAAATGTTAACAGTTCAGATCCAGTTGCACGCATCTTAATTGGTTTGCACAACAAAATCTTCCAATATTTGCTTCATTTAACTGGATTGCAATCAAGAGATCAGCTATACGTTGATATTTTCTGTCATGTCAGATTCGGTGGCTGACTGTTGTCTGACAGTGGGATCATTTTTAACTTCTCTGGCACACTGTCACCGCGCAGTGACCAGCAAATGTCAATTGCTCCTGGAAGAATCAGTTTTATCCCAGTTGTAAGGTTTTAATTTTTGAGAATGTGGTACACAACTTGACATGCTTTTTAACACACTTGCAAGGTGGATACCATATTTTTTTCATTGTGTTTTTGTTTTTGTTTAATTTCTTGTAGCTTTTATTCAAAAAAATTTCTGGTCTTTCCTACCAGATCACCATGGTTTGTTTCTAAATGGCATCTTAATTTTCGTGGCTTCAGGCTATCATTTGCTAAAGTTACTGTGTATACTACACATTGAGGCCTAGTTTTTCCATTAACTGCAATGGAAGTGGAAACCAAAATCCAAATATGCTTCATTATATTTTCTTGTTTTTGCAGTTTTTTTTCTTGGTAATGACTGTTTCAGCTTCTGCCTTTTGTTTCAGAACACTACTGTCTTTTGGCAATATATACCGATCTATTTTTCACCACATGATATGAAAAAATATCAAACTCACCAGCGGAATAAGCACTGCAGAACTACTTGTTATTGTTATATCATATTCTGTCGTTACACTAAACCAGAAGGTTGGAAAGATGATAGTTGCTATTGAAATAATGGTCTATTTATAATGAAATTCATTATAACACTCTCCTGTGTACTGTGTCAACAGCCTTGTATCTGCCAAAAAAGTCGATCTGATGAAATCAGTTGCAAAACGCTTTCTCCATGCTATTTCAATGTAATTTTCAGTGTCATGTTCTTATTATGTAATAATCATAAAAAATACCTTGCGCATTGTGCCCCCCCAATGTTCCTCCACACACTTTCAGGGAGGCGTGCCCCACGGTTGAAAATCTCTGTAAGTACTATTTTAGATGTCTTAGAACTGGTGTGGTTAAACAATGCCTATCACTTAATTATATCAATGTAGTTAAAACAGTACAACCTCCCTCCCACCTCCCAGTGTGGATGCAGTTATATTAGTGTCAAGGTTTGTTAGACTGACATAGCTTATTCCCCTTCCTGTATGTGAATAAAGGCTTGTCCACATGGGAAAGCTTATTTATTTTTTTTTCTGTATAAGTTTGTGTCCACACAAGATGTTAAAATTTACCTGTCATCTTATCTTATGTTTATTCTGCTTTGCAAGTGACAGAACTGTCTTTGAATGAATTATGCTGGTATAAGGTTCGTGTGGACGCATCCCTATTTTGGATTAACTATATACGTCTGGCAGTTCTCCCCCTGCTCTACCACGGGACGTTGCTTCACATCTGGATCAGTGTCTTTGTTTACATGTGTGCTCTTTGCTGTGCCGCGATCACCTTGACTGGATGTTGCCTTTCTGTTTAAATGTTAACAAACCAGGGTTTGCCCCTTTTGAGATTTTAGTTTATGGTGAGTTCACACCCCCAGAATCACATACTTATTATAGACAGGCCCCGTGCCTCTACATGGTCCTGTTGGGAGGGGCTGGGCTTCCTTGCCCTTTTAGGAGAGGGGCATGTCCAGTTGTATCTTAACAGCAGTCACCAGAATATCAAGAGAGGAGTGGTTATTTGAGCAACTGTGGGAGAAGGGACACTCCTGGGACAAGTCCCAAAGCAAAGGAACTTTAGCAGAATTATAAAAAGTCAGACCAAAACAACACCTTCAGTAATGCTCTCACTACCTCCACTTATTCTGAGGAACTGAACTAGATTTTTGCTACGGTACCCAGAATGCAACCAAACCTTGGCATGGTGGATGCAACCAAACCTTGGCATGGTGTTCTGGACAGTCTGGTCACAGCACCAGAAGGCCACGTTATGAAATGATGGACCCCAATTGGGAGATTTCCCCTGATAGCCAAGACCTCTCTAGCATGCCAAACCCAGAAGCAGCGACAGTGCCAGAGATGTCTCCCAAAACTCAGGCAGAGAGACAGCCTGAAAGTGCTGTGGAGGGGACTTCTTCTAGTAAGTAGTAGTTGCTGTATTACAATACAACTATGTGGGAGAATTAAACAACTTTTGTTCTGGGTACTGGCTGGCCACTATCTTGCTGGGTGAGCTCCACTTGCTTGGCTTTTATTCTTCCATCCTGCATGCTCAAAATGACATCTGTGCCAGAGACTTTAAGATCAAAAGTATTGTTTTTCTGAAATATCAAATCTCACAGCCACTGGCTGAATGTGGTGACATTCCAGATGGCAGTGGCCACATGCTCTACACGTTTAGGGGAACTCTCATGGTGGTAGTCTACCATTACAGCTCCAGGTGAGATCTGTACAGCTCTCACCTGGAAGTAGCTTTCTGCCACCACTGCTAGTTATCCCAGTTCTGGATCACTGTCCAGTCACAGCACTCAGTGCTATTTGGCTGAGCCCAGACACAGTGTTCCAGTGAGTGAAGCTGCTCCAGGAAAATGTCATGCAGAAATAACTGTTCTTTCATCCTACTTCTCCTTTAGCAGTTTCCTTGCGATGTTACTGTGGCTGTCTCTTAACTCCTCCATAGCAATCCAGCTGTGTAACTGCCAATATATTCAGAGCAGCCTGGTCATATTAATGACTATCTGGATCGTGGCATCCAGGAGTTTGAAAATAGTGCTGGCTTGCAAAAGCCAGATGAATTATTGGATGACATGAGGAATCCTGGGGGTCAAACAGCGTCCCCAGTCCTGGAATTCCAGCAGGTTCTTGTAGATATCCCAAAATGAACAATGAGAAAAATCCCAGAATGCATAGATCCTGATGGTGGAACATTACATCATGGGATATCTACCCAGAATGCTGTGTACGTATTTCAGAAAAATGCAGAGTTGTGTGAACTCAGTGATTCAACAGGGAAGTAGTTTATGCTGGCCTAAACAAAGCACTCTTTTGTGATAGTAATACCTATATTGTTAAAGTGGAAAAACACATACCTATGTATACAGCCCCTAAGCGATACTGGTATAAGGCATCTTTTATGCTGCTGTAACTAGGTCCATGCTGGGGGGAATTGTATTGGTAGAACTATTTTGGTTTAAAAAAAAATCACAGCCCTAATCAAAATAGTTATCATGGTACAAAATCTGTGTGTGGACCAGACTTTAGATCCCCAGCCCCTTTCCCTTTTGGAAGGTGGGAGAAGCAGCATTCGCTTTACTTCCTCCCCACTTCAGATCTCTGGACTGCTAGAAGTGTAGATCACACTGTTCTGTCCTTCCTCCTTTCTCATCCTCCTGGCTGCTGCAGGAGGATGTCTTTTTGTTGCTCTATACCTTTTCCAGTCTGTTTTTAGATCTGCTCCTAGTTTTAGCAACAAGCATCAGTGTGAAATTGACCTGGTTCTTGTTATTTTCACTGCTGCTACCTTGGTTCTGAAGGGCAGCATAAAAAACAGATATGATTATTCAGTTTTCACATTGCTGCAGCTTGGCAAAGCTATGAGGAGCAGTGACAGTCCTGGAGCTGTCAGAAGAGTATGAAAATAGTATTAATCAGTTTACTCTTGGTTCACATTTGGAAAACTTATTTTAAGAAAGTTTTTTAATGAAAGCATAGGCCTTAGGTATGTGAGAAGTGCAACTTTTCTATGTAGACATGGCCTTAGATTTTACACAAATTTTTGACACTTGTAAGGGAAAGATTGCTGCTACTCAAGGGCGAGTTGGAGGATGAATTCTTCAATAACCGATTTGAACTAATCGAACATGTTGTTGGGTTCTGTACTAACAACCCATTCAGGAAAAAGACCTAGGTGTCATTCTGGATAGCTAACTACAAACATCTGCTCAAAAATAAGAAATCAGTCAGTTAATAATGGCTTGTTGGAGGGGTATATGGATATGTCACACGCTGCAGCTTTTTTATAGATAACTATATAACAAATTCCATAACTGATCATATCCGTGTCCTCTGTGTCATTTGTCATCTTAGACTGAAAATCCTTGGAGCAGGGATTGCATAACTTTCCATATTACCACAGGGGATGACCGAATTCTGATTGGGGGCATTTATGCAGTACTGCAGTTTAAAAGCCTAATTTGTAATTAGGTAGTATAAAAAAATAGGATAGAAAATAGCTTTGAAAATATTATACCATCATAAAAACCACTGCTCAGTCTCACTGGAATACTGCATTCAGTATTTTTATACTACCTTAAATATAACGTATAGCATAAAAAGGAGCCCAGAGAGGGCAACCTAAATGATCACAGGCTTGGAAAGAATTCCATATGAAGAGAATAATAAGATTTGGACTGTTTAGAGAGAGGAGATGAATAAGTGGGGACATGATTTAAATATATAAAATAATGGTGCTGAAAAAGTAAACGGTGTGCTGTAAAGTAAAACTGACAAAAGGAGCTACTTACAACATAACTAGCTGATGGAACTTGTTGCCACAAGATAGCAATTAGGCCAAGAATTTAGTAAAATCCTAGATAAGGCATAGACACTCATTGGATAATGGGATCATCCATGGTTATGCTAGTTAAGGTAAAGATATTTTATAAGGAATATAATCTCATGCTTCAGGGCATAAGACAACTATTGACTGAGGTGGGGGGTCAGGAAGAAATTTTCCTTTTGGGCAGGTTATTCCATAATTGTTCACTTTAAGGGTTCTTGCGCCTTCTTCTTACCTGTCAGGTACTGGCCATTGTCAGACAGATTAGATTAAATGGATAACTGGCGTGATCCAATATGGCAGTCTTTTATTTCACTATCATTAGATGTTACTGTTGTATGAAAAAAGCTCCTCCAAACCCAGTTAATGTATTAAGATTGTAAAAATCAGTGGGGGAAATGTTAAAATTTGGGTTTCTATTAGAGCATTTATGTAGGAATGTTAATATGGTCATGTTACACATCTGTATGCTTTTGGGGACATGAAAGGTGGTAATATGTTACTTGTTTTTTCTGATTAAATGTATATAGAAATATTATTATAGTCAGAAAAGTGACTACAATTGGTTTTTTTTTTTTTTTTTACTCCAGAGAAACTCTCACCTTTGTGCACTTAAAGTCACTGTTTGCTTTAGAGATCAAAAATAAGCTTTTACCAACTTTTACTCCTGTTAGTACTGTAGGGTCACGACAGCTTTGGAAGAATGAGTTGGATTGTTAGTGAATCTACAGAATTAACTATATTCTGACTGCAAAATCTTTTACTCATGATGTGATAGCCAGAAAGAGCCCAGCTTGACTTTCAGGCCCCATCTGTAAAAAATATTTCTCGCTGTTTCAGACACAAATTAAATTCTACTCTTAGCAACAATAAGAGCTGTCATGCACCCTGGCTGCTGCCTGTTTTAAATAAAATGTCCTCTAATCTTGCTCAGAGCATGACTAATGGACATAGCACTTAAAATACTGGCAACGTGGTCTGCACTAGGACTCCTAATGTTGCCAACATTGATGGAGCTGACTTCCATAAGACAAACATAGAATTCAGTCATGCATTTTTCACAGCTACTTTTCAGCATGCATAATTATGCTTTAATGTTGGTATTTCCGGCCTTTGATTTTCAACTATACAGCTTTTAATGCTATTACATTAGCAGTTTTATCAAAAATAACTTTAAATTTAGGCAGTTTTTTTTTTTTTTTTAAATCATGTAGATGTTTGTAGGCTTTGTAATTCTTATCTCACTGAGATGAGATGTTGTGGGAGGGACTCTTCTGTTTGGAAGTGTTCTGCTGGCTTACATTGATGGCAATATTTTGCATGAAGGGGGTGTTTTTTGTTTTGTTTTTTGTTTTTGGTTTTTTTAAGGAAGGCTTAGATTTTGTAGCAGTGCTGTAGAGAATCTAAAATCGCAGGATCTGCAGTTTTTCTAAATTCGTGCAATTCTACTATTTTTTTAAAGCAGTTTTTAAAAAGTTTCCCTTTATCAGGGACTCATAATATCTTCCATATAAACTATCCCAACAGCAGCGCTGTCCTTGCTTGACCTCTGCATTGGTCAGACTGGATTAGAATGAATGTGTAGTGATGTGGGGCGTCGTTAAATTATAGCTCTGTTTAAAATCTTAGCAGTTGTCCACTGAGCATACCAGATAGTCCGTCCCCAAGTCAAGCAAAGGTGCTAGTATTCAATTTATTTACTTGGGTTCCCAGCCATTGTCTGGTCACATGGTGCTGCCTTCTCCTTGTTTTCAGCTGCCAGATCAATATAAATGAAAGTAATGATATAAAACTATTGGTTTGCTTTTTCCCTGAACTACTCCTGTAGTTGCCATGTGGAGGAAAGGAGGTGGCTGTGTTACGAATGAGGGGAGTGTCCTGAGTAGCAACAGATGGAAGGGGAAATGGCCCACAAAGAAACTCTCAAAAATGTGGCCCACTCTCTGAAGACATTTGACAATCCCTGTCTTAGAAAATAGAATAAAATGAATACATTAGAATAAAAGAGAAAGGCAATTAATGTTGTTCACTAGTGTTGGATCATAAGACAGCACCTGAGGGCTTGCATCTACCATCTGAGAGAAGCAAAATACCTAGGTTGAGCCACAGGAAGCCAGGGAGGGGAAGTTAAGGAACAGCTCCTGTTATGTCTTCATCTCACTCCCTTGCCGCTTCTAATCTAGTCACATCAGGGCTTCTCTCTTTCCACTCACCCCATGTTCAGCTCTGGGTCAGGGCAAGTGGTGCTTCAAGGGTCTCTGGAGTTGATATCTCAGTTTCTAGGAGCAGCAGCACCTGTCCTCAACAAAATGGTGCCATAACAAACTCCATCATCCTTTGTGGCCACAGAAGATTGTGGGATATGGGAGTTACAGAATGACACCCCCCTCCCCTCAAAAAAATTTGTTGGTTGCAATCTCAAAAAGATTGAGAATCCCTGGTTATAAATGTATATCTAATTTGTCAAGTTGAAAGCATCACTAGATTACAGTCTTGTAGTTATGACCTTTTGTGTCAGATGAGGAATACCCTTTTATTTTAGGCCTCGTCTGCATGGTGAAATTCATTGGTATAATTATATTGCTGTAGTTTCACAGGTATAACTTCCTGTGGATATTCAGATTCTGGTTTGTCCGATATTGCTTCTCAAGCGAAGTGCCCACATGGAGTTACACTTGTATAACTATACTAGCAGAACTATACCAGTATAAGCATGCTACTAATGTCCCCAGTGTACACAAGCCCTCAGAGTTCATTTGTTGAGCAATTTTTCAGTTTTTCATAGTCTGTGGTTTAGGTGTACTGTGCACAGACTCCTTAAAAATCCTTTGTATTATTACTTTTCCTTGGCTTGTACCCTTCTTGTTTATATGGGCTTTATCACTTCGTTTAAGTGTGAGCACCTTGTATTACTGTTTTAGACACCAAGGCATATTTTGTATGTGTACAGAGATAATGATTTTTCAATTACATCTTTGAGAAATAGTCAGTCATACAAAATTTGTCAGGAAAAATTACATGACTACCCTTTGCCATGATTGATTGATTGGGGGGAAGTGGGATTTTACTTTCTTGTTACTTTGGGAAAGTGAAACTCTGCAAGTCTGGACTAATTTTAGATACATCTTTTTCATTGAACCTGTTAGTTAACAAAGTTTGGTATTGCTTAATTTCTTTTTGTAAAAACCAACATAGACTCCAAAGAGTTTAGAATTTTCTAGTGTGTAACTGTGCTTAACATGAACTGGACAATGACTTTGTTAAACATATGCAAAATAGTCTTTAGCCTCATACTTGAAAGCAGCTTGCTTGTTTTTTCAGGCTGAATGATGGCTTCATATTTTCCAGACACACACACAAATTTGTCATCTTTCTGTAATATTCCAATTTATATTATGCAATAAAGATGTCGGGACTGTCTATGTTAAGGAAGTTTTCACCAGTGTGACTGTAAGTATAATTAGGATAATGCAAAGGCTTAATGTAGATGCACTGGTGCATGCTTATGTTACTGTATTAAGCTACATGGGTGCAAATCTGATTTTGGGGCAGTTACACTAATGTGAATTTCCTTAATTGCGCAAGGCTTTAGAATGAACAGACCCTTCACTTTTCTTTTTCAATGTGTTGTTTGTCTTTGTTTAGGACCAGAAGAATTATTAGATATAATTTAAAGTCTGTGTGTGTTATAATTAGCTGCAGAAGAACTTAGTGTTGTACCTCTGAGAATAAGCATTTTACCGTTACTAGAAAAATAAGAGGTTAGCAGTAGAAGAATGCCTGTGTTTTACTATTCACATACAACTTTTTAAGTAGGGATCTAGGTTAGTGTTATGTGATTTTTGTCACAGTTTCAGGGTGACTGCGCCTGTATTCCCCCATATAGTCCACCAAGGACACCCACTTTAGCTGGCATCTCTCTTGAGCAGAGACTGGTATCATACTCCCTCCTGACCCCAGGGTTTTTTCAGACCACACAGTTCCCTAACTACACTGTGATGTTTCCCAGAAAGCCAGACTGCCTAAAAGGCCAGTGTCTGGGCATAGTCTCTGGAGAGAAAGCAAAGTGCAGTGTATTGCCTGCTTGATAAATTACCATACTGCTCTATAAGCCAGCGCGTTTATTCTTAAGGTGAAAGCATTACAGACAAAACATATTAAAAACAATAAAAGAACCTAATGCATGCTGGAAATCTTATCAAAGATAACCACTCGTATGTGTCGATCCTTCAAAACCTGGGCTGGGTTTTCACTATGGTTACACGTTCATAACTCTGTCAAATTTAGAACCAGAACCCTGGCTGGACAGTTCAGTGTTTCTTTATACAGCTCTGGCCTTTGATTTCCAGTTTCTAGGAACAGATAACACACAAGACCCACTCCTTGGGGCATAGTTTAAAAAAAGCTAGAGTTTTTGCATAACCCGGCAGTTTGTATTAACCTCTCCTTAAGAGTTCCCCAGGAAATCCACTTCATACTTATTGTTCCAAAAGCCCATTCTTGTCTGAAACATTTTCAGTATAGTCATTTGAACTCCCAGGCCTCACATCACATCTCTGCCTTAGAGAGGTTACATACAATCCTGGCCCACAGTAATATATAATTTTTTTCCATTTAATACAAGGGACCCCAAAAATAGTTAAACTTAATTCAATAAGGTCTCCCAATGATATTGCAGGAAATCGTCATATCTGTCACAGTGATCATCTTAGTTGCAGCACATTATACTACTACATTATTTTAGCACCTTCCATTCTAGAAGAAAATCACTTCACCTATCAGAAATCCAGCCCCTCCTAGGTAGAATGATGCAGCTATCTTTAAATGAGAACAGGGACACTATTTAACAATTTATACGGGAAATGTGAGGTGTCTTCAGGTATCTGTAAGCTTGAAAGCTTGTCTCTCTCACCAACCGAAGTTGGTCCAATAAAACATATTACCTCCCCCACCTTGTCTTTCTCATATTCTGGGAGAGCTGCAACAACACTTTATTAAGTTGACGCTGTTGACACTGTAAGGCTGTGATACTCATTGGATCTATCTGTGGGCTGATTTGAGAATTTTATGACAAGAGGTGCCTATTTGCATAGAAGGCTGACCAAAAAAAACCAGAAAACCTTCAGCTGCCAATAAAGACCTTGACTGCAACATAAGTATTAGTGTTTCTATAACTTAACAAAGGTTATAAATCAAAATTATTACCCCTGTTTGTGGCAGTCTTTTATGGGAGAGGTGACATCAACGATCTCTGGCAGTGCCCAGGTGAGAAGCTGAACTTCTCTCCCTGTTTTAAAGTTGTAACGACCCAAGAGGGCCTGATGGTTCGCTACCCGAAACTGTAAACTGGGTTGGAATAAATTTTCCTCCCAAACAAGTCTAGATGATGCCTCCGTAAGTTTGAGTCCCTCCCACAGGATTTGGCCTAAGAGTTTGATACTCTGTTGCAGGAAGGCAATATGGCGTCTCTGTGCTCCCTGCAAATGGTGTGGGATGCGGCGGACTTGGCAGCCAGGGTGATAGCGTCTGTGGTGATAATGATGCGCAGATCCTGGCTTCAAACCGCTGGACTCTCCCAGGAGATGCAGACCTCCATCCAAGACCTCCCATTTGATGGGAACGGTCTGTTCTCTGACCAAATAGATGCGAGGCTGCATGGGCTGAAAGACACCAGAGCCACTCTTTGCTCGCTGGACATGCACATGCCGCAGTCGGATGTAAGCAGTTCCGGCTGCCTCTGCCGCCAAGGCCATGGGAGCCTCATCCGGGATCCCCTAGAAGAAGGGACAAAGACACTGACAGGTACCCTTCTCACGAGCAACTCATTCAGGAGGTCGAGAACCTTCTGCGCTTGGGGGAGGTAGAGGAGGTCCCTCGTAACATGAAAGGGAAGGGGTTCTACTCCCAAAGCTTCCTAATCCTGAAAGCAAAAGGAGGCCTTAGACCCATCCTGGACCTGCGTCACCTCAATAAGTCTCTCAAGAAGATGAAGTTTTGCATGGTTTCACTGGCCTCCATCATCCCCTCACTGGATTCTGGAGCCTTGTATGCTGCTCTCGACTTACAGGACGCTTATTTCCACATTTCTATATTTCCCAGATCACAGGCATTTCCTCCACTTCATAGTGGGCGGGTGCCATTTTCAGTTCACAGCGCTGCTCTTTGGCCTGTCTTTGGCCCCAAGGGCGTTCACAGAATGCATGGCCAGTGGCGGCTTGTGACCCAGGGTGCCCAGGCAGCCCTCACTGGCAATGCCAAGGTCAGGGCAGGTACAAAAGGGAGAGCAGATACTCCCAAGACTGGTGAATAACATTGAAGTTATTCTCCTCAACCAGTCTCAGGGTTTGTCTATACTTACCCGCTGGATTGGCGGGCAGTGATTGATCCAACGGGAGTGGATCTAGTCTAGACGCGATAAATCGACCGCCAAGCACTCTCCTGTCAACTCCGGTACTCCAGCAGAACGAGAGGAGCAAGCGGAGTCGACAGGGGAGCATCAGCAGTCTACTCACTGCAATGAAGACCCCACAGTGAGTAGAGCTAAGTATGTCGACTTCAGCTACGTTATTCACATTTACAAAAGTCCACATTAATGCCAGTCTAGCTCATAGAATTCATTGGAGTGGTCCTCGACTCCACACGAGCCAGGGCTTTCCTTCTGGAGGTACGTTTTCAGGCCATGTCAGACTTGATCTCCCGTTTAAAGAACCACTTGCTTACTACGGCCCACACCTGCCTAGGTCTGACGGGGCACATGGCCGCGTTCATGTACATGGTCACCCATGCTCTGCCCCATTTATGACTTTTGCAAGAGTGGCTGGCCTTGGTCTACCTCCCCAACAGACATGGGTTGGACCGGGTGGTCAGGGTGCCGAGCTATGTCCTGTTGTCCCTACGTTGGTGGTTGGACCCCAAGTCAGTGCTGCAGGGAATTCCCTTCGCCACCCCATCCCCGTTGCTGACCCTGGTCTTTGATGCTTTGGATCTGGTCTGGGGAGCCCACCTGGGTGAGCTGAGTACCCAGGACTGCTAGCTGTGGAATGATCTAGCCCTCCATATCCATGTCAGGGAGCTCAAGGTTGTTCACCTGGCTTGCCAGGCTTTCTTGCCCCACCTGATAGGCCAGGTGGTACAGGTCCTGATGGACAATACCACTGCGATGTATTACATCAACAGGCAGGGTGGTGCCAGGTCCTCGTCCCTTTGTCAAGAGGCGCTCAGCCTTTGGGACTTCTGTGTGCGGCATGCCATTCATCTGGTTGCTGCCTACCTGCCAGGCACCAGGAACTTCTTGGCAGATTGCCTCAGCAGGACCTTCTTGTCTTGCCCAAATGGTCGCGCCATCCAGAGGTGGTCAACATAATCTTCCAGAGGTGGGGGACTCCCCAGTGGGCCTGTTCATATCCAGACAGAACAGAAAGTGTTACGTGTTCTGTTCCATTCGTGGTCTGGATAGAGGTTCCCTTTCGGACACCTTCCGCATTCCATGGTCGGGAGCACTGATGTATGCCTTCCCACCAGTGCCGTTAATTCATAGGGTCCTCGTGAAGGTCAAGCAGGACAGAGTGACGGTTATCCTGGCAGTCCCTGCACGACTCCATCTGCGCTGGTTTGGCACTTTGCTGAGCCTTTTGGCAGCTGCCCCTATTCCACTGCTTCTTTGGACAGATCTGCTGTCCCAGAACCATGGCAATCTGCTGCACCCGAACCTGGCAGCGCTAAGCTTGACAGCTTAGCTACAGTGTGGCTAAGTGCAGATGAGCGGGCGTGCTTGACCCATGTCCAACAGGTGTTGCTGAGTAGCAGGAAACCCTCCACCAGGGCAACCTACTTAGCTAAATGGAAACAGTTCATGTGCTGGGCCTTGGAGTGGTGTCTCAGGGCCTTACAGGCCTCACTGCAGGACATATTGGATTATCTGCAGCATCTCAAACTCCAAGGCTTGTCCCTCTCTTCAATCGAGGTCCACCTGGCTGCCATTTCGGCGTTGCATCCTCCATTCCAAGGCAGGTCTCTCTTCGCCCATCCTATGACGGCATGATTTTTGAAGCATCTGGAGCGCCTCTATCTGCACGTCTGGGACCTGGTCTCTTTTCCCCCTCCCCCCGGACCTTAACCTTGTGCTATCCAGGCTCCTGGAACCTCCATTAGAGCCTCTGGCTTTCTGCTCCCTCCTGCTTCTCTCATGGAAGGTTTCGTTCCTGGTTGCCATGATGTTGGCTCGCCGGGTTTCTGAGATCAGGGCGCTCACCTCGAAGCTGCCCTATACTGTCTTCTACAAGGACAAGGTCTAGCTGTGCCCGCATCCGGTGTTTCTGCCCAAGGTTGTTTCTCAGTTTCATACTGCCCAGGACATATACTTATCGGTCTTCTGTCTGAAGCCCCATGCGTCTGACATGGAACGCAGGCTTCACACCCTGGACGTCAGGAGAGCACTGGCATTCTACATAGATAGAGCAAAGCTGTTCTGTAAGTCAACTCAGTTGTTTGTTGCAGTGGCGTCCAGTGTCTGCTCAGAGAATCTCATTCTGGATTACGGCCTACGTCAGCTACTGCTATGAGCTGACAAAGGTGCCTCTGCTGGCGATCATGACGGTGCACTCAACGAGGACACAGGCATCATCGGCAGATCCAAGAGATCTGATCCAAGAGATCTGTCGGGTCGCTATCCGGTCATCCATCCACATGTTGGCATCACATTATGCGCTGACCCAGCAAGCTCGAGACGATGCTGGCTTTGGCAGAGCTGTGCTGCAAGGCACTGAGCTCTGAGGCCACCTTCGTTGATACCGTTTGTCAGTCAACTAGAATGGAGTCAACACGAGAGAGCCCTCGAAGAAGAAACAGTTACCCACCTTTTGTAACTGTTGTTCTTTGAGATGTGTTCCTCATGTCCATTCCATTACCCGCCCTCCTACTCCTCTGTTGAAGTTGTCGGCAAGAAGGAACCAAGAGGGTGTAGGGCCGGCGGCGCCTGATGTACTAGCGCATGGGTGTGACACTTAAGGGGACACCACACCCGGCGCTACGGCTATCGCTACGGCAAAAATCTCTGGCCACTCATGTGGGCGCACACACGCCTAGAATGGAATGGACATGAGCAACACGTCTCGAAGAACAGTTACAAAAGATGGGTAACTGTTACTTTTATTCCAGGATAATTACTCTGATTTGGAAGCAGATCAGTTATTCTGGAATAAAGTCACTCATTTCAGAATAAAATATCCATATAGAGGCATTTTGGAATAGGTGTGCTGGTCAGTTTCTCTGTGTAGACAAGTGCTCAGGCATTGGTCATACATACAAAAACCAGTCACTGGTTCAGGCCTGGCCTTACCATGAGTCAAACTGAGGCAGCCGCCTCATATGCCAGACTGTGGGGTGGCGCCATTAGGACCCAGAGTGTAGAAAATTGTGTCTGCTGCTGGTACATATGTATTCTCTCTGCTCTCGATGCACAGAGAGGGTGGAGTGCTGTGCTGGAGGAAGGAGGGCACGAGATATAACAGGCAGGCAGGAGAAAAGGTGAGAGGGAATAACAGGAAGCAGCAGGAGCTGCAGGGAGAGAGAGGAGCCTCTTATGTATCTCTCTAGCACCCCCAGGAGCCTGGATTGAGTAACACCAGCTTCTCAGGGAGCTTCCTGCTGCTTCCCTGAACCCACTTGAGGAGAACAGGCAGTCAACTGAAGTAGTAGGAGCCAGTTAGGCCCTTAAGACGCTGATATCTTCCCTCACTCAGGCCCTGCTACCAGCCTGCTTATTTGTCCCCTTCAATTGAATGTTGAAAGCCACTATAGCTGGCACAGAACAGCAGTCATGAGTGAAAGAAGAAAATGCTTCTCTGGGGCAGCATTCAGAAAAGGAAAGAAAGCAAAGGAAGCTTTTCTATCTAAGCAGGAAGGAGCTCTCCTGAGATACATAGACACAAATGTTCATGGTGAGCCTTCCGGCCCCAGTGAGGATGTGAGTGGTGAGGAGATGCCTGATCTTCCAGTTAGTCAGAGTGCAGATGACCTGGCAGCTACTGCAGCATCCATATCTCCATCTCAAATGGATGTAACCATGCACATTTCTGAAGAAAAGTGTAGATCAGAGAAGAGTGTGGTGGAGGCGCAAGAAACAGCTGCTGCTCAGTTTAGTTCAGGGGTGGGCAAACTACGGCCTGCGGGCCAGATCCAGCCCCTCAGGGCTTTGGATCCGGCCCGCGGGATTGCCCCCCATGGTGCCGTGGGCCCCGCGCCGCTCTCAGAAGTGGCTGGCACCACGTCCTTGCGGACCACGGGCGGGGGGGGCAGAGGGCTCTGTGTGTTGCCCTTGCCTCCAGACACCACCCGCAGCAGCTGCCATTGGCCGGGAATGAGGAACCGCAGCCAATGGGAGCTTCGGGAGAGGTACCTGGAGGCGCGGCAAGGGCAGCGCACGTGGAGCCCTCTGGCCCCTCCCCTCCCCGCCCCAGGGCTCACAGTGCTTCCTGGAGCAGCATGGGGCTGGGGACAGGGCAGGCATGCAGGGACCCTGCACTGGCCCCGGTGCGCGCCACTGCCACCCCGGAGCCACTTCAGATAAGCAGCGCTGGGCCAGAGCCCGAACCCCTCCTGCACCCCGCCTCCCAACTTCCTGCCTTAAGCCCCCTTGTACACCCAGCACCGCTCCTGCACCCCCCAACCCCCTGCCTTGAGCTCCCTGTGCACCCCTGCCCTGAGCCCCCTCCCTCAGTCCACACCCCTCCTGCACCCCAACCCCCTTCCCTAAGCCCCCTCATACACCTGGCACCCCTCCTCTGCCCCAATCCCTTGCCCTGAGCCCCTTTCTGCACACCGCACCCCCTCCCGCACGCCCTTCCGCACCCCAACCCCCGCCCTGCACACAATTTCCCCACCCCGATGTGGCCCTCGGCCCAAAAAGTTTGCCCACCCTTGCTTTAGTTCCTTAAGTCTAGATGATCCAGGACTGTGGACCCACTTGAGCAGTAGCCTGAGGGACTTCCTTGTACTGCATGGGCTACTGCAAGTGAAAAACTTCATGTTCCCCAAAGACAATGAAAATAGAAGTTTCCATCCAACGCATTACTGGCGTGAAATCCCCAATGGTGACAAAGTGGAGAGGCCATGGCTTATGTACTCAAAAACCCAGAATGCTGCATACTGTTTTTGTTGCAAACTCTTCCAGTCTAATGTTCCAGCCACATTGGGTTCTACAGGAACAAAGGACTGGAAAAATCTGGCTAGAAATCTGGCATGCCATGAGAAGGCAGCAACCAGAGAGCATTCCATAGGTGGAAAGAGCTTGAGATGAGATTAAGGTTAAAGGCCACCATAGATGATCAGCATCAAAAAAAGATTGCACCAGAGTCTCTTTACTGGCAAAATGTTCTGAAAAGGCTCATTGCCATTGTGAGAATGCTTGCTACCCAAAACCTAGCACTGTGTGGCACTTCAAATCCGCTGTATGTACCAAACAATGGAAACTTCCTTAAAATTGTGGAGCTGATGGCTGAGTTTGATGCTGTACTCCAGGAGCATCTAAGAGTCACCACCCAAGAAATGTACACACACCACTACCTTGAAAAAACAATTCAAAATGAGATCATAGCGTTACTGGCAACAAAAGTCAAACAGAAGATTGTGGCAGATCTGAAGTCAGCAAGATATTACTCTGTTATTCTGGACTGCACACCTGACGTCAGCCATACGGAACAAATGACTTTAATGGTGCGTTTTGTAACAATAACAGAACCTAGTGAAAATGTCCCTGCAATGGTGACTGTCAGAGAGCATTTTCTAGAATTTATTGACATTGATGATACTACAGGAGCTGGTATAACAAATGTGCTTCTTAAAAAGCTGAAAGATACGGGAATTGCGATAGCTGACATGAGAGGTCAGGACTAAGATAATGGTGCCAACATGAGAGGGAAGAACAGAGGAGTGCAGATATGGATCAGAGAGTTAAACCCTTGACCTTTTTTTGTCCCAGGCAGTTCTCATTCATTGAACTTGGTGGTCAATGATGCAGCATCAGCTTCTAGTGAGACTGCTGAATTTTTTTAAAGGAATTCAAAGCATCTATGTTTTTTCTCTGCATCAACTCATCGATGGCATCATCAATTTTGAAGCAACATCTGGGAACATCCTCTCTGACACTGAAACCACTGAGTGCCACACGATGGGAAAGTCGAGTGGAGGTGATAAAGCCTATTAAACACCAAATTGGGAAGATAGATGATGCCATAGTTCCCATTTGATGCCATAGTTCCCATGACTTGCATCTGAAGAAGTGAGGTTCTTACCCACGAAAGCTTATGCTTCCAGTACTTCTGTTAGTCTCAAAGGTGCCACAGGACCCTCTGTTGCTTTTTATAGTTCCCATTATGGAGGATAATGCTATGACATGAACTGTTTGTGGGAGAACAGTGTCAGAGGGAAATGGAATCACCAGAAACATACATAACTTCAAATTTCTGTGTGGCTTAGTGTTGTGGCATGACATACTGTTTGAAATAAATGTTGTAAGCAAGAGACTCCAAGGTGTTGACCTTGATATATCTGGAGCAATGGAACAACTGGACAAAACAAAGTCTACCTACAGTCTTACTGTCAGATGAGGGATTTCAAAACGTTCTGAAGAATGCACAGAAGTTGGCAGAGGAACTTCACACTGAAGCTATTTTCCCACCCATTCAAGAATATGAGTCCCCAAAGAAGACGACATTTTGATTACGAGGCACAGGATAATCCCATATGAGACTCCAAACAACAATTCAAAGTTTGAATTCTTTAACCAGGTGCTAGATTGTGCAATACAGTCAGTTGAAGAACATTTCATGCAGCAGATGTTGTATGATATTCCAAAACTTCTCACTATACCAGAAGAAGACCTACACCAGCAATGCAGCGCACTAGAGACAGTGTTGACACATGATGACATCCGGGATATTGATGCAAGTGATTTAGGTGATGAACTGAAAGCCCTTTCAGGATACATTTCAGCAGGATCAATTCCAAAGTCTGTTCTGGAATATATGTGCACAAATAAGATGACCATCCTCTTTCCAAATGCTTTTGTTGCTCTGTGCATACTTCTAACACTTCCTGTAACAGTTGCCAGTGGAGAACGCAGCTTCTCCAAGCTGAAGTTAATAAAAACACATCTACGCTCCACAATGACACAGGAGAGGCTGGTGGGCCTTGCAACCATCTCAGTAGAGCATGAGCTGGCCCAGACTATGGACCTTCAGCAAGAAGCAGTTCAAATCTTTGCAACCAAGAAGGCACGGAAAGCACCACTTTGATTATTCAAACAGATAAAAATGCTAGTGTTTACTATGCAGACAAGAAAAGTTACATTTGCTGTTCAGGCGTTTGAAAGTTGTTACTTAATTTTTTGGAACAAGGCATTTTAAGTTTAGTTCTCCTTTATTGGGATTGGTAGCAGAGCAGTTCCACGAGAGGAATAGAACAGGAAGAAGGTAGAATTGAGACCTTTCAAAGTTTTGGCCCAAGTGAGGGATCATAGGGGTGTCATTTGACCTCCCCGCCTCAGGTGCCAAAATGTTGTGGGCTGGCCCTTCACTGGTTTCATGAATGTGTAAAATAGACAAACTGAAGTGAATTGGAAAGATATTCCTCTTTCTGCATGTATGGACTTGGGAGGCTGTGGTGAGGAGGAGGCAGGAAAAGAAGAAATATTTATAGCTCATTGTTTTACAGCTTGCTTCGCCTCCTGTTAAAAGAACTTGTAATACCAAATATGTAGTTTTTCAGTGTCTTTTCTATTATGTTTGAAATCATGTACTGTTTTTTGCTTGATATTGTGCAAATAATGATGTTTTCTACTTCCATTTAGTACATATACTGTTAATGTGCTATTAGTGATTTAAACTTCAACTAGAAAGAAAGTTAATTTGCACAGTCTGATGCTGAGTTTAAATGTATGTGAGATGCCTGTGGCAGGTAATCCTGTTGCATCTTAAACATTAAATTGCACTAATATTTTAGTTCGGTCTGAATGTTACAATTTACTTCAAAAAGTAACTCATTCAAATGTCAAATATTTTGAGAGCTAGAAAAATAGGATTACGTTACGGTGACTCATTATTAATTTTTAAGCCAGCAATACTCTTACTGCTTGATTGCTAAAGCCTGCATGTTTTTGTCTCAAAACATGTTAACCGTTCACCTTTTTGTTTTATGTAAAATTTCAAAATTGAAATAGGTGGTTAAATGATCCTAGGTCTGCTTTGTCTTGGATATATTCATGACTGTCTAGAAACAAAACTATTGCTAAATTATTGTGTAAGCTAGAAAATAAATATGGTTTGCAGAAATACATGTGAAAAGAGGAAATACTGTGAATTGAGTCTAATGCAGGGATCGGCAACCTTTGGCATGCGGCCCGCCAGGGTAAGCACCCTGGCGGGCTGGGCCGGTTTGTTTACCTGCCGCATCCACAGGTTCAGCCGATCGTGGCTCCCATTGGCCGCGATTCGCCGCTTCAGGCCAATGGGGGCTGCGGGAAGCATCAGCCAGCACATCTCTCAGCCTGCCTTCCCGCAGTCCCCATTGGCCTGGGACGGCGAACCGTGGCCAGTGGGAGCCGCGATCGGCCGAACCTGCGGACGCGGCAGGTAAACAAACCGGCCTGGCCCGCCAGGGGACTTACCCTGGTGGGCCGCGTGCCAAAGGTTGCCGATCCTTGGTCTAATGTGATGCTTTCTGGTTTATTGGACAAAAAATGTCTGTCATGTGTTAACTCTTCAGAATAGTCAAAATGACTGTCAGGCTGATTTATATTCTTGGAAAATGCAGTCAAATGTCTTTTTCCTTTACACTACCAATAGAAGTAGTCCTTGATAGAGTGTGTATGCATGTTCCAACTTCAAAAGTTCTAATATGGTGGACTTTTTAGTACTGCTTTTGCTTGTGAGGATAGCCATTTTTTTTTAATTAATTAATTCATCCATTCATTCTTAGTGGAGAAGGCATGAACTGAACCATATAGGTTGGTTGCTCAGTCCTTGCTCTTTAAAATATATAAACAGGAAAATTTAGGGGGGCACTATTCAAGGTGGAACTGGTCTGGTGTCTTCACTGAGATGCACCTTGTGAAGCAGACCTATGTCTGATACCAACAGAGACTAAAAAGCTCTTATTTACGGTAAAGGACAGTACTACATTATTGAAAAAAACTTTACCCCACTAAAGTGGCATACAGCTGTTTAACAGAAAATTATATCACTAGTTTCTAAAGATACTTTCTTATTATTAGGGGTTCTGTCCGGTTAAAAAAAAAATCAAAACACCTTCGATAGAAGTGTTCTGTTTTAAGAATTTACTTTTTTGTTGCTTAGATGGTCTACTTTCTTTTCTCTGAGTGGGCAATGAAAACAAAAAAAAGTTTCACTGTTAGTTCTATTCTTTTTTCTAGTAGGTTTCATTTTGAGATTTTCCTGCACAATCCTAGTCCTGCAATGTTTAGGTTTAAATATTTTGGAGGAATTTAAAAAAAAAAGAATTCAGTTGATATTTTAATAACAAATCCTGGAAACATTTCTCTCTTAGGACAAGCATATCTCATTCTTTGAGTGATTTGTCCACACGATTTCCACCTTGGTGCACATGTGTCCCATGTCTGCAAGATCAGATTATCTTTGGCTAGCAACATCCCTGCCTGTGGCCTAGTGTCCTTGCATGGCCCCCTGCTCCTGAAAATACACACACACTCCCCCTAAGGGTGGAGCTGTTCAACTATCCCTCAGTTTCTTAACCCTTGTCAATGTCTGCTTCTCATGTGCACTGTCAGATTTTTGGCTTAGTGTAGTGTAATTAGTGTTAATTAAGTTGACACTGACACTTAGTACGCCGCAGGCTAGTGCAGGATAGATTAACACTCCAGCTTGCTGTAAACAAAATGTTTGTGTAGACAAGCCCTGGGACTTGCTGCTTGGTCAGTCAGTGAGAGGTCGTGAGTTAGAGAAGATCCCCTTTTGGTACCTGATACTAATGTCTAAGGCAGCTCATGCAGTACTGTCAAAATCTAAGGACTGTGCTAAACAGTGCACCAAATATCTGGCGTCTCTGCAGTGACTGTATCCTCAGCTGTAGTTGTACCCTACACCTCTACACTGTCTACCTGTATGGTGCTTGATGTATCATTCCAACCACCTTGGCATCCAAACAGTACATGATACCAGATGACCAGTTGGTGGGCTCTGTACTGGAGTCGTCTCTGCAGGAGACTTAGGTAGATCATTATAAAGTCCTCAGGGCAAGACAATTTTCTCCTACACCACTATCCCCTATGCATAGACAGGATACACCTGCATCTCCACAGAAGAGGTATACTTCTCCCCTTTGCCCCGCCTTCCTCTTCTGCTGAGCACAGCAGACACTCCTCACTTGCTTGTCCTACATCGTCCCCTTCAGTAGTTCAAAAAGAAGAACAGGAGTACTTGTGGCACCTTAGAGACTAAATTTCTGTGGGTTAGTATGCTGTTCACAGGTATGTTGGAAATATTCTTTGAGTCGGAGACGTCGAAAGTAGGATTCTAGGTCACCGCAGAACTGTATCATATTCATGGGTCTGGAGGGACAAAAGGAGAGGCCCCAAGATAGGACAGACTCTTCTGCTCGGCTAAGAGTATAGCTGGAAAGATTAACAATATTGCTGGGTGGGTTAAGGGAACTACTGTTGTGGCTGCTTGTGGCATGTAGCAGTTTAGATAGTTTAGTGTCCTTTTTCCTTTGTAGAGAGGCAAAGTTTGTCTTGTAAATGGCTTGTCTAGTTTTTGTAAAGTCTATCCATGAGGAAGTTTGTGTGGAAGGTTGGTTTCTTATGAGAGTATCCAGTTCTGAGAGCTCATTCTTAATCTTTCCCTGTTTGCTGTATAGGATGCTGATCAGGTGGTTTCGCAGTTTCTTTGAGAGTGTGTGACACAGTCTCAGCATAGTCTGTGTGATATGTAGATTGTAATGGATTTTTTACCTTTAGTCCTTTTGGTATGATGTCCATCTGCTTGCATTTGGAAAGGAAGATGATGTCTGTCTGTATCTGTACGAGTTTTTTCATGAGGTTGATGGATTTCCACTCCATACGGCTAAAAGCAGTGCCTTGCATAATGACAGGTTTCAGAGTAGCAGCCGTGTTAGTCTGTATCCGCAAAAAGAAGAACAGGAGTACTTGTGGCACCTTAGAGACTAAGGTGCCACAAGTACTCCTGTTCTTCTTTTTGCGGATACAGACTAACACGGCTGCTACTCTGAAACCTTCAGTAGTTCAGTGGGAATCAGGGAGAGATTCTAGGGAGTGATCAGGATTGCATATAGATCACCCCACTAGGTATCCCCGATATGCCCTCCACCACACAATTCCTATCCATATCAGCCTTGGCCATTCTGGATCCCTTGGATGTTGAGTCCTAGTCTAGGAAGCCAGCCTCATCCAGTATGTCCAGGGGTAAGCCTCCTTCATGTAGCAGGCACATTTGGCCTCTTCAGGCAACTCAGCTGCTCCACCTGCAGCTACTGGTGAGGCAAGAGGAGGAGGGTGGAGACAAACATCATTCTTCAGAGGGAGAAATCAAGTTCTGGCTGCAGCAGCCTCATTTCTCCATGAGGTGGTAACTGCACCTACATTACTCTTTCACGATGAATTCAGGAATTTCCAAGATGTAATAAAATGCATGGCACAGGCCCTATGTGTTTCTCTGAAGATTGTGCAAGAGAAACAACACAAGCTCTTAGGCATATTACATTCCACAACAGCAGGGAGATTAGCCATGCTAATAAAATATTGCCTGCTGAATCCTGCCAAGTCCATCTGGCATACACTTGTTTCTTTCTCGGTCACCTCCAAGAGAACATAAAGAGGATATTGACTACCTGCAAAGTGATTTGGGCATTTAAACTCTGCACCTGTAGCTGGCTCTTTGGTTGTGCAAGCTGTACAGGAGAAGACAAAACAACGAAGTCCTTTGAAATCTACCCCAGAGAAAAGGATCCCAAAATATTGAATCTTTTCAGCCAAAAGGTCTGTTCATCTAGAAGTCTGTAAATGAAGATAGCTAACTACCAAGTGCTGGTCTCAAAACATGGTTTCTTAAATTGGGACAAATTATCTAATCTTGTTGATATTTCCCAAGGAACATCAAGGGCTTAAATTACTTATGGTAAAGGTCCAGCTGACGGCACTACAGGCTGTGTCTGAATGTGTCTGACTGCGGGGAATGACCGTGGCCACTGCAGTAGTTATGAGGAGATTGGCTTGGTTCCAGTCATCTGATGTTCCTAGAGAGGTCAAGGCAACAATGAAGGACTTCTCATTTGAGGGCAATGACTCTTTCAGCAGTGGGACTGATGAAACCTATGATGTTAAAAGATGCCACCCTTAGCTCCTTGGGCCTCTATGTCCCAACTCCTAAAAGGAAGCAGACACAACAGCAAACATTTTAGGCAATGCATCTTGATGTAATACTATAGTCAACCACCAAGGTCTTCTGAGCCACTGAGGAGAGTCAGAAATTTCAGCAGAGGTGACCTTTTGCTGCCTCCTAAGCTGCCCCACCGTTCAGGGCTTTGAATAGGCAGCAGATTTGATGCAAATGTTGGAAGCCTGCTTGGACTACCACAAGATCTTTTCTATAACTTCTGGGGGAATTCTGTGCCACTGCACAATGCAAAATTTGTGCAGAAATTAATGTTGTGTGCACAGAATTTCCTTCCCGCCCCCCCTCAGCAATGGGCGGAAGAGCTGCTGGCTGCCACTAGGGGCTGCTGGACCCAGCAGAGCCCAGCTTGCAAATAGAAGACACTGTCGTGGGGAAGGAGCTGGAGGGTTCCTGGCAGCTGGAGTTCTCAGCACATCCTGGAGGAAGGAGACAGCGTGCAGGAAACTGGGTTGTTGTAGGGGTTTCTTTATTTCTCTATTCCTGGGAGAATTTTTGTGCATGTCTGTATTGTTACAGACATACCTGCTGATAGGTATTTTGAAGTAAATTACCAAAATAATTGAAACTGTCTTGATTATATAGTGTTGTTTTGACAAATAAAACATGCAAATGTTTGTAGAATTTTGAAATATTGGGCACAGAATTTTTAATTTTTGGCACAGAATTCCCCCCAGAAGTATTCTATTCTACACCACTTCTTTCCCTCCCTCTCTAAAAAACTTTTTTTGGTGTCCCTTTTTATTTTCAAGTTTTGGCTGGAATTACTTGAGTTTGTGTTTCCTCAGGATCATGAGCAAGGATATCCTATTCCAACCTTTTCCCTGTCCCTTTTCAGGGACACTTCTCACAAGATTCTGAAGAATAGTGACAATAACTTCAGTAGTGACTTCATTAGAGCCTATGGACTGGTTTGCAGCTCTCCACCTGCAAGATGCTTGTTTTCATGTCTCCATATATCTGGATTACAGGAAATAGTTGAGATTCCTGATAGGATGGGCTTTCTATAACGTCAAGGGTTTTCATGAGGTATCTGTCGGTAGTGGCAGCTCATCCAAGGAGATGAGGAATCCGGGTATATTCTTACATAGACTACTGGCTAATTTGAGGAAGATCACCACAACAGGTGACCAGTTCAGTACACACACACTCCTGAAACTCTCTGTCTCACAAGGTCTGAAAGTCAGTAAAGAGAAATCCATGCATATTCCATTTCAGCATAGATTTCATAGTGTTAACAAGGACTTACCTTCCACTGCAAAGATTTCTGACAATGTTTGACCCTATCAATCAATTTTGAGACCCGCAAAGAACACTAGTGAGGACATGTCCTAGACTTCTGGGATACGTGGCTGCGTGTACTTATGACACATAGCATGCCAGCCTTCACCTTGGATCCAGGTAAGGGCGGTCAAAATCAGTGTAGTTACCCAGCAGATATTGCGTGGACATGATGGTCAAGGACCACAAGAAGTGGTGGACAGAACCACTTCTGGTGTGCAACAAAGCTTCCTTTTCCACATCTCTGCTTACAAAGATATTGGTAACCGATGCCTCCACTCAGGGTCAACTGAAATCTGGATCAACTCAAAATTCAGGGACTGTGGTCCCCTCAGGGAGCCTGTTTGCACATAAATCTTGTTGTGCTTATAGCCATCCATCTCTTATACAGTGCTTTCCTGTCTCTCCTTTAGGGATCATCAATTCAGGTATTGACAGACAACCCCACAACAATGCAGGTACATCAAGAGAAAGGAAGAGTGCAAGATTATTCCAACGTTGTCAGGTGGCCATGTCTGTAGAAGTGGTATATCCTACGTCAGATCTTGCCAGTAGCTCTATAGCTTCTCAGTTTTCGGCACATGTTGGCAGAACAGCTTAGCAGGGGCTTCTGTGGAAACCACAAGTGGTCCCTCAAAGACTCAGGCATACAGAGGATTTTCTGAAAATACAGATTCCCAGAGGTGGATTTGTAGTTAGTTGCAAACAAGTGTCAGACATTTAACATAAGCCCAGACTGTTTGCTCATCCCTTGGGCACTGGGATTGATATATGCCTTTCTTCTGATTTCCATGATTCATAGGGTCCTGAGGAAACTGAGGCAAGACACAGGGTGAATGACCATGATGACCCCAGAGTGGGCCAGGTAGATCTGGAACTTAGATCTGGTGAACCTGTCAACACAGCTACCGATCTCCTTCCCGTTCTCCCGAATTAGTCTCCCAGGACAATGGTCAAATCCTCCATATGGATCCAACCCAACATCTTCACACCTGACAGCCTGGATGCTGGCTGGGTGACCTCCACTGAAAGAGCCTGTTCAGAACATTCTACTCCAGAGCAGGAAAAATTCATGAAGATGGTCTTGCAAAGCTGATAGCACCAGTTTATTCAGTGCTGGACTATTTGCTAGCCCTAACGCAATATGCTCAATAGGAGTCCATCAACTAGGAGAGATTCAGGCTGTTATGCCTGGTTTTCTAGTGAAAGTGTTTCACAATATCAGAGTTATCCTTAGACCTCATCCTAAATTCCTGCCTAAGGTGGTCTCAGAATTCCATACAAATCAGTCCATTCACCTGCCAATTTTCTTTCCTAAGCCTTTTGCTAACTAGTTGAAGGAAAGCTTCACACATTAGATGTAGTGAGAACATTGTCATTTTATTTTGATAGAATATAATTGTTCAGAAATACATCTAGGCTATTCCTGACTTTCACTGACAGGATTGGGGGCAATTTATATCAACACAGAGTTTATTAAAATGGGTCTGACTGAATAAGCACCTATGAGTTAGCTAGGAAAGATCATCCTAGCCACAGTGGAATCAGGCAGATGCTTCTGCCTATTTTGGGGAACATTTCATTTAACATATCTAGAGCAATTATGTGAAACTATCCATGTTTGCCACTCACTGTTCCCTAGTGTGTGCTTCCAGATTGGGTGCAGATTTTGGTAGTGCTGTCCCGCAATCATCATTTAAGTAGGGCTCCTTTTATGCCCCTTCAAAGACAACAGGAATGTATTTTCCCACTTGACAGGACAGAGGTCCACGCACATCCTCCATGAATTTGAACAACAGATAATGTATATCCTTCTAGGAGTCCCAAAGCTGAAGGGAAAAGAGTAAAGTTTTTCTGGTCCAATGTCACCTCAGACATGTGCATTCTAACTATCAAAAAGCATCATGAGTTTGGGAACATCTGCCTCAGATCTACGTAGCAGTGGCAGTCAAAGTCTACCCTACCTATATGGAAGGGGACATGTTTGTCAAAGACCCATTCAAAAAGCAATGAGCCCAGGGGAGGTCATGAGCCAATACAAAAAGTGTCTAGGCTGGCTTTGCTTTAGCTTGATTCTCCAAAACTTTGGCAATCTGTGTGTCAGAACTTGGCAGACAAAGTTCAAAACAATGCATAGTAGCTATCCCATTTTAATGGCGAAAAACTGGAGAATTTTTGGATCAGGCAAGACATGACCTTCATGGTTTTGCAGAGTCTTCTATTTATCTTCCTTTCCTCCCCACCAGGAGGCCCTGGTGTACAGGTTGTAGAAGTCTTATCCGTGCTAACATTCCTAGCAAAAGATTAAAGTCAGTGGCGTCCTCCAAGCCATCCAGGATCCATTGTGGTGTGTCACTAATATGTTTATACACTGCTAAGCAGGGGGAAGATGTAGGAATGGGAAAGAGCAGGCATTTCCGTGCTACAGTTCTTCTGATTTTTAGGTCCAATGGTCACTGTAATGGTAGAGAGTCAGAGGAGAGTGAAGAGTGGCCTCTTACAAAATTTGATTGACAAATTTGACACAAGCTTTCTGGGAAGGGGCACAGTGTTGAAGCCTTGATCAGTCTGGGAAACATTGTCCAGAACGGAGAAACTATTCTGATCAGTTTTTTTAAACTCTACTGCAGTGAAACTGGCCCAGTTAAGGTTTAGATTCAGGGAGCAAGTATGAATTTGTTCACTCCTAATTCACTCCAATACTCCACTTCATACTCCTGGTACTAGGTTTAAGAAGCTGCCTCAGAAGGCAGCAGTCAACACGAACTGGGTGCTGTCACCTTTATTCCCTCAAAGTAAACCATTTATCAGTAGGCTCCTGTGTGCCTTTGGCAAGGGACAGAGTGTTGTAAGGGGAGTGTCCTTGACTTTGGAATTTACTCCTCTTAACTTCACTCCAGTCCTGATAAAGCCTAACTGTCACGTAGCAAATCTTTGCTATTTATTTTGGCTTGTCTAAGTTACTGTGCTGGACAGGGAGGATTTTGGGTTTTGCAGCCTGTCTTTTTATGTTGACATTGAGTCAGCCTGAATTTTGCTTTAATGATCGAACTATTCATGCACCATATTGTGTAAGATTGAAATAACAAAACTCTTTGAATTATCTTGCCGTGTGAATCTGTAGCCTTAAGGAAATTTTCTTGAAACCAGACAACGTTCAGTCGACTATCCTGGTTAAATCCTAACTAGCAAGGGCTGTCTATGTCCACGATTAAAATATTTGCTGTGTTCCTAGTTACTTAAACTGGTTGGTTAATGATTTTACAGTGGAAATCCTTTTTTTATTATTTAGCTATAACTGAAGTAGCTGAAGGGATTTTTCTCACTGAAGTCTAAAGGGTGAAAGTTAAAAGCATGTAAAAATGGGCCTAAGAAGGGGGTTATAAGGGTAATTTTTTGCAATCATAACTATAACATTTTTTACGGGTACTTGTTAAAATAATTTTTTTCTTGGAGCACAGATTTCACTCAACATTGTCAAAGTACTTTGACAAACATTGTCTTAATAGCCCTATAATTTAGATTACATATAAACTACAACCCAGACATTTGCTAAAGGCCATACAGCAAATATATAGCATGTTTGGCAACAGAACCCAGAAGTTCTAACCTTCAATTTCCTGGTCTACTTACTGTTTCATCTTGTTTCACTTTGTAGCTCTCCATTAAATTGTATCTGCAGATCTGAATGATTTCTCTCTACAATGGTCTCTTGAGTGCTTTATCCAGTTTAATTAAATACAGACAAGACTCCAGGAAACATGAAATAGTACACTTTTTTTTTTTATCATAAAATTTTAAGTTTTGCTGGTCAGGATGCCCTAAAAGGGGGAAGGATTATTAGTCTCATGAACACCTGTTATGCTATATTACCAATGCCTGTAGCCACTTCTCACAGAAGATGTCAACATCTTGTAGAATCCTTGAAATATGGTGTAGTCCAGCCAATATTAAACAAAATATGCTTTTTATTGAACTTCTTTCACCTGGTCTCAGAGCTTGCTTTCTTGGGTAAGTTCATCAAGAAGACAGCAACAAGCTGCATCTTACCTCTGCTGGTATTCTGGTCCTCACCCAATAGGTTTAAGGCCTGGCTAGGGTACAGAATCTGCACCAGTTACACTAGTAGATGACTTCATAACCATGGAAAATGGTAAAACATCAGTATTGGATCTGTCTGCTGCTATAAGACTGTTTGCTGGCTCTTGTGGGAATTGACAAATTGTCCTATAATAGTTTCATTCTTTCTTCCTAGAGTCATGATAGGAGAGCAGCTGATTGCCAAGACGTTTCACCTATGTTTCAAACTGATTCCCCACCCCGTTACCTCACAAAATTAAACATCTATAAAAAGATAACCTGGGGACATGAGAAGCTGTAGACTCAAATGTCAGTATTCAGATGACATAGCTGTGTAGTTTTCACCTCTGAGACAGACCGTGTAGTTGACCAACTTCTCTAGTGTCTGGATGAATAACAGAGTTGACCATGTCTTTATATGAAAATCTTTTGATAGAGTTAGGTCCATGTTTGCTGCCTCATGGGAGGGTGTCCATACCATAGCTATTAGAGAGGGTTGCAATCTCAAAGTCGCTTGAATTCAGCCTTACTCCAGCCTGATCAGATTGTAGCAGTGGCCAAGAATGGCCTTTATACCATCCCAAATGTCAAGAAAATTCTGCCTGCTCCTTATGATCAAAGGACTGGCTGTTGATGGCTCTGACACTTGAGGCTGGACTACTGCAGTGCTTTCTACTTAGGACTCACAGTAGCAGCCTCACAGATGCTGCAACTAGTACCAAATTCAGAGACCATCCCTTACATGGAAATGGTAGCAAACACACACACTGCTACGTTGGTTTTCCATTGAGTGTCATACCCAAAAGAAGTTTCTGTTACTCATAATAATTTCAATAGGATGGATATACACCTCTACCCCGATATAACATGACCCGATGTAACATGATTTCGGATATAACGTGGTAAAGCAGCGGCTCCAGGGGGGCAGGGCTGCACACTCCGGCGGATCAAAGCAAGTTCGATTATAACGTGGTTTCACCTATACCGCAGTAAGATTTTTTTGGCTCCTGAGGACAGCGTTGTATCGGGGTAGAGGTGTACTTAAGACCACTTCGCTGCATCACTCGAAGAATATTGTGAACAATGACTGTGCTGCAACTGAGTTTATCCAGACAAGGTTCATTGGGGCTGAAAATGAGGCTGTTGGGAGAGACCTTTCAGCAGAGATTAGGATGCAATAAAGATGACTTCTTCAGAGCGCAATGCAACTCCCACCTCTTTTCAGAAGTCTTTTTTCAATAAGATATCAGCACAAGAGCAGGAGTAGCCCTATCCTTACAGTTCCTATCACTTTACCTGTCTTAGCTGTTAAGAACATGGCAAATGAAATAGGAATCTTCTGAGGAATGATAAAGGTAATCAGTTACATCAGTGGTTCTCAAACTTTTGTACTGGTGACCCCTTTCACATAGCAAGCCTCTGAATGTGACCCCCCCCCCTTATAAATTAAAAACACTTTTTTTATATATTTAACACAATTATAATGCTGGATACAAAGTGGGGTTTGGGGTGGAGGGTGACAGTTCGCAACCCCACATGTAATACCTTGCGATCCTCTGGGGGGTCCCAACCCCTAGATTGAGAACCCTTGAGTTACATAATTACACAAACAGAAAACAGTCCTTGTAGCTAGTAAGCACCTTGTAATTGCTGGCATAGAGTACCTTTCTTCCATGTAATTCATCTCTCTAGAAAAAAATGTAAACCTAAATCTGGACTTAAATTACCACTGGACACAAACCCTGATGCAATTCAAAATACTGTATTAATGTACTCCGTGAATTCATAATATTGTTAAATGTAGGGCTGTCGATTAATCGCAGTTAACTCATGCAATTAACTCAAATAATTGTAATTTAAAAAATTAATCACGTTTTTAATCGCATTGTTAAGTAATAGAATACCAATTGAAATTTATTAAATATTTCAGATGTTTTTCTACTTTTTCATATATTGTATTCTGTGTTGTAATTGAAATCAAAGTGTGTATTTTTTATTACAAATATTTGCACTGTAAAAACGATAAACAAAAGAAATAGTATTTTTCAGTTCACCTCATAAGTACTATAGAGCAATCTATTGTGAAAGTGCAACTTACAAATGTAGATTTTTGTTTGTTTGTTTGTTACACAACTGCACTCAAAAACAAGACGATGTAAAACTTCAGAGCCTACAAGTTCACTCAGTCCTACTTTTTGTTCAGCCAGTCGCTAAGACAAACAAGTTGGTTTACATTTACAGGTGATTATGCTGCCCTCTTCTTATTTACAATGTCACCAGAAAGTGAGAACAGGCATTTGCATGGCACTTTTGTGGCTGGCATTGCAAGGTATTTACATGCCAGATATGTTAAATATTCGTATGCCACTTCATGCTTCAGCCACCATTCCAGAGGACATGCTTCCATGCTGATGATGCTCGTTAAAAAAATAATGCATGCATTAAAATTGGGGGAGAATTCTATGTCCCCTGCTCTGTTTAACTGCATTCTGCCCTATATTTCATGTTATAGCAGTCTCGGATGATGACCCAGCACATGTTTATTTTAAGAACACTTTCACTGCAGATTTGACAAAAGCAAAGAAGGTACCAGTGTGAGATTTCTAAAGATAGCTACAGCACTTGACCCGTCGTTTAAGAATCTGAAGTGCCTTCCAAAATCTGAGAGGGATGAGGTCTGGAGCATGCTTTCAGAAGTCTTAAAAGAGCAACACTTGGATGTGGAAACTACAGAACCTGAACCATCAAAAAAGAAACTCAACCTTCTGCTTGTGGCATCTGACTCAGATAATGAAAATGAACATGCACAGTCCTCACTGCTTTGGATCGTTATCGAGCAGAACCTGTCATCAGCATGGATGCATGTGCCCTGGAATGGTGGTTGAAGCATGAAGGGACATATGAATCTTTAGCGCATCTGGCACATAAATATATTGCTATGCCAGTTACTACAGTGCCATGAGAACACCAGTTCTCACTTTCAGGTGACATTGTAAACCAGAAGTGGGCAGCATTATCTCCTGTAAATGTAAACAAACTTGTTTGAACGAAGTAGGACTGAGTGGACTTGCAGGCTCTAAAATTTTACATTGTTTTATTTTTGAATGCATTTTTTTGTGCATAATTCTACATTTGTAAATTCAACTTTCATGATAAAGAGATTGCACTACAGTACTTGTATTAATCAGGTGAATTGAAAAATACGATTTCTTTTTTTTTACAATGCAAATACTTGTAATCAAAAATAAATATAAAGGGAGCACTGTACACTTTGTATTCTGTGTTGTAATTGAAATCAATATATTTGAAAATGTAGAAAACATCCAAAATATTTAAATAAATAGTATTCTATTATTGTTTAACAGTGCAATTAATCGTGCAATTAATCACAATTTTTTCATTCGTGCAATTAATTGCGACAAATTTTTTTAATCTATTGACAGCCCTAATTAAATGCTTGTCACCTTGTTGGGCCCTGGTCAAAATTTGGCACAAGTGAGTAGAAATTAGTTACCATTCAAAGTCTCTATTGAATTGTCTATGGTTAATGACTTGGTTTCTGAGTCTATTTTGTGTAATGTAGATGATAGTTTTTGTGAGATGGACAACACTCATTACAGCAAATCTCATAAGGAAAACTGAGAACTTAAGTGGCGCAGACCAAACCACTTTCTTTTAAGAGGTGGCCCCATCAGCACAAGGTCAGATACATTGTACTAAGCCTGTTCTGCAGAACACTGTGTGAACCTTTGTGGGAACCCTAAAAGAAATCCCAGTCTGAAGCATATTTATTACTCCTTTGAAGTGACACACATTTTACAAGAATAGCAGTGTTTCTTCCTTTCATATTAGACTTCATGGTTAATTTGAAGTAACAGATCATCAGACCTAAAAACATGTTGAGGAAACTGGAGCCCTGGGTCAGCTGTCTTTCTAGGGTACATCTACACTGCAAAGGCCCCCGTCTCCCAAAAACAGAAACAAACAAACAACCCCCCTGGCAGCAAGTCTCAGAGTCTGGATCAACTGACTTGGGCTTGAGGGGCTTGTGCTACAGGGCTCAAAATAGTTCCTGCTTGGGCTGAAGGCTGGCCTCTGAAATCCTGTGAGGGGTATATCTCTTGATCCATCTTTCCTGTTCTCAAAGTTCAAAGGAATGTGGGGGATTGAAAATAGGAGATACAAAACTGTTAATAATGAGGCCTGAAATGCCCTTAGCCCCTCAAAAATTCCCATGTACTTTACTGCCTTTGCATTGCTTGGGTTGTCAAATCTGTGGTCCAGTCTGGGCATACTCCCAGATTGTCAGGATCTGCTCCTGCCTTTCATTTATGGGACTGATGAAAATAAAGAGACCCTGTGCTAAGACTGGCATTCTTTTCCTTCATCAAGTGATGCCATTGTAGTATCCTCTAGTTTATCCTTAGGATGAGTTTTTATTTGAGGAGATAACGCTTTTAGCTTTCTAGCTCACTTCTAATTGCCAAACATTTATAATTGCCCAGAGCATACAGTACTTGATATCCTGGAGGAAACAGCTTTCAGGGGAGAACAGTGACTGACTGTTCTTTGCCTGGGCACTACTCCACATCTTATTACTGAGGTATCAGTTTGATCCTGGATTTGGCTGTTAAAATCCTGTTTAAATAATGATCATCACACAAGTAGTGTGTTGAAATCCTTTGATCCCTCTTCGCTTTGTTAGTTTTTACTTCTCTGTACAAATTTAACAGAACCATAGTAATGCCAAAGTGCAGGATAAATCATCTAGACCAACTCACATGCCTAAGGAAAACTTTGATCATCTGCTTTATCTTTGGGACTGGTGTCAGGTTGATGACACTGACTCCAGCCACCTGTAGTTCACTCACTACTAGTATGCACTGCAGGTACTTTTGTATAATGGTACAGCCAAACATACTCTTGTGTTTAGGACAACTAGGCAGATTTTTCTCCAGTGCAGTCTGCACTGGATGGATTAGGTACTCCTGCTGTGACTCACTGTCGATGTCATCGACTGTGCAGTTGACAAATTAGTACAAACTTCTATGAGCCACTAGAATGTGACCAAAACACTATGCAAATTGAAATGTTTGTACAGTGGGGAATAGCTGTGAGCTTCTGGAAGATAGTTTAAATTTTAAATACTGAATGCACCAGATGGTAACCCTCACTAGGATCTAGGGCTGTCCTCCGCCTGGTCTACTCAAGGTGCTTAGTCAGTTTGTTGACATGTTCTGAAATGTAATGCAAAAGCATGTCATGTCATATCTCTCATGGATATTAAAATAACTGGATTGAGCCACTTACTTCTTGAATACTTTTGCATATCATGACCCTTGAGTCCATTACAGATCATTGCTTCAACCTCTTCTGTGAGTGCTGGTGCCATTAGTTTAGGGATTTTGTTTGGATACTGGTTTGTAGAAGTTGAGCCTTTCATGGGAAGTGTGTGCTATTGATATCAACAAAATATTCCCAGGTTCCAACCATATATTTCGGCCTTCCTGTGACTGCTGATGTGTTGGATGAGAGAACAGCAATCTAATAAGGACTCATTTGTATTTTCCTATTGAAATCTTTCTAGAATCTTATTATTTTATAGGGAATATAGTAGACCTGCTTTGTGGTGCACACTTTTATCTGAAGGTTGTTAATGCTCTGCTGTTAGCATTTTGGTAAGAAGATAATCTAATGGGAGCTGAGCCTTCTTTCAAATACATTTGGATTCAGACAGTTTTGCATTCACGTGTTCACAAATTCAGGAACCTGTTTTCGCTCATCAAGCTCTCTAATTTCATTTAGCCTGTCCATTAAAGATGTGCAATTACGCTATGTGTGAAATAGCAATGGCTGATGTTTAGAGGAGCAATAAACAAGTGGTAAAAATGTTACATTATCTAATATGAAATTACTCTTTTTTAGTTCTGCTGTGCTGAAGAGGGAAATTAGATAGTGAAGAAACCTCTAGAGCAGGGGTCAGCAACCTTTCAGAAGTGGTGTGCTGAGTCTTCATTTATTCACTCTAATTTAAGGTTTTGCGTGCCAGTAATACATTTCAACGTTTTTAGATGGTCTCTTTCTAAAGTCTGTAATATATAACTAAACTATTGTTGTATGTAAAGTAAATAAGGTTTTTAAAATATTTAAGAAGCTTCATTTAAAATTAAATTAAAATGCAGAGCCCCCCCCCGACCGGTGGCCAGGACCTGGGCAGTGTGAGTGCCACTGAAAATCAGCTTGCGTGGTGCCTTTGGCACATGTGCCATAGGTTGCCTACCCCGGCTCTAGAGTTACAAACAAAAAGCACCATGTTACTATATTTACATTAATACTCCTCCCCCCCCAAAAGACCCAAATGCAATCCTGATGGAAACTCTGGCAAGGGTGTGTGTGTGTGTGTGTGTGTGTGTGTGTGTGTGAGAGAGAGAGAGAGAGAGAGAGCCTGAGAGAAGGCTGGAACACATGTAGCAGAGCATGAACCTTTCATGGCAGTAATTATTATAGTATTTTTTTTGAGAATCTACAACAAAAGCAGTAAAATAAAAAGGGACTGAGTGGGACAGTATATATTTTCTCTGACTTAGCTGCCATCAATGCAGACTCACAGGTAATTCCTCCTCTGCTTGTCAGGCAGGTGACAGCCAGTGGGTGTGTTTAGTACTCTTTCGAGTGATAAACTTATCTCTGAGCTCCAGGTCGCTTCCTGCATTTGAAAAGATGCGTCCAGAACAAATGTGACTGAATATATTTGTAGCTGCTTGGGTTGTTTGCTATTTGTTCCTTTTGACGAGAGTCCTTTGAGGCAGTTATATATGTCTTTTGTAGCCCCAAACAGGTATTTTCCTGCCTTTAGGGAGTTAGTGTGCAAGCTTTCATGCACACAAAAGGTGTGTGGGGGGGAAGGCACAGAATTACATGCAGTATGTATTTATTTGAATATTTAATTTTATTTAGAGTAATGAATCCAGTAATGTGCCCATCTAATACCCTGGAGGTTCTACTGACAAAATCAAAAATAGCCTTATTCTATGGATTGTATGTACACACTACTGCTTATATCAGTATAAGTTATGTGTCGCACGGGTGTGAGTAAGCCATCCCCCTCAGCAATGTAAGTTACATCCACCTAATTGCTGGTGTGGACAGTGCTATGTCGGCAGGAGAGCTTCTCCCACCAACATAGCTATCGCCGCCTGCAGGGGTTGGAATAATTAAGTCAGTGGCACAGCTAGTAGAACTGTAAGCTCTGCAGTGTAGCCATAGCCTAAGTCTGCAAATATGATGAAAGGGCTCTTTGCTCACCCTTACTAATGCATTCAGAGCCATTTTGAAAACATCATTTTTGCAATGGTGCCCAGATTCCCACTCTGAAAGGGGACTGTTACTTGTAGTGGGACTTCTCATAATAGTAAAGTTTAAGCACATGTATGTTTACAGGATTGGACCCTTTGTTGTGGCATAGACTATTAGGGATGTCCTCAAGTCTGTTTCTTTGTTCATTGTAGTAGTGGATGTTGCCACTCCTACCCTGTTTATTGATACTATTTGATTTCAAGAATGTTAAAGGTTTAAAGAATTGGGAAGTTTTGTGTTTTGGGGAAAATGAATACAATTGTCATTAATAGTGTGTGCTTCTATATATTGGATTATGATAATATAAAAACTTCTTGTGCACTAAATGTTTTTATTTTCATTCTTTATCCCCATAGTATACATTTTCAGAGGCAGAATGGTTTTGTGAATGTAGCACAGAGTTTGTGTATGATCCCATGCAATTCATAGAACCTCACTTTGCTTCAGTTTTTGTTTATGTAAAATGGGGACATTTGTCTTAGAGGGGGATAATAAATTTGACTCTACAGTATCTGGATTAAATTTGTTTTAAGAGTGAATAATAACGTGAGCTATAATGGAGATTCCGGCATTTAATTTTTTGTGCAGATTTCTACCATAATGCCTTTTTGTTAGGGAGTTATTGATGTGTATTTTCAAATGAGGATTAAAATTAGTCTGCAGAATTTCTTTATATGTTTTTGCATTGCAATTGGAACTCTGACAGCTATTTAGGGAGCTGAACTTGGGTAGAGGTGCCTTGTTTAGGCACAAACAAATGGAAATCCCTAGCCTCTTATTTATATATATATGTGTGTGTGTGTGTGTGTGTGTGTGTGTATATATATATATATATATATATATATATATATATATATATATATATATATATAAAAAAATGGATTTGTTTTAATTGGAGGAACAAGTAATAAGGATGGTTTTGCCTATGCCTATAAATCTTTTTTGCATTTCTAGGACTAATGGCAGAAGAATAAACAAAGATGGCAGCTATGGTGCCACCAGTGAAGCTGAAATGGCTTGAACATCTAAACAGTTCCTGGATCACAGAAGACAGTGAATCTATTGCCACTAGGGAGGGAGTTTCTGTCCTGTATTCTAAATTAGTCAGCAATAAGGAAGTAGTGCCCTTGCCCCAACAGGTTCTGTGCCTCAAAGGACCTCAGTTACCAGATTTTGAACGTGAATCCTTATCCAGTGATGAACAGGACCACTACTTGGATGCCCTACTTAGCAGCCAGCTGGCACTGGCTAAGATGGTGTGTTCAGATTCTCCATTTGCTGGAGCACTTCGAAAACGTCTGCTTGTGTTGCAGCGTGTCTTTTATGCACTTTCTAATAAATATCATGATAAAGGCAAGGTGAAACAGCAACAGCATTCTCCAGAAAGCAGTTCTGGATCAACAGATGTCCATTCTATCAGTGAGCGTCCCAGGTCAAGTACAGATGCTCTAATAGAAATGGGAGTCCGGACTGGACTAAGCTTGCTATTTGCACTACTAAGACAAAGTTGGATGATGCCTGCTTCAGGACCTGGCCTAAGTCTTTGCAATGATGTCATTCATACTGCAATAGAAGTTGTGAGCTCTTTGCCACCCTTATCTCTAGCAAATGAAAGTAAGATTCCACCAATGGGACTTGACTGTTTATCACAAGTAACGACATTTCTTAAAGGAGTAACTATTCCTAACTCTGGTGCAGATACTTTAGGTCGTAGGCTAGCATCTGAGTTGCTTCTTGGTTTAGCTGCCCAGCGTGGTTCTCTGAGATACCTTCTTGAATGGATAGAGATGGCTCTAGGAGCGTCAGCAGTAGTAAATGCAATGGAGAAAAACAAAATGCTGCCAAGTCAAGAAGGGATGATCAGTTTTGACTGCTTTATGAATATATTAACACAGATGCGGAGATCTTTGGTATGTATCTTCTGTTTGGAACTTGAGTTTTATTTTGGTTAAACCTTTCATTGTCATTAACAACTTTAAATAAATTCTTACTAATTTGCATCTAAACATATCACCTCAAAAACTGAATGGAATATGTATCCGTTTTTAGTAGCAGTATAATTGCTTTGAAGAGGTTAGAAATTGGATAGAGTATATTCATTAACATATTGTTTGAATGTCTTGTTGCCTGCCACCCTCAGCCCCCTAAAAAAGCCAACCAAACAAAAATACCTGACACTTCTGGTGTGATAGTACAGAGTATCAAGAACGTACTGTAATTATCCACTTGCAAATGCATTTTATTCCAAAATAAATATAGTAAAAAGTACAAAACTGGGTTTTAAAGTTTGCTTTCTGTTGGACTCACTTAGTGTTCAAAGTTGTGTAATATGCTTGTTCACTGTTGAAATTTGTGTAGCATGTGACATCCCCACCCTCCTAATTAACCCAGACCTCTGCTGCTTGTACCTTTGGGAGAAACAGCAAAATTTGCAAGCTGTTGTGTAAATTCTGAACAAGAGTGAAATTGATGGGATTCTTGTAAATTTCATTGTGCTGTTGGCACTTCCAGAGCGAGGTTCCTTTCCCCACTGGAATATTCTTTAAAGTCTTGAAATCCCAGGGGATTGTGCAATCAAAAACCTATCAGGCCTAAGCTTAATATGCAGAAACTCAAACGGGGGCAGATTTTTCTCCTAAACTGAAAAACAAAAACCTCTGCCCTGCCCATTTGGTAAGAAACCTAAATTATTAAACCTATTTTGAAAGAGATTAAAGGAATAGGAGAATTTTGTTCTTTTTTTTGTGTGTGTGGGGGAGGCGGGGACACAGCATTAAACCAATAAGTGTACTGCAGAAAATCACTATTGTATATGCACAGTACAGACGCCCTCCCAACTTATGCAATCGTTCTGTTCCGGAAAGCCTTGCATAACTCGAATTTTATGTAAGTCGGAAACGTATACCCGTATGTTACGCAAAAATTTCCGCAACTCGAAAATCCTATTTCTGGCTTATGGAACTTTTTCCGTAAGTGCGAATTTACGTAAATCGGGTCTTGCATAACCCGGGGAGCGTCTGTAATACAATTGGCCGTATGGGTATTTTACAGTTTGTGTCAGCTCTATGTTGAAAGGAGGTGAGCTGACCCAAGGATTTATTAGGGACTAGTGCTTTATTTAGGAGGACTTGAATCAGATTCTGAATCAAACCAGACGCTTTACAATGCTTTATTATAGTGCTTGTCTTTCAGACCTTAGTTATGTGCGACAAATGCACCAGTGAAAGACCAGTGTTTGCATAGAAAACCTCTGTTTATATAGAATTGAAGCTGTCTAATGTGTCTAACTTGTTTTTATGATTTAAATATAAAAACATAATTGAAACCATTGGAGGATTTGCATCATACAAAAATAATAGTGTGAGTGATCTGTGGTTTAAGAGAAAAAGCATTCACCTTAAAAATGCACACAAACCACTACTTTAAAACAATATTAAGGAAATCAAAACTCAAATTTAAGAATTAATCCACCAGGATTTTTGGAGTGGTTAATTAAAAATTAAAAGTCTTATGAATATATTATATTTCCCATGTTATTGTTTAGTTATTCAAAATTAAAAATTATTTTGGTTATAGACTGATTTCCAAAAACAAATTTGTTTTCACTGCACAACTAGAAGAATAAATGCATCAAGAATAGGTTGTATAATGTGCCGTTGCTGTGTGTACTTATCTCTTTCTGACAACATCACCAATGTTTTTCAAATTGTAGGGATCATCTGCTGATCGAAGTCAGTGGAGGGAACCAACTAGAACACCTGATGGTTTATGCTCTCTCTATGAGGCAGCTTTGTGTTTGTTTGAGGAGGTAAGTCTTTTAACGATCCTTGAGATTAGAGTGAAACAGTGCAAAATACAATTCACTCATTTGTTTAGCTCAAATTTTTTTTTAAGTGAAATTATTAACTTTGTGGTCCTTCTAAGGATATCCAAGTGTTTTACAAACATTTTATGAATTAAGCTTCACACTTATCCTGTGAAATGGGAGGGAGGGGAAACCCCCATTTTACAGAAGGAAGACTGAAGCTAAAATACTTGGCCAAGATCATAATGCAACAAGTCTGTTGGATGGCTGGGCATACAACCCATATATCTCTTAAAAAGAACAGGAGTACTTGTGGCACCTTAGAGACTAACACATTTATTTGAGCATAAGCTTTCGTGGGCTAGCTTATGCTCAAATAAATTTGTTAGTCTCTAAGGTGCCACAACTCCTGTTCTTTTTGCGATTACAGACTAACACGGCTGCTACTCTGAAACCAGTCATATATCTCTTGACACCCAGGCCTGCATTTTAACCACCAGAGGATTGCTAAAAGTCAGTATTGTGCTTTAGGTAGAAAATTGAATTAATCAGAATGACGGGAATGTAAGAATACACATGTTGGTTGGCCAATAGGAAAATGCATTGAAAGTTAACTAAAATTCTTGTTTAGTTACCGTGTTAGTGTTTCTTTTTTATTTTATTGCAATAGGTTTGTCGAATGGCATCAGACTATTCTAGAACATGTGCCAGCCCTGACAGTATACAAACTGGTGATGCTCCCATTGTTTCTGAGACTTGTGAAGTATATGTTTGGGGTAGTAACAGCAGCCACCAGCTGGTAGAAGGAACACAAGAGAAAATACTTCAGCCCAAACTAGCACCAAGTTTTTCTGATGCACAAACTGTGAGTGATTTTTGTAGAGGTATCTAATATACTGTAGTGGTAAACTAAGAAGATGCATATCATGTTTGAAGTTTTTCCAGTTTTTATACTTTAATATATAAGATCTAAAGAGTTTTTGTGATTAGTTTTGACTGTCAGGTCCTAATATTTGAAAAGAGAAAAACATCTGGAAATATATCCTTATTCTTTTTGGGTCTGTGAAGAAACATGATTGTTCTCTACAGTAACACTTATACATGAATCTACTTTTCCCTAAATGACTGTGAACAGATGTATAAGTAAATCCTCTAGTTCATTATAAAAGCTGTTTGAAAAGATGATTATTTTTTGTGCTTCACTCTTTACCAAAAAAAAAAAAAAGCCCCTAAAGACCAAAAGATGTTCTAGCTGTTAATATTTATTTTCCATCAATTACTTTCACACCAATTTTGCTTAGTTTAAAAGTCAAAGCAGGACCTGTCCAACTGCTAGCACAGCAAGCTTGACTAGCTTTTTGAAAATCAGTCTACAGTATGTTCTTTCTGTTTTCAGTCATGGATTCTGCTGGCACAACTTAGTTAGCACTTTTGTTGCTACATGACACAAAATAGAAAAGTTTGTTCTTTTGCTGCTATGTTAGCTTTGCAGTGTTCATGTAGGTAAAAGCTTGTTTTGGTCACAAGATAAAGATGTGATTATGGTCCAGATTCTGCAGTTAATTCTGTTGAAGTCAATGGGAATTTTTATATGCCAAAGGACAGTAGGTTCAAGGCTCTAATAGGGCAAGCTTATGCATCGGGGGAGGGATAGCTCAGTGGTTTGAGCATTGGCCTGCTAAATCTAGGGTTATGAGTTCAATCCTTGAGGGGGCCATTTAGGGAACTGGAATAAAAATCTGTCTGGGGATTGGTCCTGCTTTGAGCAGGGGGTTGGACTAGATGACCTCCTGAGGTCCCTTCCAACCCTAATATTCTATGATTCTGTGATTAGCATAACTACATTTCTAGCAAATATAATATACATAAGCATAATGTACATTCTGTGTGTATTTTGGGTGCTGCATGGTTTGTGTGGAGAAATTCCTTCTTGTGCTCTCCAAGTAATCTTCTTGTGCCCAGGAATACATATTTCTTAAATACATATTTCTTCTGTGTTTTGTGTATTGTTAATAGAACTACACATTTTAATGTTCAGTGAATTCATAATAGTGTATAGAAAGGACAATTTATCATCAGTTACAGTGAAGCATAACCTACTGTAAGTCTGTTCCATTAAGCTGTTTCTTTGTTTTTTTTAACCCTGGAAGCAGGGTTGGGATGGCCGAGATGGCAAAGAAACCCCATTTGAAAGAAATCTCATGTCCATTCATGAATCTGACAGAGCTAAAGGAGGCCCAAATCACCCTCGCAAAATTTATGCAAGAGAAAGTCCCTAGTACCTACGTGATATTTTATTATTCCTGCTTGATTTAGTTATGTGTCTTTAAGGTGAGAATTACAACTTAAACTATGTGAGTGAAGAGGTGCAAATTACTAGGTAAAATAGCTTTATTGGGGTGTATTTATATTATCCATGTAGTAAGAATATAGCTTTATTTTGGAATTTAAGAATGCTTCTAATTTAAGATTTACATAAGATAAACTTAATCTGCATTCCCATAGCTTGTTCAAGTCCAGACGCCCCTTAATTTTTAGTTTGCATTATTACAAAAGGGATCCATGAAGGAATACAGCATTCTGTTAAAATTACAAACTTTAAGCTTTGCACGGTTTATTTATCTAATGTATTTTCTTTTGTAACATTTTTATCTTTTTTGCTTATAGATTGAAGCCGGACAATATTGTACTTTTGTCATTTCCACGGATGGTTCTGTCAGAGCCTGTGGTAAAGGCAGCTATGGGAGGCTAGGACTTGGTGACTCCAATAACCAGTCCACACTGAAAAAATTGACTTTTGAGCCTCACAGGTCTATTAAAAAAGTATCATCTTCTAAAGGATCTGATGGTCACACTTTAGCATTTACCACAGAGGGGGAAGTCTTCAGCTGGGGTGATGGTGACTATGGAAAACTGGGACATGGAAATAGCTCAACACAGAAATATCCCAAACTTATTCAGGGTCCTTTACAAGGAAAGGTATGTTTTATGTAATGGAACGTCTTTTTGTTTTCATGCCTTTTTAATTCAATGCTGTTACTTCCATAAGGCTTCAAATATTTCAATTTGTATTTAAAATTACTCTTTTGGGGAAGCTGGAAGGGTGAAGTTCCCTGTTTCAGCTAAGCACTTAAACATGCATTCAACTTTAGTCATGTGAGTAGTTCCTTTGGTGGTTAGTGGGTTTAACTCATGTGCTTAAGTGCTTTGCTGAACTGGTACCTAATTTCAAAAGATTACTGATCTTTTTAGTTACATGTAATAATTTTAACATAGAATCCTTAACACTCTCGGTGCTTTTCCTTTTCAGAGTTCATTAGTTAATCCTCATAACTCCTAGGTGCAGTAGATTAATACTGTATTATTCCCATTTTTTCTAATGAAGAAACAGAGAGAGAGAGGCTGAATGATTTGTCAAGGCCACAGAGGAAGTCAGTTGTAGAGCCAGAAGTAGCACATGGGAGTTTCTTGCTCTCAGTTCTCTCTCAATATTAAATGGCAATATGTACAACTTTAAGTGATTTTTTTTTAAGTGACTCTCTTGAGATGATTAAGATGAGCCACTCTTACAACTGCCGTACAAGTGGGGGGCAGTGGGGTGGAAAGGCTTTTAGGCTCCGTGCACCCTATTTGCCATCAAATTTATCTCTTGTACGGAATGCCCTCATTGGACAGTTCCCAGACCCTGAAACAGAGTGGTCCATCCAGAAGAAGGTGGTGCAATGGTGGAAGTGAGCCTTTTCATGCTTTGCTCCATGCTTAGCTTTTGGTTTGCACCTGTAGGGAATAGGGCAGTTAACAGCTCGGTGTGGATTTTCCTCCCTTCTTCTATTTACTGCTGCCAGACTAGGTTGCTTTGCAGGCATTATCGAGTTTAAATAACTCTTGTTTAAGCTTGCTGGATAAATAAAAGTTGTGGCCATATGGTCAAATTTCAGATTTCTGTCTTTCTTTGTTGCCCCCCTGCCATTTGCAAATGCTTGTTAAATACTAAAAGACCATTTGTAACAATAATTTAATGAACACGCTATATTTTATGAGGGCAAACAAATGGATTTATAGTACAGTAGTCCAATGTTCTTATTGAAGGCAAACTTTCATAACCCTGTTCTTTGGTGAGTCAAAATTCTGTATGATTCTACTACTTGCAACAGCTTCAGTTTTAGAAACTTTTTTCTTTGCATGTAATGCAGATAGTTGTATGTGTGTCAGCTGGATACAGACACAGTGCTGCTGTTACAGAAGATGGAGAGTTGTATACTTGGGGTGAAGGAGACTTTGGAAGACTAGGTAATTTAAAAATTCCTTGTATGAAATTGACATGACCTATTGCTTTTGAAAAGGGCATATGTTCAGTAATGACCCTACACATTTATTCAGATTTTTTCCTTGTATATTAGGGTTTCTGAAGTTTTCATATTTACTTTGCAAAATTAACTATTTCATGTCTGATTGTTTTCAAATAAAATGCTTCTCCCAATACTCCAAACTGTCCCCTATGCATTCCTTGCTGACAAAACCCCCATACTTCAAATACTCTAGCTTCCTCAACAACTTCTGTAATAATAATAATAATAAAAAAAAGTTTGTAGAACATTGAAATTTAAAATTAAAATGTAGGTCAAGTTTGTCATGAAGTACTTTGGCTTCTTAAGTGGTAGGGTTACATACAGAAAGGACCAACTGGAAGTTAGAAATGTTGGGGCCAATTGTATACATACTCATGGGGGAAATGGAGAGGGAAAAAAAGATTTCTGTTTCTTGAGTGAGGGTAAGTGTACTGTATTCATTTTTCCCTTTCCTTTGATTTGTCTGATTTTGAGTTTTCTACTTTTTTTTATTACGTTATTTGGGCTATAACTATGTGACTGGTTTTTTTTTCTATTGAACTGTTAATATAATTGGTTAGCTGTATGTAGCTGTTATTTATGGTAACGAAATTATTATAGATAAAAATCTACCTCTACTAATTCTTAAAAGTTAAAACAGTAGTACTCCAGAAGTTCTCATCTTAAGAAGGATTAATGGTGATTTGTGTGCTAGGTGAGCAAATTAAAATTTGTGTGTTCTATGTTAATTTTGTTAAATGAAAAACATACTTTTCTGTGTTTTGAAATTTCACAGTGTATGCAAATAAGTTCTTGAAAATTGCAGTGAAATTTTTTTTTTTAATCAGGAAAAAGGTGCTCAAATAACAGTACCACTAGAACCTCATTAATTCACACTGACTAGAGTGATCCGTTATGAATTATTGAACTTTTGCAAAATAACAAGTGAGAAAACAATTAAAGCCAGTATTCTGCATCTAAAACATATTTATTAATTTATTTGACTATTTCAGTTCATTTGTCCTGTGCCAGACCAGATCTGGGGTAGTGTAGCTTTCCTCCCAGCAGGTGGCAAAAGCAGAACACAGTTGGTACATTTAAGGTTTATTGGATACCAGATTTCAGTTGTTCCTGTTTTCAGTAGGTGCTGCTCTGAGGCTTAGGTCTTTTTGCGGCTAGATTTTAGAAAATCAGTCTCATGTTCAGTCTTACTGCTCTATTTTCTCCAGATAAGGAAGATCATAGCATCTATTTAGTTTATGCTATAGTCCCAATGTCCTCTGGGCTTTCAAGTATTCACCTGGATCTGAAGTGGGCTGAACAGATTCCTGGATTTGCTGTTCTGATTTAAAGATTAGTGTTTCAGGCTACTCATCCTGGGTAGTTCTCTGTTCAGTGGCTTTCTGTGATGCTTACCTGCACATACTGACTTTTACAGTCCACATTCAGGGAAGTTACTTACCCTATGAGACCACTATCTTTTGGGCTAGCCACCACCGAGCATTAGAAAGGGTACGTTATCCCCATCTAGCCTAGTTTTGGTGAAACAAATCTAATTAGCAGGTAAGAAATTTCCCTAAATTATGATGCTTCATAATGCACTAGTAAAAGTTCTGTAGTACATTTTGTAAAAGTAATGAAGCGTTGGTAATTTGAGACCTTACTACAGAACTTTTCTATTAAATCATTGCTGAGAAGTAAGAAGAAACATACAATTTTTGTATCAATTACAAGGTGATGAATTAGCAAAGTTCTACTGTAATTATAATGCACAAATGGATCTTAGAATTCATAAACAGGAGAAAGGAAACGTATCAAAATATATTTATTTTTTGTTTTTCCAAGGTCATGGTGACAGCAATAGCCGTAACATTCCCACTTTAGTCAAAGACATTAGCAATGTAGGAGAAGTTTCCTGTGGCAGTTCACACACAATAGCGCTATCCAAAGATGGAAGAACAGTATGGTCATTTGGAGGAGGAGATAATGGTATGTAAAAACTAACATTTTAATAGTTAACATGGGTCATTTGTGATTTGAAATATGGTGAAGTATTTCTACATTTTTGAAAAATCTGTTGCACATCAAATGGACTGAGTTGTTATCCACGGAGGAGCTAAAACTGAAGATTGGTGAGGTAAAAGGTTGTTTGTAGATGCAAATATCTTGTGAAATTGTATAAAGGTACAGAAAGCAAGATTGTAATTAAGCAGAAGGACTTGTTCAGGGGTGTAAGAGGAGACTTTAATTCATGTGATAAGATGAGGCAAGTCCATGAAGGATTTTTAAAAACAAAAATAACATTTGTATGTATTGATTTTTACCTTAAATCTCAATTATAATGCACTGTCTTTTAGTGTGAGGGACTTGTAAACCTACAAGGTCCGCATGATTTTGCCTGACCTTACTGAAGTAGCATTGAACAGTGATTATAGCACAGGACTGGGTCTCTGAAGTCATAGTCCTGGTTGCTGTGTGATCTTGCATAGAGAAATTAAGTAACATGCCCATCAGTTTCCATATATGTAATATACTTATAATGAGATTCACCCATTTTTTCTGAAACACATTGGAATTAAGCTACATATGTTTTTTCTATTATTATTTATTATTATTATTTTATAGCTGTACATGTCAATACGCCTGTGTATGAGAGATCAGAATCTAGTCTGTGATTTGTAGGTGGAATAACTTCTTGTCAGAAGATATAGGGAAACTAAGATGTATTTCACAGTCTTCATTATGGGCTTCAAATCCAATACACTTTAGTGTAACATTCTTCAGTACAAGTATCTTTTATGCATTTACATCCTATGGAAGTGATCACTATTAGCTCAATTACCATTTCATATTATTCCAGCCAGAATACAGTCTGTGTACTTTGACTTCTTTATTTTATTTGGTAGTTCTTAAGACAAAAATGATATAGTGAAGTCAACCCACAAATATAAGAATAAGTTTTAATATTAGAACATAGACTTTGTATGAAAATAGACTAAAAGTTTATCATGTCTGCAGATATTGGAATTAAATATTTAAAGGTAGTGTAAAGTTTTTTCAAGTTTGTTCACTTTTTCAACTTATGAGACTCCTGAGCCATGAAGTTCTACTTCTGTTTTATTTGTTTTTGTCAAAACTTTTAATGATTTTTTTATATGTATTTGGAATAGTTACTGTCACTACCACATCTCGCAGGAAAAGCCAGAATAAGAGAGACTTAGACCCTGCCATCTCCTGACTTTACAGCTGTTTCAGTGCCAGAAGTGCAAATAGGACTCCTCTTTCTATCGTGCTTTTTTTTTTTTTACTCCCTGTCTTGGTTAGAGCAGCTGGATTTGATAAGATTAAAGCTGTTACTTTGCCACCTCCTAGCGCAGTGTATGTGTGTGGAAGGTGAAAAAGCTCAGAGCAGTAGCTCATATTGCAGTCAGTGATTAATAGAGCTAGTTGGGAACTAGAACTTTCATTCCATCTGACCTCAGGGCGGGGTAAGGGGAGGGGGAATTGTTCCAAATTGGAATGAAAATCCAAAATTCCCTGTGAAATTAAAATTCAGGAAATTCTCGATGCAAGACCATTGAAATGTTTCATTTTGACTTTAATATTATATTAAAATATTAAATGATACATAATATACACATTGACTATAATATATACAGATATTAAAATCAATATTTTAATACAAGTCAAAACAAAATGAATGAAAATGTTTTGATGATGTTGAAATGAAAGGTTTTGTCTTTTTCCTATAGAAAACTTAGTCAAAATGAACATGTTCCACAAAACATTTTGATTTTTGTGAAACTGCATATTTTGATGGAAAACTGTTCTTTCAAAAAAATTTCAGCCACCTCTATTAACACATATCCATTTCTATTGCTATGATTGGTTGGTGCTGGTTAGAGAGGGTATGTCTACATTATGGGATTACTCCGAATTTACTGAATTCGATTTTGGGCAACCGATTGTATAAAGTCGAGTGCATGCGGCCACACTAAGCACATTAATTCAGCGGTGTGCGTCCATGTACCGAGGCTAGCATTGACTTCCGGAGCATTGCACTGTGGGTAGCTATCCCATAGCTATCCCATAGTTCCAGCAGTCTCCCCCGCCCATTGGAATTCTGGGTTGAGATCCCAATGCCTGATGGGGCAAAAAACATTGTCACTGGTGGTTCTGGGTACAGCCTCACCCCTCCCTCTGTGAAAGCAATGGCAGACAACCGTTTCATGCCTTTTTTCCTGGGTGAACTGTGCAGATGCCATTCTATAGCATGGAACCTGCTCAGCTCAAGACAGCAGTAATGAACACTGTAAACACCTCGAGCATTATCGTGCAGTTTATGCTGAACCAGAACTGGAAAACCAGGCAAGGAGGAACCTGCGACTGCAGCACGGCGACGAGAGTGATGAGGACATGGACATGGACACAGAATTCTCTCAAACCGCGAGCCCAGGCGCTTTGGAGATCATGCTGTTAATGGGGCAGGTTCTAGCCGTGGAACACCGATTTTGGGCCCAGGAAACAAGCACAGACTGGTGAGACCGCATAGTGTTGCAGGTGTGGGATGATTCCCAGTGGCTGCGAAACTTTTGCATGTGTAAGGGCACTTTGTGACTTGCTTTCCCCTGCCCTGAAGTGCAAGAATACCAAGATGAGAGCAGCCCTCACAGTTGAGAAGCGAGTGGCGATAGCCCTGTGGAAGCTTGCAACGCCAGACAGCTACCGGTCAGTCGGGAATCAATTTGGAGTGGGCAAATCTACTGTGGGGGCTGCTGTGATGCAAGTAGCCAAAGCAATCACTGAGCTGCTGCTACGAAAGGTAGTGACTCTGGGAAATGTGCAGGTCATAGTGGATGGCTTTGCTGCAATGGGATTCCCTAACTGTGGTGGGGCGATAGATAGAACCCATATCCCTATCTTGGCACCGGAGCACCAAGGCAGCCAGTACATAAACCGAAAGGGGTACTTTTCAATGGTGCTGCAAGCACTGGTGGATCACAAGGGACGTTTCACCAACATCAACGCGGGATGGCCGGGAAGGGTTCATGATGCTTGCGTCTTCAGGAACATTACTCTGTTTAAACGGCTGCAGCAAGGGATTTACTTCCCAGACCAGAAAATAACCGGCTGAGCAAGTGCAAATGGTGGTAGAATGTGCATTTGGACGTTTAAAGGGTCGCTGGCGCACATTACTGACTCCGCTCAGACCTCAGCCAAAGCAGTATTCCCATTGTTATTGCTGCTTGCTGTGTGCTCCACAATCTCTCTGTGAGAGTAAGGGGGAGACCTTTATGGCAGGGTGGGAGGCTGAGGCAAATCGCCTGGCCGCTGATTACGCGCAGCCAGACACCAGGACGAAGAGCACACCAGGAAGCGCTGCGCATCAGAGAAGCTTTGAAAACCAGTTTCATGACTGGCCAGGCTACGGTGTGAAAGTTCGGTTTGCTTCTCCTTGATGAAAACCCACCCCCTTGATTGACTCGTTCTCTGTAAGCAACTCATCCTCCCCCTTTGAAAGCAAGCTGTGATCGAAGGAAATAAAGTCACTATCATTTAAAAATCATGTATTCTTAATTAATTGATTATAAAAAGAGGGAGAGAACTGACAAGGTAGCCCGGGTGGGGTTTGGGAGGAGGATAGGAGGGAAAGAAAAGGCCACTAAAAAAATTCAAAATAATGACAGCCTTTTGGTTGGGCTGTCCACTGGGGTGGAACGGGAGGGTGCACGGAGCGCCGCTGCAGCCCCCGTATAACCACCTTCCCCCCTCACCATGTTCCATATCCTCCTCACCCAGACGTGTAAGAACGTTCTTACATGTCTGGGTGAGGAGGATATGGAACATGGTGAGGGGGGAAGGTGGTTATACGGGGGCTGCAGCGGCACTCTGTGATCCTGCTGCCATTCCTGAAGCTCCACCAGACGCTGGAGCATGTCCGTTTGATCACGCAGCAGCACCAGCATTTCATCCTGCCTCCTCTGATCTTTCTGCCGCCACCTCTCATCTCAAGCGTCTCTCCTCTCCTTCTGTCCTCACGTTGGTCCCTCCTGTCCTCACGTTCACTGGCATCTTTCCTGTACTTTGATACCGCGTCCTTCCACTCATTCAGATGAGCTCTTTCATTGCGTGTCGATTCCTTGATTTCAGAGAACATTTAATCTTGCGTCCTTTTTTTTTCTGCCGCCTTATCTGAGATAGCCTTCGGGACAGAGGAGGGAGGCTTGAAAAATTTGCAGCTGCGGGAGGGAGGGAAAAAAGGGAGAGAAGTATTTAAAAAGATACATTTTACAGAACAATGCTTATACTCTTTCATGGTGAACAACACTATTCACATTACATTGCACATGTGATTTCAGTACAAGGTCGCATTTTGCGTCTTAATATTGAATGCCTGCGGCTTTGGTGTTAGAGATCACAGACGCAGGTCTGGGCAACAGAATTCAGCTTGCATACGGCCATGGTAAGCCATTGTCTTTTGGCTTCTGCAGCCTTCAGAAAAGCAGCGCCCTTCTTGTCCCACATACCAAGCAAAGCCCATTGAGTGCTGCAGTTTTCCTGTTAACGTGCAGTAGCAGAAACCAAACTAACCCCCCCCCCCCATCCAATTCTCTGGGTTCATCGCTTTATCCCTCCCCCCACTGCGTGGCTGATATCAGGGAAGATCCCTGCAGAAACCAAACTAACCCCCCTCCCCATCCAATTCTCTGGGATGATCGCTTTACCCCTCCCCCCACCGCGTGGCTGGTATCAGGGAAGATACCTGTTAGCCAAACGCGAAAAGCTCAGCGCCAATTCGGCCCCCCCCCCCCCCCCCGGCTTGGCTGACTGCAGGAAAGGATTTCTTTTCAGCCACAGGCAAACAGCCCAGTAGGAACGGCCACCTCTGTCCCCTTAATTAAATTCCCGTATTTCAACCAGGTTACCATGAACGATATCACTCTCCTGAGGATAACAGAGCGAGATAAGGAACTGATGTTGCTTGAATGCCAGCAAACGCTGGGACCATACGTTGCCCGGCTTTGTCATGCAATGATACCAGAGTACTTGCTACTAGCATGGCGTGGTCAAGTGTCTTACCATGGAGGACGGAATAAGGCTGCACTGCCCAGAACCCTTCTGCAAAGGCTTTTAGAGTACCTCCAGGAGAGCTTCATGGAGATGTCCCTGGAGGATTTCCACTCCATCCCCAGACACGTTAACAGACTTTTCCAGTAGCTGTACTGGCCGCGAATGCATCCCAAGTCCTCAGGGCAAATTAATCATTAAAAAAAGCTTGCTTTTAAACCATGTTTTATAGTTACAAAGGTACACTCACCAGAGGTCCCTTCCATGGCTTCATGGTCTGGGATAATGCTTTGGGAGGTTACTTCAGTCAGGCTGAGAAAAAGATCCTGGCTGTTGAGGAGAACGGAGTGCTGTGTGCTCTCCGCAAGCTCATCGTCGTCATCCTCCTCCTCATCTTCCCTGTCCACAGAATCCTCAGGCATGGCTGAGATTACCCCCTCCTCGGAATCCACGGTCAGGGGTGAGGTAGTGGTGGCGGCCCCCCGTAGAATGCATGCAGCTCAGCGTAGAAGCGGCATGTCTGCGGCTCTGCCCCGGACCTTCCGTTTGCTTCTTTGGTTTTCTGGTAGGCTTGTCTGAGCTCCTTAACTTTCATGCGGCACTGTAGTGAGTCCCTATTGTGGCCTCTCTCCAACACACCCTTGGAGATTTTTTCAAACGTTTTGGCATTTTGTCTTTTGGAATGAAGTTCTGCTAGCACGGAATGCTCTCCCCATATAGCAATGAGATCCAGTACCTCCCGTACAATCTGTACTGGTGCTCTTTTTCGATTCTCGGACTGTGTGGTTACCTATGCTGATGAGCTCTGCGTGGTCATGTGTGCTCTCCATGCTGGGCAAACAGGAAATTCAAAAGTTCGCGGGGCTTTTCCTGTCTACCTGGCCAGTGCATCCGAGCTCAGATTGCTGTTCAGAGCGGTCACAATGGTGCACTGTGGGATAGCTCCCGGAGGCCAATACCATCGAATTGCGGCCACACTAACCCTAATTCGAAATGGCAATGTCGATTTTGGCGCTACTCCCCTCATCGGAGAGGAGTACAAAAATCGATTTTAAGAGCCCTTTATGTCGAAGTAAATAGCTTCGTTGTGCGGACGGGTGCAGGGTTAATTCGATCTAATGCTGCTAAATTCGAACTAAACTCATAGTGTAGACCAGGCCTGAGTCATGCCCTCCTTAATGCGGAGGTGGGCTCCAATCCAGGGCCCTGCAAGGGTTAGCAAGGGTCTGGCAGCTAGGAGAGCCTTAAGGGTGCCCTCCCTGGGCCATTTCCTTATCACCCACTCTCTATAATCCAAGTTTTGCAGTCTGTGGTGGACCGGTAAAAGAGAAAGGTATGGACTGTCCTTCACTTTGGGCACAGCAGTTAGGCTCCTTTTCTCCAGATGAAAGCTCCTGCAGCACCTCCCAAGGCAGGTCCTTCTCCCTGCCTGTTCAGCCCCATTCTGAACTGTCTGACTTCCTTTTAAGCTTCCTCCTCCATCTGAAACATGCTCTGCAGGTGCAGCTGGGCTGGGTCGGTTGGGCCTACGGTTGCTCTTTAACTCCTTCAGGTCTAGTGTGGGATTTATACATCCGGTCACAACTGCTCTTTCACAGAAAATGATGTTATGTGAACTGCTGAGGGCAAAGGGCTGAATCCAAAAGACAAACTTCAAGGAGGAATAAAAGATAGAAAACCTTAAAATTATGTGAAGGGCTTAAAAACAGACATATTAACATATGAAGGACTGTTAGAAAACTTCAGAAAAGCTTTTCAGGCCATCCTTTAAGTTGAAAAAAATACAGTTGGATTTTTGTTTTATTAAACATGCTAAGGCTTCACATTTAAGAGGACTTACATAAATGATGGATCACAAAATGAGGAGCTAAGCAACACACCAGTAAAAAAAAAAAATCAATTAGCATGCTAAGTGTGTGTTCAGTAAACATCTAGCACCACCTTTATGCTTCCTTCTACTGAATAGCAAAATAAAATAATTTAAAAATAAAGCAAAACACTTCCCTACCAAAGAGAAACACTGAGGCAAATGTTTAGAAATCTAAAAGACTTTTGATTGGGAAGTTAAATCTTCACATAACTGTCATAACTGTAGTTTATTTTAGTCTAATATTACCTTGTGTCTGATAGGTAAACTTGGCCATGGTGATACCAATAGAGTATATAAACCTAAAGTTATAGAAGCTTTACAAGGAATGTTTATTCGCAAAGTGTGTGCTGGGAGCCAATCTTCACTTGCCTTGACATCAACAGGACAGGTAGGCAAAAAGATATTTTCACTTGAATGACCGTCTTAATATTTGAGAAGATGCCTGAGACTTGTTATTTAAATGTGTATGGTTATTGCTTTGGTTAAAATTATGAAAAGGTATATACACCTTTGAGACACTTTAAAACCAAAAAACCATCTTAAATGTTCTACAACAGGTATGTAAAATTTTACTTAGCATAGATGCTCTGTTTAGAGAAATACAATTTAGAGAAGTATAATTTGTCCCAAACATAGTTGGAAGAAAGACAAGACATCAGACGTGGTTAAACTAGGCCACAACTTTATTAACATATCTAGGAGCTATCCCACAATAACTTATTCAGTGCTATCATCCTTCCTCAAGATCAAAATTGGTACAAGTGGTAACTAATCTCATAGTTTATAATCACAGTTGTCATATAACAATTATTTCTCTTTTCCAGTAATGTACTATAGCTGTAGTATAATATTCAAGTGCCACATGAATTCTTCAGTCTATAGGGAAAAAATTCCCAAGATTATGATATACACAGAAAAAGAATATATGTTTATCTTTACAGACTAGAACTACAGTTTGTAATTTTTATCTGTATATTTAGTATACATTTCTATATTATAAATGCAAAACATCAAAGGCCCAGTCTTGCAATGGTTCTCTTTTAAAGGATAATACAGAAATGTCTAGCTATTATATAGAATATTTCATAGTCTTAATGAACATTACAGCATATATAGTTAATAGGTTTGAATACATTGTTTATATAAAGCCATATATGCACATGAGGCCGGATTCAGCAGTCCATTCCTGTCCATGTCAGATAGTAAAGAAAAGGTCTGGGGCCCAAGAGTCTTGAGAACCAAAGAAAATATTTTTTTAAGGTTTATACATATATTTCAGATAAATTTTGATTGCTGCATTGTTTGCTAAATTTCAACAACCATATTTGTCCAAGACCCTTACTAAAATCTCTTTCTATCCCAGTTACTTGGCATGTAATTGCAACTCTTTTAGTATTTGTTTTGATTTGTTTGTAAAGGTATTCTGAGGTGTGATTAAATGAAATTTAAGTCTACAAATGGGAAGGAATTTGGAATTAAATTTACCCACAAGAGGATGGTTTTAGACAAATAATGTTGGGACTAAAAACAGGAGAATAATCTTATATAGCTTATATGTTATGATGCTTTTGGAAATTATGATGGTTTGAGGTCATTTAATCTCTCAAATATTTTTTCTTGTGTTATGTATTGGAGAATTGTTAGCCCGAAGAATTTTCTGTGGCATAATGTGTATAATTAATTTATGGAGGAGAAGTTAGGAATTTATATATAAATGGGTGTATCAGAGCCCAGATTTGTACAGAGTGTATAAATACAAGTATACATACATAATTTGCTTGTGCAATTACAGGTATAATTGCAGTAATTACACACACACACAATCTTCTGTAGCTCTGTCTCTTGACAAATACCAATAATATTGTGTTGAAAACTTATATGTATATTTGTGTTTTTAGGTATATGCATGGGGCTGTGGTGCATGCCTGGGCTGTGGTTCTTCAGAAGCTACTGCTCTTAGACCCAAGCTGATTGAAGAGCTGGCTGCTACAAGAATAGTTGATACTTCAATTGGTGACAGCCATTGTTTGGCACTTTCTCATGGTAAAATAAATATGCTACATAGGGTATTTATAATCATCTTTGATTAAAAGTCACTGAGCCTCAAATTTTGTTTCCTTCTTTGATTGTCTCTTTAGATAATGAAGTTTATGCTTGGGGTAACAATTCCATGGGACAGTGCGGTCAGGGAAATTCCACTGGTCCCATTACTAAACCAAAGAAAGTAAGTGGTTTAGACGGAATAGCAATTCAGCAGATTTCAGCTGGCACTTCTCATAGCCTTGCCTGGACAGCCCTTCCAAGGGACAGGTAAAATACTACATTCTATAAAAATACACTGATGTGTGTTAAAATTCTTCATTTTGCTTGTTAACAGGATTGTACATTACAGTATTGTAATAGTTCTGTTTATAATGCTTTAAAGATTTTCTGTTTTGGGTTTTTTTAATCGTGGTTTATGTTTAACAGTTATAACAGATAGGAACACTGTCAATTCAAAAATATTTTCTCTGAAGGCATTGTACCTACTATTGGACAAAGAACATTTAAGGTTATTAAAACTGAAAAGTTGAAAAATAATTGTTTTTCAAGTTTGTTTATTTTGTGGATATGACAGCACTTTGAGTCAGTTACACTGTTTCCCTGTATAATCTGTTAGCAAGGAAAAAATTGTCTAGGTCTGGTGTAAACAAACCCCATGGATAGACACCCTTCAGTTTGAGAGGCTTTTTTTAGTTTAACGTAATTGGGAATTGGTTTAAGTTAACTGAAATAAGCCATTCTAACATCAAAATAAGTATGTCCATGTAGGTGTTTGCTCTGGTTGACCTAAATCAATTTAAAAATTGTTTTAGCCCTTGTCCATGGTTGAAGCTGAAGCAGTTTAATGGAGAAGACCCTGATAAAAAGCAATATAGAATCAGAGGAACTCTTAACAAGGATTTTTTAAGGATTTCAGAATTTTTTTTCAAAACGTTCTGTTTTAAAGGGAGCTATAATAGAAAATGGAATTTTCAAAAATTAGTTAATTTCAAATATCAAATGACTGCATCCCTTCAAAATCTGCCAGTATTATGTCAAAATGTCTGTAGTGAATTAGTAACTTTCATGATGCCAAACTAGCTTTGAGATTGTTTTACAGCTCCTCTAAGAATCAGCTGCAAAAAAAATCCCATGTCCCTATATTTAAGGTACCCATAAAAGCACATCTTTTGTTTTAGTTGCTCAGTGTTTGATTCAAAGAGACATTTACAGAAAAGAGAGAAACTAGCTACAAGCATCAGGAAGATTTTCTGCCCCCATCAGATTATAACTATTTTGTTAGGTCAAGCTGCGAGCCAGAACCTTAGAGTCATAGAGTTTTAGGCCAGAAGGAACCACCATATCATCTAGTCTGACCTCCTATATATCACAGGCCACCAACACTACTCAGAATCCACACACTGAATCCAACAACCAAACTTAGACTGAAGTATTACACGCCACAGGAGACTAAACTGTTATGTGCCACAGGCAGAGAATAGGAGGGGCTGAGGTGTACCAATGTGCGAAGTCCCTGCAATGGCAGAGAATTAAGTGAGAGAAACCCAGACAATCCCAGCAAGTGTCCCTGCTGTCAAGGAATGCAATGATAGTGTCCTTGACATGACAACCATATTAACTTACTGTATTTGTTAATTTATTATACAGATAGTTGCATGTTTTACATGTGCATTTATTTCAGTGTACTTCATGCATTTCTTATGTTTGATTCCAGACAAGTTGTTGCATGGCACAGACCATACTGTGTAGACCTTGAAGAAAGTACCTTCTCCCATCTCCGGTCCTTTCTTGAGCGGTACTGTGATAAAATTAACAGCGAGATTCCCCCTCTTCCTTTCCCTTCATCAAGGTATCTATATAGGATATGCATGTTTAGTTTTGTTTGTTTGAATAGTGGTGTATGGTTTTGTTTTTAATAGTAAAGATTTGGGTTTCCTGGATTAAACAGCCTTTGCATTTCAGGTATATTTTGATTCGCAATACAATATTTTTTTCAATGCCAAAAATCAAACTACTCTTCTTTGAGTGATTGCACATGTGCATTCCGCTCTTGGTGTGCGTACATCCCAAGGACTTTTGTCAATTTTTTTCCCCCTCAGTGGTACCCATCGAGGCAGCTTGTGTGCCTTCTGCAGCAGCAAGCCATTACATACATGTATACAGGGAGGAGCCACCCCGGCTCCCCTCAGTTCCTTCTTACTGCCTGTGATAGTTGTTTTAATCTGTTGGCCTTGCTTTAACAAGTTCTCTCAGCTGTTTTTTCTTGTATGTAATTACATATTTGTATAGTTATTAGGGTTAGTTAGTATTTGTTGAGTTAATTTATTCTCAGTTTGTCAAGTTTGGGGTTCCATTATCGGTACCAAGGAATGCATTGGGCACTGGAATTCAAGCCCTGCCTGGAGTGCTGTAAGCCCATGCCTGTGAGCAACCCGCACTCTAGTTTGAAGTGCTAGGATTAGTTTTATATTAGGGATTAGTGCCAGATTTGCAAGGACTTGAAGCTTAAGAAAGATGGAGAGGCAAGGCTGAAGTTTTTTGATGGAGGCTGCTCTGAGACCACCTTCAGCGCCTTCTTGGTCAGAGATGGTACTGAGAACTTCAGCATCTGTGAGACATGCACCTCTGATGCTGACTGAGTCCTGGCACTGCTCTCCATCACCAGTGCCGAGGAAAGAGTAGAAGACTTCCAAGGACACTGCTGGGAGAGGCAGATCTTTGTTCCCTCAGCCTTCCAAGAAAGGGAACAGAGTGTTGAATAGAGTGCAGTTAAAATCAAAGCACTCCTCAACTCCTCCATCAGCTGGGTCGGCACTGTTGATTGTGGTGCTGGGCTAGGCACCATCAAGTCTAGGGTCCAAAGCAGCAGCATCATCACCTCTGGCATTATCTATATATCTTGTGCACCAGTCAGAGACTGTCCCAGTACCATCTGCACCCTCAAGCTGCAAAAGGGTTGCTGAGCTTATTGATGCCAGTCTCCCCAGTGCAGGAGATCACTCCTTCTGTAGCGGTAAACCGCTTGACTTCAGCTTCCTCAGTGTAGTGCCCAGCATCAAGTCAACCTCCTGAATTCTGGAGCTCTTATTCTTTGGTACTGTAGAGATGTAAGCCAGCAATAATGTCTTGTCTTCGCTTTTCCATAGACTCCTGGCACCAGTTCCCAGTGCTGACTGGATTGGTCAGGAGAAAGCAACTCTTCTGACTTGGAGGTTGGCTCTTACGTTTCCCAGGTGCAAAGTGTGTCTTGTCACTCTTCTCCTAGACCTTACCACCTGGGGTACTTGCAAGAGCCTGAGAGACTGGTGCTGACATGGACATGTGGCCTGTCAGACATTGGGGTCCAGCGCCCTTTCACTGGTCTTTCTGGAACTTGTGGGTTGGGGTTTCCTTCCCCTTCCGAATCCTCCCTATGTTAGTCACATTCAGTTTCCTCAGGTAGACGTGGGAAATCAACTCATCGATCCCCTCCTGATCCTGGTACTGGGTCTGGTACTGAGCAGGAAGAAGGTGTTATGGACCATCTGACAGGACAGCTAACAAAGGAGGCACAGCCTCAACCTGTGCTAGCTTCATCCTTCTCTCCAGATGAAGCAGTTTCCTTGGGGGTGTTTTTGCCCCTTCCTGATGACTGTGAGGCTCACCAGGAGCTCTTAAAAAAGGGGGCCTTTGGCCATAGATATTCAGATGGAGGCAGTTAGGGAATCTTCTCACTGCCTCATTGATGCCTCCATCTCAGGTGGCTCTGCCAATTAATAAAGCAATTTTAGAACCTAACAAGGCTCTCTGACAAACTCTCCTCCCTCCCACAGCAAAGCTAGTGGAGCATAGGTATTGTGCCCACCCAGGGTTTTGAGCATTTTTATTCCCACGACCCTCCAAGGTGACTGGTTGTCTCTGCTGCCAACCAGAGGGAGTGCTAGGGGAATCAGGCATCTACTCCTAAGTCAAGGGATGCAAAAAAGCTGGACTTGTTGAGAAAAAAATATTCTATGGCAGGGTTATAGCTTAGAATCACCAGCCAACAGGCTTAATTAGGGTGATATGACTAAAATCTGTGATGTTATTCTAAAAATTTAAGAACAAGTTGCCTGAGGAGACTAAGCAGAAGTTCCTTTCGCTGGTAGATAAAGGGAAGTTGATGGGAAGAACTTTTACTCCAGGCCGATTTGGATGCAGCTGACTCAGCTACTAGGACCGTGGTTTCTGCCATCACTATCATCCTGACTGCTAGGAGTCCGTGTATTTCCTTACCTGGATGACTGGCAAGTAAGAGCCCGGTCCAGATCTCAGGTTCTTTCCAGCATAGCCAGTATTCAATCCACTTTTGATGTACTGGGGCTACTAATCAATGCATAGAAATCTGTCCTGCCATCTGTACAAAGAAAAGAATTCATTGCGGCAGTCCTGGACTCTACAAAGCCAGGGCTTTCCTACCATAGTGGAGGTTCCAAGCTATGTGTCTTATTGCTCTAGGTCTAAAGGTGCATCCTATCATCAAAGTTTGGAACTGCCTCAAACTTCTAGGTCACATGGCAGCATGGACTTACAAGATACAGCATGCCAGACTGCATCTCAGACATTTACAGGGTTGGATCGTCTCAGTGTATTCACCAGCCTGTCATCATGCAAGCATGGTGGTTCAAGTACTCCCACGGGTCTTATCCTCCATGGACTGGTAGATAGATTCTGCTGATGTTTGTGAGAGAGTTCCCTTTGCCCCTCCACAAGAGACTCTCACCCTAGTCACAGACACTTTGAATCTACGTTGGGGAGCTCACTTAGGTTGCCTTCAGAGTCAGGGGCGTTGGTCTCCCTGGGATCTGACTCCATATAAATGTTAGGGAGGTCAGTGCCATCCGCCTAGCTTGCATGGCATTCCTTCCACACATCAGGGAGTGGAACTTATTGGTGCTCATGGACAACACAGCAACTATGATTTATGTAAACAAACAAGGAGGGGCCTGATCCACAAAGTTATGCCGGGAAGCAATCCTCCTATGGAACTTTTGCATCATCAGTTCCATCAACCTGAAAGTGCTTTACCTTCCAGGAGTTCAAAAGACTCTGGCAGACCACCTGAACAGGTTGTTCACAGGCCACCACAAGTCATCTCTCTGACTGGACATTTCCAGATCCATATTCCATCAGTGGGGAACTCCCAAAATGGACGTATTTGCAACAAGATAAAACAAAAAATGTCATATATTTTGTTGTTCCTGAGGGGGCCTCAGCCCTGATTCACTGACAGATGCTTTCACTCTAGCCTGATTGAGAGGACTGCTGTGCCTTCCCTCCAGTTCCGCTCCTGGCCAAAGTCTTATCCAAAGTTAAGCAAGATTCTGCTCACTTTGTTCTAATAGCCCCGGCATAGCCCCATCAGCATTGGTTTTCAACCCTATTAGCTCTATCAGTCAGACATCAACTGTCGTTCCTGAGAAAGGTGTAACTTATCTCCCAGCACAATGGTCTCTTTCTTCATCCCAGGCTTCAAGCTCTCTAGCTGATTGCGTTGATTCTTTGTGGCTGACAACTTTGGAACAGGGGGATACAGGAAGGGGGATACAGGAAGTCCTACTGAATAGCAGAAAGCCTTCACTAGGTCTGCTTACTTTGCTAAATGGAAAATTTTTTATATCTGGTCCCTACAGAAAGGCATTCCTCCAGCTCAAGCTCCGATTAGCCATGTCTTGGACTATCTTTTGTTCTTAAAGGATTGGCTCTTAGTTTGATTAGAGTCCATCTGGGAGTGCTATCAGCTTTCTACCTGTGGATAACGGATCAATTTTTTTCAGACCCCATTTCCATCATGTTTCTGAAGGATTTGTTCATATTATACCCATAGGTTTATTATCATATTTCACAGTTGAGCTTAAGTTTAGTACTAGCAAAGTTGATATTCCACACTTCTTTGAGCTGCTAGCAACTTGTTGTTGTTACACGTCAGTGAAAGTAGCTTTCCTTGTTGCCCTAACCTTGGCTCTGAGCTTTGGTATCAGAGCCTCACTATACAACTTCCTTTAGGGACAAGGTTTACATTGGCTTCACCCTAAATTCCTGTCTAAAGTGGTCTCCAAATTGAATTTAAATTTATTTAACCAACATTCTTTCCAAAGTCTCATTCCTGTAAAGCAGTGTTTCCCAAACTTGGGATGCCGCTTGTGTAGGGAAAGCCCCTGGCGGGCCGGGCCAGTTTGTTTACCTGCCACGTCTGCAGGTTCGGCCGATCGCGGCTTCCACTCACCACGGTTTGCTGCTCCAATGCAGCGACAATGGGAGCTGCGGGAAGCAGCGGCCAGTATGTCCCTCGGCCCTTGCCGCTTCCAGCAGCTCCCATTGGCCTGGAGCAGCGAACCGCAGCCAGTGGGAGCCACGATTGGCCGGACCTGCGGACGGGGCAGGTAAACAAACCAGCCTGGCCCGCCAGGGGCTTTCCCTACACAAGCGGTGTTCCAAGTTTGGGAAACGCTGCTGTAAAGGGAAAGAAATGCTTCATACTCTTGATGTTAGAAGAGCTTTGACCTTTTATCAAGACTGGATTAGGTCATTCAGGTCTTCGGCTCAACTCTTCTTCACCATTTCAGATAGAGTAAAGGGCCAACCAGTCTCAACTTGGAGGATCTCCGCCTGGATCTCCGGCTACATTTGTTTATATTATCCATTGGTTGACATCACACCTCTGAGTAGAGTGATGGCTTACTCAACCAGGTTGCAGGTTAGGATTCCCATTCTGGATATTTGTAAGGCAGCTACCTTGTCTTTGCTCCATACATTTGCTTCTCACTATGCCATATCTCATCAATCCAGAGAGGATGCCAGGTTCGGACGAGTTGTCCTTTAATCCTTGTTTAAGTAGACTCTGAGCCCACCGCCAATTTGAACTGCTTGTGAGTCACCTACAATAGAATGGACATGTGCAATTACTCAAAGAAGCAAAGCCTGTTTTCTGTAACTATTCTTCAAGATGAGTTGCACATGTTCATTCCATGACCTGCCTGCCTTCACCTCTTTATCAGAGTCTTTCTGGTATGAAGGAACTGAGGAAGGTTGGGGGCAGTGTGCCCCTTTATGCACCAGAGGGCCCTTGCGCTGCCCTGATGGATACTGCTAAGGAAAAAATATTTGACGGCTGTGCATGAGGCATGCACAAACCCACAGTGGAATGGACATGTTCAGCACATCTCAAAGAACAATAGTTACAGAAAGGTAGGTAACCATTTTTTTCCTTCCAGAGACAAGGATTCAGACCACTCAATCCATCATTTTAGATCTCAAGACTTACAATTTCATATAGTTGTGATTGGGTATGGGCTGTCTGGGACAAACAGCCTCTTGCACATATATAGTCTGGTATGCCAGATTGCATCTGAGAACTCTACAAAGTTGGCTGGCCTCAGTATTTTTGCTGTACTGTCGTCATCTGAACACTGTGGTCAAGCCCCCCCCCCCTCACATTTTAGACTCTGTAGATTGGTGGAGGAACCCTGCTAATATCTGCATAGGAGTTCCATTTGTCCCTTGTCAACCATGGATGGATGTGTCTGCCATAGGTTGAGGGGCTTGTCTAGGTTTCCTTCACTCACAGGGGTTGTGGTTCAAAAAGGACCTGACTCTTCACATAAATGTCAGGGGGTTGGCAGCTATCTGCCTGGCATGTCAGGTTTTCTACCCCATATGAAGAGAAGACGCCTGCTCACTCTCACAGACAACAAAGCAACAGTGTTCTGTTTCTACCAACAAGAAGAGGCCCGCTCATCCCCGTTCTGCCAAGATGCAATTTGTGTATGAGACTTCTGCATTGCCAGCTCGATTGATCTCAAAGTCTATTACCTTCTCAGAGTGCAGAATGCATTGGCAGTTTATCTAAGCAGGTCATTTACGAGTCACCATGAGTGGTCCCTTCTTCCAGATGTAGCTAGGTTCATTTTCCAGCTCTAGGGGACTCCCCAGGTAGACCTGTTTGCAATGAGATACAACAGGAAATGCCAGCAGTTTTGTTCCCTACAGGGTCACAGTCTGGGTTCTCTGTTGCCCTGGTTGAGCAACCTCCTGTCCCTTTTGGTGAAAGCTGATACCACTTCCATTGGACCCAGATCTAATTTCTCAAAACTCAGGTCGCTTGCGCCATCCAAACCTGCAGACACGCCATCTAGCAGCATGGATGCTCCATAGTTAGATTCTAGGGAGCAGTTGTATTCAAAAGAGGTTCAAGATGTGCTGTTGAATAGTAGAATACTATCTACTAAGACTACTGGCCTCTCTAAGTGGGAAGTTTTTCTCTAGTTGGTCTGGTTCTGCAGTTTTGCTGATGCATTCTTCAATCCAGGATATCTTGGTCTATCTTTTGTGCCTAAAACAGCAAGGTTTGGCCATTAGCTCGATAAAGGTCCATCTAGCAGCTATCTCGGCCTCCCACCCTCAGGTGGATAACCACTCTATCTTTTATATTAGAATGTCAATAAGATTTTTTGAGAGGCCTGGAAAGATTATATCCTCGTGTATAAGATCCTGTTTCCCATGGGACCTAAACTTGGTATTGCCAAAGCTGATTTACAGGCAAGATTAACAACAACATTTTGTTTTGCAGAGAACATCACAATTTCCTGAAGTTGTGCCTGAAGTTGCTTTCTAATCATCTTGCTCTTGCGTTAGCTGGAGGAGTAGCTACTAGCATTCTTGGAAGGCAGGCAGGCCCACTTCGGAATTTGCTGTTTAGGTTGATGGACTCCTCTGTCCCAGATGAAATACAGGAAGTAAGTAATTTTATTTAATTCACATCCAATTCTCTTAGATGTATGGTTATGATCAGAAAAGAGATTCTGTAAAAATGGCACCTTAGTACTAGCAATACTTGATTTACTGATAAAAATCCAGTTTTGAGTCGTAAATTGAGTCAGTTTGATAAACAGTTATTGATGGTGAATAGATATCTGAACCCCAATATAACTTCAGTCGGCTTTTTTATCATACTTATATATATTAGGGCTGTCGATTAATCACAGTTAACTCACACGATTAACTCAAAAAAATTAATCATGATTAATTACAGTTTTAATTGCACTGTTAAACAATAGAATACCAACTGAAATTTATTCAACATTTTTGGATGTTATTCTACATTTTCAAATATATTGATTTCAATTACAACACAGCATACAAAGTAGACAGTGCTCACTTTATATTGTAATTTTTTATTACAAATATTTGCGCTGTAAAAAATGGCAAACAAAAGAAATAGTATTTTTCAGTTCACCTCATACAAGAACTGTAGTGCAGTCTCTTTATCGTGAAAATGCAATTACAAATGTAGATATTTTTTGTTACATAATTGCACTCAAAACAAAACAATGTAAAACTTCAGAGCCTACAAGTCCACTCAGTTCTACTTCCTGTTCAGCCAATTGCTAAGACAAACAAGTTTGTTTACATTTACAGGCGATAATGCTACCCTCTTCTTATTTACAATTTAACCTCAAAGTGAGAACAGGCGTTCGCATGGCACTTTTGTAGCCGGCGTTACAAGGTATTTACGTGCCAGATACGCTAAACATTCGTATGGCCCTTCATGCTTCGGCCACCATTCCAGAGGACTTGCTGATGATGCTCGTTAAAAAATAATGCATTAATAAAATTTGTGGCTGAACTCCTTGGGGAAGAATTGTATGTCTCCTACTCTGTTTTACCTGCATTCTGCCATGTATTTCATGGTATAGCAATCTCGGATGATGACCCAGCACATGTTCGTTTTAAGAACACTTTCACTGCAGATTTGACAAAATGCAAAGACGATACCAACGTGAGATTTCTAAAGATAGCTGCAGCACACGACAGGTTTAAGAATCTGAAGCGCCTTCTAAAATCTGAGAGGGACGAGGTGTGAAACATGCTTTCAGAAATCTTAAAAGACCAACATTTCGATGCGGAAACTACAGAACCTGAACTACCAAAAAAGAAACTCAACCTTCTGCTGGTGGCATCTGACTCAGATGATGAGAATGAACATGCGTCAGTCTGCACTGCTTTCGATGGTTATCGAGCAGAACTTGTTATCAGCATGAAGCATGGTGTTTGAAGCCTGAAGGGACATATGAATCTTTAGTGTATCTGGCACGTAAATATCTTGCAACATTGGCTAGAACAGTGCCATGCGAATGCCTGTTCTCACTTTCAGGTGATTATTGTAAACAAGAAGCGGTCAACAGTATTTCCTGCAAATGTTAACAAACTTGTTTGTCTGAGCAATTGGCTGAACAAGAAGTAGGACTGAGTGGACTTTTAGGTTCTAAAGTTTTACATTGTTTTATTTTTTAATGCAGTTATTTTTTGTACATAATTCTACATTTGTAAGTTCAACTTTCATGATAAAGAGATTGCACTACAGTACTTGTATGAGGTGAATTGAAAAATATATATCTATATTTTTTTCAGTGCAAATATTTGTCATAAAAAATAAATATAAAGTGAGCACTTTACACTTTGTATTCTGTGTTGTAATTGAAATTAATATATTTGAAAATGTAGTAAACATCCAAAAATATTTAAAATAAATGGTATTCTATTGTTGTTTAATAGTGTGATTAATCGCGATTAATTTTTTTAAATCGCTTGACAGCCCTACTTTTAATAGATAGTTATCTTAGTGTTAGGCCCTAATCCTGAAATGAGCTGTGGTTGTGTTGAGCCCCGTACAGAGTTCATTTAAGGATGTGGTCCTTAAATGGGGAAGGAAACTTCATAGTTGAAGGTCCTTCATTGAGAAATCATCCTCTCTGGCACCCTTAATAATTAGGCTAAGGTGCTGTTACCTTGCATGACTCTGCTGATCTCAGCTACCATATTATCATTTATTTTATTTATTTATAGGTGTAACATTCTGATAGAATATACAAAAAGCTGCCTAATTTTTGTTCCAGGTGCATATGATAACATAAAAAAAAATCTAACTACAACTAACAGCTAACCCACCAGCATCCTCTAACAAAAAAAGTCTCATTCCCCATAAAATCATATCCATCTCCCCAAATGCCCAAGAAAATAGATAGACCTTGCACTTTGCCCTGAAAATAGAGATCTGGGTTATTCTGGTTCAAAGGTGGGAATAAGTTCCAAAGCTGAGGGCCCTTCAGAGTGCTCAATCTCCAATCCTCTCTTAAATCAAAAGGATTCAGATTGAGCACCGCAAATGGTTGCAAATAGTGGCAGTATGGCACTGGGGAGAGAGGCTGGTTCTCCTGTCCTTTGTAAGTAGGTCCAAGCTATTTAGGGCTTTATAGATCAAAACTCTTTTAAAAAAGATAATTGTATTATTACTACATTCTCCCTGGAAATCAATAGGCAACCAATGTTGAGCAGGGACAGTATCATGTGCTTCTGGTGAGAGACTGATTACCAACCATGGCATAACTGTGTGTTTTACCTTAAAATTAGAGCTGTCAAGCGATAAATTTTTGTGTGTGATTAATCTTGAGATTAAAAATATTAATTGCGATTAAACAATAATAGAATACCATTTATTTAAATATTTTTGGATGTTTTCTACATTTTCAAATATATTGATTTCAATTACAACACAGAATACAAAGTGTACAGTGCTCGCTTTATATTTATTTTTGATTACTGGTATTTGCATTGTAAAAAACAAAAGAAATAGTATTTTTCAATTAATCTCATACAAGTACTGTAGTGCAATCTCTTTATCATGAAAGTTGAACTTACAAATGTAGAATTATGTACAAAAAATAACTGCATTAAAAAATAAAACAATGTAAAACTTTAGACCCTAAAAGTCCACTCAGTCCTACTTCTTGTTCAGCCAGTTGCTCAGACAGACAAGTTTGTTTACATTTGCAGGAGATAATGCTGCCCACTTCTGGTTTACAGGGTTACCCGAAAGTGAGACCAGGTGTTCTCATGGCAGTGTTGTAACTGACGTCGCAATATATTTATGTGCCAGATGCGTTAAAGATTCGTATGTCCCTTCATGCTTCAACCACCATTCCAGGGACATACATCCATGCTAATGACAGGTTCTGCTCAATAACAATCCAAAGCAGTGCGGACCGACGTATGTTCATTTTCATTATCTGAGGGCAGGCCTTCACTACAAGGGAGGGGGTCGATTTAAGATACGCAAATTCAGCTACGCGAATAGCTGAATTCGACGTATCGGAGCCAACTTACCCCGCTGTGAGGACGGCGGCAAAATAGACCTCGACGGCTCGCCGTCGACGGCGCTTACTCCCACCTCCGCTGGTGGAGTAAGAGCGTCGATTCGGGGATCGATTGTCGCGTCCCGACGAGACGCGATAATTCGATCCCTGAGAGATCGATTTCTACCCGCCGATTTAGGCGGGTAGTGTAGACCTAGCCTGAGTCAGATGCCACCAGCAGAAGGTTGATTTTCTTTTTTGATGGTTTGAGTTCTATAGTGTCTGCATCGGAGAGTTGCTCTTTTAAGACTTCTGAAAACATGCTCCACACCTCGTCCCTCTCAGACTTTAGAAGGCGCTTCAGATTCTTAAACCTTGGGTCGAGTGCTGTAGCTATCTTTAGAAATCTCACATTGGTACCTTCTTTGCGTTTTGTCAGATCTGCTGTGAAAGTGTTCTTAAAATGAACAACATTTGCTGGGTCATCATCCGAGACTGCAATAATATGAAATATACGGCTGAATGCAGGTAAAACAGAGCAGGGGACATACAATTCTCCCCCAAGAAGTTCAATCACAAATTTAATTAACGCGTTATATTTTTAACGAGCATCATCAGCAGGGAAGCACGTCCTCTGGAATGGTGGCCAAAGCATGAAGGGCCATACGAATGTTTAGCATATCTGGCACATAAATACCTTCCAATGCCAGCTACAAAAGTGCCATGCGAACGCCTGTTCTTACTTTCAGGTGAAATTGTAAATAAGAAGAGGGCAGCATTATCGCCTGTAAATGTAAACAAACTTGTTTGTCTTAGCGATTGGCTGAACAAGAGGCAGGACTGCGTGGATTTGTAGGCGCTGAAGTTTTACATTGTTTTGTTTTGAGTGCAATTATGTAACAAAAAAAATCTACATTTGTAAGTTGCAGTTTTACTATAAATAGACTGCACTACAGTACTTGTATGAGGTGAGTTGAAAAATACTATTTATTTTATCAGTTTGAGTGCAAATATTTGTAATAAAAATCATATACACTTTGATTTCAGTTACAATACAGAATACAATTGTGGCGGGGTGAAGACTCACTGGCGCGGCGCCTCCTACTGGCCGTTCAGGGAATTAGCTCTTCGAGCGCTGAGTGCCCTCTGCAGGCCGGTGTCTTGCCTGCCGCTGGCCCCCGTGTCCCTCCCGGACCCCGGTGCCCCTCTATGTCAGGGTTTTGCCCTGGCAGTAACCCACACTCTGCGTATCCCCACCCAGGGGAACCCTCAACTCTCTATCCCCACCTTGCCTCAGTGGCTACTGCCAGTCACCATCTAGCCCCCGCTACCTGGGGTGGACGGCAGTCTATAAACCACTCATCATCGGCAAGGGGGGTTGGACCAGCTGCCTCTGCCTATCTCTGGGCTGCCTCTCTGCAGCCCCAGTATCCCTTTGTGAGCCCTTAACTAGGCCTGCAGCCTGTGGCTTTGCTAGGCTGGAGCTCCCCAGCTCCCTCTGCCCTTCCTCAGCACTGCTCCATTTCAGGTACCCTGCTAGGCTCCCAGGCAGCCTGGTCCTCCTTTCTCAAAAGGCTAGAGAGAGAGTCCTCCTCAGCCTCTGGCCCTCAGCCCTCTTATAGGGCCAGCTGTGGCCTGTTTGAGGCATGGCCCCCAGCTGTGGCTGCTTCTCCAATCAGCCCAGCTTGGCTGCTTTTAACTCTTTTTTTTTCCAGCCACAGCCCTCTTCAGGGCTGCTTTCAACCCCTGTTCTGTGGGAGTACAATATATATGAAAATGTAGAAAAACATCCACAATATTTAATGAATTGCAATTGGTATTCTATTGTTTAACAGTGTGATTAAAACTGCGATTAATCGACAGCCCTACTTAAAATTTAAAATGGTCCTATTATTGTGTAATTTTTTTAATTTGTCAAGACACTGGTTCTATAGTTGTACTAGTCTGAAAAAGTGAGGTGGTTTGAATTTTCAGCACTAGCTCATTTTGCAAAATCTTTCATCTACTGAAGTTAGAATCTTTTTGAACAAAAAATAATACGGAAACAAATCATTCTTGAGTTACTTGTTAAATTTTGAGACTAAAGTAATTATAGGGTGGAATTTTAGTCCCGCTCTAGGTGCAGTTTTCAATGCAGCCTTACTATAGAGTGGCGCCGTATAAACTGGTAAAAATAAAGTCTTTGCTCTAAAGAGCTTAAAAAGACACAAGTGAAAGATGCAGTATGTTAGGATGTGTGTATTTTGTCCTACTTCTAAACACATAAAACTGCTCTTCCAGCCTCTCTTTAGCAGGGACTACCAGTCATACCAAATTGTGTTAATATTTGTGGTGGCTTACTGATGTATTTAAAAGAACTAGGAAGAAATTAAGTAATTCGCTATTACTTGTGATCAGTTTGGGCTCAATCAGGGTTGAACACACACCCCTAGAAAGTAAGAAAAGCTAGTGCACTAACCTAATTTACAGTAATGTGTGTGTTTGTGTATGCTTGTTTTTGGTATCGAATTACATACAGCCGTATTCTGCTCTCTCATAGCTAAAGTTCTGCTCTAATGGTTTATCCCAATGTAACTGAACAGAACTTAACTCTTAGAATTTATCTTCAGAAAGCTACTGCCGCAATCAGCGGATTAATTCCAGAGCCCTATATGAGCACTAGAAGTTGAATTGTCATCTCCCTAGTACAAGATCACCATATTACTGCAGCTGTTAGAATGAACGTTATTCTAAATTAAATTATTTAGATATGTTAGATATCTTTGATTTAAATCATAGTAATTTTTTTTTTAAAATGCCTTTATGTTGATACAAAAATATTTCAAAATATGAAGTGTTGTCTCCCCCTCTCCTTTTATTTTAGGTTGTAATTGAGACGCTGTCAGTAGGTGCAACTATGCTACTACCTCCATTGCGAGAAAGAATGGAATTGCTGCATTCTCTTCTACCCCAAGGCCCTGATAGATGGGAGAGCTTATCGAAGGGGCAGGTAAGGCCTTGTAAAACTGTATGTCACCCTTTTAAAGTAATTATGTGAACACCTATATTAGAAGATACACCTGGAGCAGTTTGAAGGTCAATTACTGTTGAGAGCCAGTCTAATTAAACAAATCTGAATAATGTAAACTTAAAAATCTTATGTTTGCCAGTGCCTTAAGTTTTTTTCAAAAATAAGGAAAAGTGCTGGAATTAGATCTTGTGGTTCTGTATTAATAATCAGAATACTTGTAAAACACTTTTTATACATAGATTTTACAGCACTTTCCAAAAGTGGATAAGTATTACTGCCCCTGTTTTTACAAATGTGAGCAACTGAGATTAACACAGAAAGGTTTATTTGCCCAGTGTCATACAGCAAGTCAACTGTAGAATCAGGAACAGAATAAAAATTTTAACTCCCTACCCGGTGCGTAGTCCATGAGCCTAGATCACAGCTGTCCAGTGTGTGTGGATGGCTATCCATTCCCAAAATGTTTATAACCCAAACCCCAGTGGTAAAGAGCCTGTAAGTTCATTAGTGAAATGAGTGAGCATGGGCTACAGTGGTATCTTGGAGTAGAATGTGCTTCAGGCCAGGTTCTCTGCATACCTTTTCTTTGTTGCTTGTGGGACAGGAGAAAAGAAGTCCTGGTGAGTCACTGCTGGGCAGAGGAGTTACACTTAGCAGTGCTCCATTTGAGGAGTGGTGAATATCCTGTTGAGACATTCCTCTTGCCCACCCCATCATAGAGTGGGAAGAGAAGAAGTTGATGACAGACATTTCATGTTTCATTATTTATTTATTTTATTTATTACTAGTGCTTAAGAGCCTTAGTCATGGACCAGGACCCCATTGTGTTAGGCACGCTACAGACACAGAACAAAAAGACCTTTCCCTGATTAGAAAGGGATGGGAGCTGTGGGTCTTCAGCATTTGAGCCAAAGGCTGGGTCTACACTACCCGCCTGAATCGGCGGGTAGAAATCGACCTCTCGGGGATCGATTTATCGCGTCCCATCGGGACGCCATAATCGATCCCCGAATCGACGCTCTTACTCCACCAGCGGAGGTGGGAGTAAGCGCCGTCGACGGGAAGCCGCAGAGGTCGATTTTGCCGCCGTCCTCACAGCGGGGTAAGTCGGCTGCGATACGTCGATTTCAGCTACGCTATTCGCGTAGCTGAATTTGCGTATCTTAAATCGACCCCCCCCCCCCCTGTAGTGTAGATGTAGCCTTAGGTTTAAAATAATATTGGGCAGCTGTCATTTGGGTCCATTCACATAGGATAATCCTGGCCTTTAAACTTGCGTACAATGGAGCATATAGTGTACTAGAATGATGTCAGAATTATGAGTACGAATTCTAACAAAACTGGAAGATTGTTTCTCAAAGTATAGTACATTAGGCTCAGCATAAACTAAGAACCCTGGTATCTTCATAGATTTATAGATTATAAGGCCAGAAGGGGCCATTGTGACATCTAGCCTGACCTCTTGTATAATAGTTAGTAGACTGGAGCTTTCGCTACTCCTTATGACTTAACTTATCCCCTGTTAATTGATACTGATTACAGTGCATACTGACAAGCTCTGTGGAGCACCTCAGAACAAGGGCTTTGGGATAGGTTTAAAGGATTTCATAAGTACATCCACATTAGTATACTTTTGTTAATTCAACTCTCACCTTTAGGTCAAAGGAATTAAAACTCAAGTATGAGATTTGTCAAAAGATATATAGAAGCATAGTATAAGTTAAGATATTGTACAGTCAGATGAGTGAAGCTTGGCTGGGTTAAATATAGGCAGTTTAATGGGCAGTTTTGGCTTTCAAAAGGCTGCACTGAGTCAAGTGAATAATCTGTGACAAGGTGGATGTTACAGACAGAATAAACTAAAATGGTGGGCATACTTATTTATTAATGCATTAAGAATCGTACAAAACTCTGTAAAATCCATTTCCAACACTCTGAGATGACACCAACGGTATATAACAATGTAACTGTTGGTTATGCCCAGAAATTGTCTGACACTGATTATGCAGTTAGCAAAAGTAGTGTGGTCTACGGACTAAAGGAAGATTATTACATTCTGAATTGTATGACATGAGCAGTATACCAAAATGTTATAGTGAAAAATGTTTAAAAACAAAATTCTTCTTTCCTTTATCCATTCTGGCTTTTACTAAACCCTCGTGTACCGAGAGAGAAACCACAATACAAAGTTGGAAAAGGTTGACCATAGGCTATGGTGACTCAAAGTTGCTTTTTTCATCTTCTTTCATGAAGTTGTGTGCTCTCTTCTGTGGTTTGTAGTCATTCACTTAAACCTCTCTAGACCTTACAGTTACCATAGTGTAATAAATAATACGAATTTACTGATTATTATTTTTTTGCTCAAGCTTCATTTACACTGTCGTTTTGTTAAGTCATTATGAAGAGCATTGGGAATTTGTTAGCCACAGTTTCTGAAGAGTGAGTTGGAGAGGACTTTTTAGTCTAGCATCTGTTCTGTCCCCAGAATGACGGGACTGTTGAGTTAATTCTCTCTCCTAGGTATTTTTAGACCGGGGTGGGCAAACTATGGCTCACGGGCCACATCCGGCCCTCCAGCCGGTTTAATCTGGCCCTCGAGCTCCTGTTGGGGAGCAGGGTCTGGGGCTTGCCCTGCTCCCACGCTCCAGCCAGGGAGCAGGGTTGGAGGCTGCTCCATGCATGTGTGCCAAGGCTCCCGGAAGCAGCATGTCTCCCCTCTGGCTCCTATGTTTAGGGGAAGCCAGGGGGCTTCGCATGCTGCCCCTACCCCAAGCGCCACCCCCACAGCTCCCATTGGCCAGGAACTGCAGCTAATGGAAGCTGCAGGGGCGGCACCTGTGGGCGGGGCAGTGTGTAGAGCCGCCTGGCCGCACCTCCGCATAGGAGCTGGAAGGGGGACATGCCGCTGCTTCCAGGAGCTGCTTGAGGTAAGCGCCGCCCGGAGCCTGCACCCCTGACCTCCTCCCGTGCCCAAACTCCCTGCCCCAGCCCAGAGCCCCCTCCTGCACCCTAAATTCCCTATTTCTGGCCCCACCCCAGAGTCCGCACGCCCAACCAGGGCCCTCACCCCCTCCTATACCCCAACCCCAATTTCGTGAGCATTCATGGCCCACCATACAATTTCCATACCCTGATGTGGCCCTCAGGCCAAAAAGTTTGCCCATCCCTGCTTTAGACTGTCGTCTAGTCCAGTATATCTATCTAGTGCCTCTCTTTGAAAATCTGCAGTGAAAACTAGTCATCAAACTTTTTTGCAGGTGGTTACATTACCCAAGTATTTTAATAGTTAAAGCATTAGGAAAAAATTTCTAACTTTTAAAGTTCATTACTTTGTTGTCTAACAAGAACAATTGTTCCTATCTAATTATTTCCTTTAGAGAATGCAGTTGGATATTATTCTGACGAGTTTGCAAGATCATACCCATGTAGCCTCACTACTTGGTTATAGTTCACCATCTGATGCAACAGAAGTTTCTTCACTATCTGTTGGCTATGGAAACCTCTCTGATCAAACATATGGTGTCCAGAGCAGCCATCCAGATACTCATCTAGCTGAAATTTTAATGAAGACTCTGCTAAGAAATTTAGGATTTTACACGGTATGTTTAGGGCTTGTCTTTAATTTTTTATAGTAATAATCAAGTTATTTATTTATTTATTCTTTTCAGTTTGGGTAAAATAATTATATGTTTCTCCTTTAATGTTTGTTCAAGAGACCTGCAACAGGAACCTGCAACCAGCTTCATTTCCCCCCTAAAAAGGACTAAAACTAATTTTTTAAGGGCCTTCTCTAAAGGGCTTGTCTAGATAGAGAGTTAGTGCATGCCAAGATGGAGTGTAAATCTATAGTGAATGAGGGTGCTGTGCGCTAACTGTCCATGTGGACCCTGCTACCACATGGACAATTAGTGCACGGAATGCTAGCATTATAGATTTACACCCCAGCTTGCTGTGCACTATCTGTCCATCTAAGACAAGCCCAGAGCAGTTTAGATTCAAGGTGAATCCCTACCAAACTTTGTATCTGAAACTCTGCTGATTTTTTTTTCTTTCTGAATTCTTATGTGAAAATTGAACTGGTATTTTTCTTTCCTTCCACTCCAGATTAGACAGTGAAAAATGCTAATCGTGTTAACATGTTCTTCTAAACCTTTATGTGTCAGTAGTCAGCCCATAACAAATTTTAAAGGGCCAGTTGCATATCTCTGGATATTGTGGTTCATGGGGAAATTTTCAAAGGCACAAAGATGAGTGTGGTGTCCAGCTCCCATGAATGCCTGTCTGTCCCTTTGTGCTTTTGAAAATCTCCTCCTTAGAATAGAAATACTTGACTGTATAACAGCAATCACAGTGACTGCTATAAAAATCTCAGTGATTGTGATTTCAGATTGTGTCCAAATTTATGTAGTCTGGGATTTTCAAAGGAACCTAAGAGAGTAAGGAGCCCAGTTCTCATTGACTTTCTTGGGTTCCTTTGTAAATCCCAGCCGTAAATGTTAGGAGGTGAAAGAGTTTCCTTTTAAGATACCAAGAGTATTATAATATTTGAAAATGGACAATATGTGATTATTCCTTTTGTCTAACTAGGATCAAGCCTTCGGAGAGTTGGAAAAGAATAGTGATAAGTTTTTACTTGGGACGTCATCATCTGAAAACAGCCAACCTGCTCATCTTCATGAGCTGTTGTGTTCACTGCAGAAACAATTGCTGGCTTATTGTCATATCAACAGTGTTAGTGAGGTACATGGGGTTTTTAGTCATATCTTCTGGAAATGTAACATTACTCCTCTTCAGTTTGTGAGCATCTACATAGGATAAGATTCGAATAATGTGTATTTGAAAGTTACAATCTAATACATGATGAAATCTTCTAAAATACATTTGTATTGTTTTGTTATAAGTAGTTTCTCTTGTTTCCAGAATTCTAGCAGTGTTGCACTGCTACACAAACACCTCCAGCTTTTACTGCCTCATGCTACAGATATCTATTCACGTTCTGCAACTCTTCTTAAGGAAAGTTCTTGGAATGGCAGTGTTGGGGAAAAACTAAGAGGTATATATTGCTAAAAAGGTCAAGTTTAAAGAGGTACCACAGACTTGAAATATACTAATTAAAAAAGAGTTTAAAGTAACTTCAGGTACCACAACTGTTTCTGAGTTCCCGTGACAATTTTTGTTTACTTAGATTCCAATACATTTAAAATGTTTTTCTGTCCCTTGTTGCTGTGTGGGGCAAAACCCGACCAAACGGGAAATTGACAAATTGCACAGATGCAGCAGTCAAACTGATGGTACATTTGATAGCACATTGTACTTAAAGTAAAAATGTAGATAAAATTAAGGAGACAATTTAAATCTCTAAGTGCTTTTAGTTATGCTTGTAGTGGTAACAATAGTTGACCAAAGTTCATAAAAATATTTTAGTCAAGTATGATTTTTTAAGGTGGTGTATATTAAACAAAAAACCCAACACAGGTACATTTTGAAAACTTTACAAATTAGGTTTTGTATGCATCATAGTCTCATGAACACTTGTTAATAAAATATGCTTGAGACAGACATTTTTAAGGTGATTTTCATGGGACATTTTACAATTTCACAGTATGAAATCATATAGAATAATTAAACTTTTAAGGACAATTGGGATGTTTTTCTTGCCAAAACTATTTAAATATAAAAGGACAGTATTTAATTATTTAATATTTTAAGGCATTTTTGGTTGCTGAATTTAAAAAGCAATGTAATTTATTTAACATAAACACACATCCCCTCCCTTTTCTTCCTTGTAGATGTAGTTTATGTATCTGCAGCTGGCAGTATGCTGTGCCAGATTGTTAACTCATTGTTGTTACTGCCCGTGTCAGTGGCCCGGCCTTTATTGAGTTATCTGCTAGATCTGTTGCCACCTCTTGATCGCCTTAATAGACTGTTACCCGCCGCTGCCCTATTAGAAGATCAGGAATTACAGTGGCCGCTTCATGGTAAGTAACATTTTTCATCTGAAAAAGAAGAAAATAGCAAGTTAAAATTAGAATAGGTAAATATGTTCTATAAATTGGAAACTGTTTATTTTGTGTCCCTTTAATCTCAAAATGTCTCAGTATCCCTCCCATCTAACCTTTACAATTTATTAACGTACCTTGCTGTAAACTAAGTATTTTGCACTACAAACAAATTACTTGATCCTGCATGTCTATAATTCCTTTTGACTTCAGTGAGAGTTTCAGGTGCACAAGGAATGTAGGATTAGGGCCAAAATACCCAGTCTGTAATGCATGAAAATGTTGTGCTTTTGTTGTAAAATGTTATTCCTCCTGTGCCGTTATATAGTATACTATCCAGACTTTCCAGTATTATTAATGCTTTCTGGTATGGAGTCGGATAAAATTAACTTTAATAGACAATATTACCTACTAACTTTTTTCTGAACAAATACTGTCAAGTATTTATGCTCCTTCCAAAATAGAAAATGGAGGGGAAAATGGCAGGGGTTTTGGGAAGGGGAGTTGTTACAGTTATTTGCAAACCATTGAATTATTTCCTAATCAGATTATATATGACCATGTTTGCTGCTTTTTGGAGAAATGCTATTTGCAACACGTGACAAAGGTTTTACTAAAGCATTTTTTTAAATAAATCATGAGTGAGTGGAATATGGGACAAAGTTGTTAGAAGCAGTGGAATCGCATTTTTTAATCAGTTCAACAGACAACTTTATGGAAGGAAATTCAGCCATGTATGGGGTGAAGATGATGATGACATATGGGTACAATATATATATATACTTTTAAAATTGTCCCAAAATACACAAAATGTCGTCACACTAAACACCCCAAAGTTATTTACAGAGGAATATCTTCTGGACTGTGTTAAGGTGAATAAAATGGCTAAGAGGCAAAAGGAGTTTTCTGACTACTTTGAAATTAGTTACAAAATTGGAAGACCATTATGAAAGTAATAGATTACTAGCAGAATTAAAAAAGGCTTTTGTACCTGCTCTCACCAAACTCGAACCCAAAAATTCTAAAGTGCATAAATGGAAAGATGATAGTAAAGCTGCAGTATTTTCAACCATCTTTTTTATACAAGGAAGGTTGGGGGAAAAGTAAGTAATTGGACATATCCAAGGAGAATGATAAGATCTAAAATATTTACCTCCCAAAAAGTTACCTGAGGATCTACAGCAATATACATATGTTCTTTGGTAGGATTTTGCCAAAGCAATACATTCTGTCAGATTATTGAGTTTTGTATTAGTCTGTTTTTCAGAATAGAAAATTAAATCTATTTTGACTAATTATTTATAATGCTTTAGGTGGAACTGAACTAATTGATCCTGCTGGAGTGCCCTTACCTCAGCCTGCCCAATCTTGGGTATGGCTTGTTGATCTAGAGAGAACTGTAGCTCTGCTTATTGGACGCTGTCTTGGTGGAATGCTTCAGGGATCCCACGTGTCCCCAGAGGAACAGGATACAGCCTATTGGTTGAAAACACCACTGTTCAGTGATGGAGTGGAAATGGACATTCCTCATTTAGGTAGTTTGCTAAATTGCTAAATGTAAAATTACTATATGTAGGTTTTTATAATTTTTCATTGCTGTTGTTTAACGTTGCCACATTTTCAAGCCTGGGTATTGTCATCCTCACAAACTTTTGGAGATGCTGGAGGAATAGGCAGTAGGAGATCTAGATCTTTAATTTCCAGCCTTCATGAACTTAAGTATGCACATTTTTTAGGTGTCTTGAAGTGCCTCCCAGTGACTTTAGCAATATTAGGAATCCCTGTATAGGTGATGCCATTTTAAGTAAAGTATCAGTTACACTTGGTCTAAGCAGGGTTAGGAAACACTGTACTTAAAATGGTGGCAGAGCATCTACGTTAGGACTCCCAATATCATAGCAATTGATGGAATGGTCTTAACAATGGTGAGAAACTTTTGAAAAATATCCCTAGAGTAGACAGATCTATAAAAGCGTGTTTCTTTCCAAGCCAATTTATGCTTTTGGCCTCCGGATTGAGATTGACAGTAGGATGGTCTTGGCTATGAGAAGTAAGTCTCATCCTGTGGATTCCTAGGGGTGGATGGAAAGGAAGAAGAAAAGAATAAAATTTACCAATAAGTACCATTTTTGTATTCTAAAATATTGGCCTAACTTTTCCATCAGTTAAGCTCTGTACATTTATTCCTTTGTTGTAGTATATTAAATTGTGTATACAGTTTGTAAGATTTGGTTTAATGTGTAATCTTTATATTTCTTTCTTATAAGAAATAATTTATCTTTGTTAGGTTTTGCTATACCTCCCTCTCGCTTCCCCCTTTAAGGAGATTCTAGCTAAATGAGCATAAATAACATTTCACCAAAACATATATGGTAAATCTTTGGGTTCAGTTCTGAAATGTCTAATCAGGATTAGGAAGATCTGTGCTATATGGTTTGCCATTTGAACTCTGATTTATTTATATCTTAATATGAAAAGTAAGAAATTGGATATTTATAAGTAAATATAAACTTCCGCATATCATAGAATCATAGGACTGGAAGGGACCTCGAGAGGTCATCTAGTCCAGACCCCTGCACTCATGGCAGGACTGAGTATTATCTAGAACATCTCTGACAGGTGTTTGTCTAACCTGCTCTTAAAAATCGATGGAGATTCCACAACCTCCTTAGGCAATTTATTCCAGTGCTTAATCAGCGTAGGAGCTTTGATGTTTATAAACAGAAAAATCAACTATTTCAAAATTTTTAAGGGAAAAAATAACAAGCTTTCTTTTTTCACCGAGTTGTATCATTTCAACTTGGATGTACTATTTCCCATTTCATTTGCATTAAACATTCATATTTACTGTCAAAAAGGATCATCATTGTACATAATTTGTGAAAGGAAAGTACAGTAAAAGCTGTATTATCTGGCACTTTACCAACCGGAAAGCTCTATAAACCAGCATTTCTGATCTTAATTGAAAGTCCAGTTTATAGTCCACTTGGCACACGGCCAGCAGGCTCCCTACCTGGCTCTTTGTGGCTCCCCGGAAGCAGTGACCTATCCCTGCTGCTCCTAGGTGGAGGCATGCCTAGGCGGCTCTGCGTGCTGCCACTGCTCCGAGCGCTGGCTGCACAGTTCCCATTGGCTGAGAACTGCGGTCAGTGGGAGCGGCACCTGCGGGCGGAGGCAGCACACAGAGCTGCCTCGCCACGCCTCCACCTAAGAGCAGCAGGGACATGTTGCTGCTTGCGGGGAGCTGCCCGAGGTGAGTGCCGCCCGGATCTGGCACCCCCTCCCACACCCAAACTCCCTCCCAGAGCCTGGGCCCCCATCCCGCACCCGAATTCCCTCCCTCTTAGTTAACTGGAATTTTTGACTTACCGGCAGGATAACTCAGTTTTTACTTTATTACAGTAAAAGCTTTGAGAACCTATATGACTATACAGCAGTAGGAGTAACACGTGCAGAGCTACTGTGGAGTTGCTGGGATGGCTGTCACTCTTCTTTCTGGATCTCCCTGTAAAATGTATGGAGGAGCAGGAGTCCTGGTGCTGAGCCCTGGCATTGAGTATAGGTGGTGGCCTCTGGACAGTGTGGTCACTTTACAGTTGGGGACAGGGAGATTCCCTGTCCTGAGGAATGGAAAGAGCAGGGGTGATAGGGTTTTTCCTTGTGGGATGATGGAGTGATCATTGGGTTGTCCTTTTTCTACCCCTTCAATAGCTTGCAAAAAGTAGTGACTGTATGTGCTTATCAAAATCAGCAGAATCTAAAACCCAAATATTTCCCTTACTTTAGACAAATGCATGAGTTCCCTGTTGGAAGTGGCCCTCTCTGGAAATGAGGAACAGAAGCCATTTGATTATAAGCTGCGACCTGAGATTGGTGTCTTCGTTGATTTGGCCTTGGGTTGTACAAAAGAGCCAGCCCGTAGTCTCTGGCTCAGTATGCAAGACTATGCTGTTAGTAAAGGTAAGAAAATGAAAACAGAAGTAAAAGACTTTTACATATCTTGTAAACCTGGAAGATAATTTTATGTGCAGAATAATGACATTACAGTGCTCCGACTATTAACCCTGTTGCCAAACTACTTGCTTGCTTCAGGTCATCCTCAGCCGGGCGTTGAGTACTCCGTGACAACAATCTGTAACTTCCATGGCAACATAAATTTTGTTGCCATGTAATACCATTCAGTCCAGTCACTACACACTTACACAAACAGACACAGCAATTGCTCATATTTGGAAGTAACCATTGTTATAAAATTAATCTATTTTTTGTAGTAGCGGGTCAATAAAATTTTGATTTCATCCTTTTTTTTTTTTTAAAGAATAAACAAGAACAAATACTCCACAGATGTTTCCCACAAAAAAAAGTACCACTTTTTTGACATTTTGTATTGCCTAGCTTATCAGCCTACATTTCTAGTAGCCCTTACTTAGCGCTTGCAAACTACACTCCATTTCTAGCTCCTGCCAACTAGCTCCAGAGAACAGCACATTGAGTATGTGCTGTTATCCTGTAACACTTTCTTGTGAGGAAAGCTGGATAATAAGAAGCAATTGCAGGCAGAGGCTTGCTGGGCAGGGGACAGAATAAAATATTGGGCATCTGCTTGCAGCAAATTGGAGAATTTGGTTGAAGGAATGCTGAAATCCATGGTGCTTTGGAAAACTAACGAATTCCTGAGCTGGGAAATCAATGAGGTTCTGAGATGAATGGATCACTTTGCACCTCTTAGAGCTATTCTTTCAGGTTGTCTGCGGATTCAGTCAAGCCAGGCTAAGTTCACATTTTCAAGGCTATTGCATTGCAACCATAATGGCTAGAATCATAATTATTTTTAAAAATAAAAGCTTCTGAATCATGAGTCTGCAGCAAGATGTGTATACCATCTTTGTGGAAAACTCTGGGCCCTAATCATAAGTTTTGAGATCCAAAAAGACTGCTTTGTTCCATAACTATATATAACATCATAAATAGGGCCCTACCAAATTCAGGGTCCATTTTGGTCAATTTCACAACCAGGGAGTTTTAAAATTAGTCAGTTTCACATTTTCAGATGTTTACATCTGAACTTTTACGGTGTTGTAACTGTGGGGGTCACGATCCAAAAGATGGTCGGGAGGGGGGAGGGGGGGGTCGAAAGGCTATGTAGCTGGGTTGTGGGATTGCTACCCTTATTTCTGCCCTTCTGTTGGCTGGGGCACTGCCTTCAGAGCTGGGCAGCCAGCGAGGAAGGCTTCTGGCTGGGCACCCAGATCTAAAGCCAACACTACCACAGGCAGCAGCCCAGATGTGAGGTCATAGGATATAGCGGGGTGGGTTTTCTCGGCAATCTCCCATCCCAGTGGGGGGCTGACAGCTGGAGCCACAGCCTCCCTGGGTGGGGGGCGGAGGGGGAGGGACAGCTTGAGCTGCAGAGCTTCCTGCAGCCGGGGAAGATCTTGGAGGTGGGTCTGACCTGGAGCAGGCCCTGCAGGGGAAGAGGAAGTCTCAATCCCTGTCTGGGACTTGCAGCTGGAGCCTTGCGCAGGGTAGGAGTTCCGTGGCTGGGCTCCAGATTTCATGGGGAAAATCATATTTCACGGTCCGTGATGCGTTTTTCATGGCTGTGAATTTGGTAGGGCCCTAATTGTAAAATAGGTTGCTGTTATATTTAAAGTAGTTTCCAAATATCGATGTGAACATTTCCTTTTGTAGATTATTTTTACTTTTAATATTGGAAGTATGGCTGTATAAATATTTGCAATGGAATTGGAAAAGTTCAAAATGTGGTTTATACATTTTTTGATTCTGTGGTACTGATCTACTTCTGTGAAAAATATATTAGATTTTGTGGGGTTTGCTTGATGGTAGGGTTGTTTTGTAGCAAAAACAGGCTATTTTCTTCATGGTCCTCTTTTTCAAGTGAGAAATGAAATTTTTAAAATTATGAATTGTCACTGTTTGATGTGAAAATGGGCATTTAATAAAAATGTTGCAAGAAGTTTGATTTTTGGACCTCAAGATGACCTGCAACAATACTGAAGTTTTTCAGGGGTAGGAATTTCACTCAAAACACATTAACAAGATCTGCGCGATTCTCAATAAGGCCCTAATTCAGGAAAGCTTCCCTAATAAAGACAGTAATTAAGTACATGAGGTTGATGGGGATGAAGCACATGCTTAGCATTTAAGCATATATTTAAATGCTATCTTGAATAGGATTGAATTTAAGCACATGCTTAAGTGACTTCCTGAATCAGGGCCTGAAACATTAAAGGGGGCAAGATCATGGCTTGGTATACATGCACCTGCATGGCCTTCCTGGACCTTGGGTTTGGGTGTGTAGACATAAGTGAGCCCACTAACTCTCCTGAGCAGGAATGGAGGGCATGGGTGCAGCCTTGCCCCTTCTCTCCACACACACTAGCCCTAGGGTACATGTGTCAGGGCTAGCAACAGATTACTCTCCATTTCCCCTTGTTTCTCCATCTTTTCTTTTCCAAGGGCAAATGGGAAGTAACAGGGAAGGAATTGTGATTGGCTGGGTCATGATTTCTTCTCTGTGCCGCACCTGGGATGACACAGGTACATCCCACTACCTTTTTGCAGGGCAGTTTATAAATGCACAGTCTAGCCCTAGAGATTTTAGAAACATGTAAGACTGTAAAGTAGCTGTATTTAGGGTAATAGCTGGTTTTGCAATGATTTTAATAGTAGAATTTTTGATCTACATACTGGAAGTTTTTTACTGGGTTTGAAATTGCTGTATCTTCACGAGAACAGAGTCTATTTTAAAAGAACCATCATTTTTCCAATCAGTTTTTGAAAAACACCTACAGAGTTTGAAAAATTCAGATCTCAAGGGAGGAAGTATCAGAGGGGTAGCCGTGCTAGTCTGAATCTGTAAAAAGCAACAGAGGGTCCTGTGGCACCTTTAAGACTAACAGATGCAAGTGACTTGCATCTGAAGAAGTGAGGTTCTTACCCACGGAAGCTTATGCTCCCAATACTTCTGTTAGTCTTAAAGGTGCCAAGGGAGGAAGGATACTTAAAAAAATAAATACTGGTCTGTTTTAGATTGTCACGACTGTAACCGATATGGGTGATTTCAAAAATGCAGCAGAAAGGCTCATAAGACAGCTCATGAGTTACTAAGTCTGTTGTCAAATTTAGTCATTTGGGACTCCAGAGCAAGCTATTACTCTACTATGAGTATTTATTAACTTTTGTATTGTTCAGGATCCTGTTGTGTTTCAATATTATAAACTTTATAAATTTATAAAAATTAAAAATAGGTTGGAAAATCTTGTTGTTTTCATTGCCCTTTCCTGGGCATATGGATATGAGGGAGGGTTAATTTCAGTGCAGTTTAGTGATCTAAAGTGAATGTCTTTGAAACCTTGTTTGCTAGTCAGAATCTCTTTTTATTCAAGCTTTGATCAATGCAGTTTAGTATCTCTGTAGCAGACACAATTTTTGCACTGATAGATCTGAAGACGAGACTAGTGTCCTTAAGCAAGGACTCTTCCTAATTTAGACTTGGAGTATTCTGATCAGCTTCTGTATTTGTAATTTTCAGGTCAAATTATAAGCAACTCACATAATTTCAATCTTTAGATAAACAGGGTGGGCAAGGTAATATCTTTATTGAACCAACTTTTGTTTGTGAAAGAAACCAGCTTTCAAGCTACACAGAACTCTTTTTTAGGTCTGGGAAAAGTACTCAGAATATCACACTAAATACAGGGTGGAACACATCATTTAGCATAAGTAGTTAACACACATTCTGAGAGAGACAAGGAGGGTGAAGTAATATATTTTATTGAACCAACTTCTGCTGGTGAATGAGACAAGCTTTCAAGCTCACAGAGAGCTCTGAAGAAGACTGTTAACACCTCTCCACTTCCCCTTGAAGAAGAGCTCTATGTAGCTTGAAAGCTTGTCTCTTTCACCAAAAGAAGTTGGTCCAATAAAAAATATCTTTCTAATATCTTGCGACCAACACGGCTACAACAGCGCTTCAGACAGTCTTTAGATAAGTTACCCAGAAATAGAACTGCATCTTCATAATGTTCTAATAGAAAATTTTAAGTCAAGAATAATGAAAAGTGTGTGGCTGGAAAGCTTCTTTGAAGCATATTTCAAGTCTATCAACATTAGTTTCAATTAGTTCTTAACACCTCATTTAAGCAAATGATGCTATAATTATTAACATGATTTATTTAAAATTTCATTGGTGTTTCTAAGGATTTTGTTTTAATCCACCCCTTGTTTGTTGCATTAAGTGTTTTGTTAATCAGTACTCTTAGCTTATTTCATTAACATTAAATCCATTTATAAATTGGCAAAATGTTTAGCGGGAAGAAGATTTTAAGTAACTTCATAACTAATGCTGTTTTATAGTAAGAATTAGTTTTTGGAAATCCCAGTAAATGTTAACAGTTCGTTTTTATTTTCAGATTGGGACAGTGCAACCTTAAGTAACGAGTCACTCTTGGATACTGTGTCTAGATTTGTTCTTTCAGCTCTTTTGAAACACACAAATTTACTTAGTCAAGCTTGTGGTGAGAGCAGGCAAGTAACTTGAAACTATGTTTAAATCTTTAGGTACTCTCTTTTTTTTTTTTTTTTAATTAAACATTATATGATTTTTCTATTATGGCTCTTTGTAGATATCAGCCTGGCAAAGCCCTGGCAGAAGTATACCGCTGTGTGTATAAAGTTCGGAGTCGCTTGCTTGCTTGCAAAAACATGGAACTTATTCAAACTAGGTCATCCTCAAGAGACAGATGGGTAAGAATGAAAAATATCTGCTTGATTATAGGATTTTGCTCCATGTTGTGAGAAAATATTAATGAAATATTGTATATACTCTATGTATAATGATCACTTTCCAAACGTTTCTTCATTCACTCAGCTAGAAATTTTGCACTTCATTAAAATTACTTTGTTTTTAAAGCATGTTTTCAAATTAAAATGTGGAATATATATATATACATTTTTAGTAGCCCTCAATTTCAGTAAGTTATTATTCTTTATTTATTTAGTACCCATTATTTGAATAAGGTGCCTTACAAATCCCTTAGCTTAAATAGGACACAGTCTAACTTGGAGAAGTTCAGTGCAGGCAATTAAAGGTTGAGGCCCAAGGAATGAAAGCAGACAGAATAGTAGTTGTTTAGCAAATGGAGGCTATTTTGAAAAAAAGGATTTAAAATAAGATCTGAAGGCAGAGGAGAAGATGCATAGGAAAAGGAAATGTGGAAAAAATCCTGTGGAAAAAATCCTGCAGAATCAAGAGTGGGAGAAGTGGATATAGGAGGAATCAATGGCAGAGATGTAGGCAAGGGCAGAAGCTCTAAAATGAAACCGCGAATGTTGGGCTGTATATTATATCCTTATTGGTTCTTTTAGTTTACTATTCAAGAACAAAGCCAGTTCAACCAATTAATGTTGAAGCCTGTGTTGTTAATGAGTTTTAAGCAGTAAGACACTTCAGAATATGCACAGTTTTTGGTAAATCAGATTTTGGACACTTATTACCTTTTGGCAAATTCAGATTCAGAATGTATCTAGTTTGAATGTTCTTTCACCTTGCATAAAATCAGTAAGTTTGTTTTCTCTTTAATAAAAAAATTAAATGAAGCTCTTTTAAAATGCAGTATAGTTGTAGTCATGTCGGTCCCAACCTTGTCACTTTTAAAAGGCTTTTTTGTGTTGTGAGGCTGTGGCATGTGGTTCAGGAGTGTTCTCAAATCATCAAGTATTTGTAGTAACTTATCCACCTGACAGTAAGTAGCAATTATGAGTTGGAGAGAAAGGGATATGTACACCATGTTATAGCCTCCAACCCATAGATTAATACATTTTAAGGACAGAAGGGACCATTATGATCAAATAGTCTGACCTCTTTGGATAACCCAGGCCACAGAACCTCACCCAGTAATTTCTGCATAAAGCTCATAACTTCTGTTTGAGCTTTAGTGTACCCTTTAGAAAGATATTCAATCTTGATTTAAAGACTTCAGGGGATGGAGAATCCACCACATCCCTACATAAGTTGTTCCTGTGGTTAATTACTCTCAATTTGCACCTTACTTCTAGTCTGAATGTGTTTAGCTTCAGCTGTGAACAGTTGGATCTCTTTATGCCTTTTTCTGCTAGATTATAGAGCTGTCTACTATCAGAAATCCCTTCCCCATGTAGGTACTTGTACAGTAGGCTCAAGGTACTCTTAATCTTCTCTTGGGTAAACTAAATAGAATTTCTTAAGTCTCTCACTATAAGAAATATTTTCCAGGTCTTGAATCATTTCTATAACTCTGTTCTGAACCCTTTCCAGTTTTTTAACATCCTTTTTCGATTGTGAACACCAGAACTGGATACAGTACTCCAGTAATGGTCTCACTAATGGGGTTTAGAGATGTAATACCATCTCTCTGCTCCTACATGATATTTTCCTGTTCATGCATCCGAGGATCCTGTTTGCTCTTTTTAGCTGTAGCACCACACCACACTGTGAGCTCTGGTTCAGTTGGCTATCTACCATAACCACTAAAACCTTTTCTGTATTGCTGCATTCCAGGATACTGTCATACTGTTTAGAGTTTTTAAATATTGGTCCAACATTAGCTTTTTCCCAGTCCTTTAGAACTTCTCCAGTGTTCCAAGATTTGTTTAAGACCAACATTAATTGTTCAGAGAGCTCCTCTTCAATATTTTTGTACTCTTTGGTGCAGATTATCTGGTCCTGCTGATTTTAAAAATGATTTTTAATAGCTGCTATTTAAAATCTCCCTAGTTGCTGATGGAATTGAAAGTATTTCCTTATCACTGAAAGATGTGAATATATCATGCTGCTACTTTCCATATACAGAATAGGAGTATTTATTGACTACTTAGTTTTACCATCCTTATTTATACCATTGTTAGGGATTTTGTTTGCTCCTGAAACATTTAAAGAATTCCTTATTGTCCTTAATCCTACTGGCCATAGATTTTTCACTGATGCCTTTAGTTTCATTTATCAATTGATTGTTTGTGAACTGGTAATTTGTACTCATTGCTATCTGCTTCCTCTGTTTTCCATGTATTATATATATTTCTTTAATTGCTAATTTTACTTCCCTTTTTAACCAGGGTGTTTTTTAAATCAAAGAAGTCGCCTTATGTGATTTCAGAACTGTAGGTGTTTTGGGACATCTAATAAAGCCTTCTTAAGGCCCAGTTTTTTCTTTCATTCAGTTTTGTTGATGATTGTTTTCAGCTTTGTGAAACTGGCCCTTTTAAAGTGCAAAGTACATATATAATACTAGTCAAGGCTGTGTTCTGTGGTTATCATTATCTCCCTGCTATAGTCTTTTTTCATATCCTAAAATTGCTACATTTTGTGTGTGTGAGATAAGTTAACATCTGATCTTGCAGTTCTATGTGTGTTTAATTTCCTAAAAGTGAATGGAAGTTTTGTCTATGTAAGAACTGCAAATTCATGCTCTGTGAATGTGAACATAAAATGAGTATTTATTGGATGCAATTTTAAACCAACTCAAATATTGGCCATAGAATGAAACCTTATAAGGATCATATGCCATTTAAAGTGAGAGAACTCTTCCCAATAACGGCATGTTGATGCTATGATGTTGAAGTTTCAAAGTCTGACGCTTGAGCCTAAAACCAAATACCTCATTGTACTACTGCATATATACAAAAGAGCTAAGTAACAGTTTCTATAGAAAGCATCACTCTCAATTTCCTAACTTGTATGTATTTAAAGTCTTTGCCATAATATGGCATTAATGTAGTTTTCTGCCTTTGATGTTTGTCCAACTCAATATACCAATTAATGCCTTCTCATAGGAAAATAATTTTTTTGTTTAATATTTTTTCAACATTACAGTTTTTCATTTGGTGAGAAGTGATTTCACCGTGTAACTTAAACAACTTTGTTTAGATGTCAGAAAACCAGGAGTCTGCAGATATTGATCCCCAAGAGCATTCTTTTACTCGGACCATTGATGAAGAAGCTGAAATGGAGGAGCAGGCAGAGAGAGACAGAGAAGAGGGGCATCCAGAACAAGAAGATGAAGAGGAGGAAAGAGAGCATGAAGTCATGACAGCCGGAAGTAAGTAGACATTAAATGTAGGAATGCAATTTCATGGTTTCTAGAAAGGACTGTACATTTGTTTAACAAAGGACAAATTAAAAATTAATCTAGAAGTTTTTACTTCAGACATCCAAAATGTCATTGAGTTTATTTGTGTAAAATTTTAGTGTATTCATTGGGTCAAAATATAAGAAATATTCTGCACTTTTTAATAAGTGTGTGTGTGTGTGCGTATACAATATACTTTCTATATGTATATGTATGTAGTAACAGATTGATTTTAAATATCTCTTATTCTAGAGTTTGGAATAAAATTTATTGTTGCTAACATTGGATTGGTTTGGAATTTACTGATGTTGTTGAATGCCTGCTTAATCAGACCTTTGTAATAATTACTAATGTATGTTTTTCAGTGCACTTCATATTTGCACCACCACCTGTAAACTTCATGGACTGTCTAGATAATTTGTAATTGTTGATATTTAAATATGGCTTGCAAAGAAAATTGCCAAATTCCTTCAACTTTGGTAGTTTTTGCAGAATTGGGTCTTGTACCCAGGCTAAAAGGGATATTCAGCCTGTTAATTAAAATATTGTGTTTTTTCCTCCTTTGATGAAGCCACATCTAACCATATTAGAATAATAGAATACCAGGGTTGGAAGGGCCCTCAGGAGGTCATCTAGTCCAACCCCCTGCTTAAAGCAGGACCAATTCCCGGACAGATTTTTGCCCCAGATCCCTAAATGGCCCCCTCAAGGATTGAACTCACAACCCTGGGTTTAGCAGGCCAATGCTCAAACCACTGAGCTATCCCTCCCCCCACCTTGGATATTTAGGGGCTAGTTTCCATATCAGTGTGACATTCCCAATATGCTCTATGCTAGTGACTTATTCCCCTCTCCTCAGGGAGGAGCCTGCCAGGGCTACCCTGACCAAGGGGTAAGGAGAACCTGCATAGAAAACTGCTTCATTTCTGCTCCAGGACTTAACTTTGCTTGGGGGGCGGGTCTTGGATAAGACTGTTTTCTAATTTCTGTTGATTTGTAATGACTGAGAGGCCTGCAAAACGTTTGGTAGAAGATTCTTCCCAGTGACCCAAAGCTAACAAATGCCTAGGCTTGTTTTCCTAGAATCAGGCTGAAGCTATAAAGAGACCCCATTTGCTACCAAACCCAGAGCCATAGACCCACCAACAGGGTCTTCCAGCTTGCACTGTAGAGGGATATAGAACTAGACTGGGCCCATCATTTCCCTTAGAAGAACCTACTTGTTTTTGTTTTGCTCCCACAGCACAGGTAGACAGATTAGGATTCTTCTTGGTTTTAAAATAAAAAAAGCCCTGTAATTGCTAGACTTCCCATTAAAAGAACCTTCAAAACACGGAGCTTGGACTATGAAAAGGACCAAGCTTATGGAGGAAAGTGAGACCACAGAGTAGTATTTCCTCTCTGGAGACAAATCTGAGATTTTGGTCTCAGTCCACACAGCTCTAGAGATGTGATAGGAAAGAATGTGAATAGCCAGCTCATCCCAGATGATTAGGAGAGATGACCTGAAAATTATTACCAGGTAAAGTAATTCAAAACCTGCTATCTAGCTACCTAAATTTCTTTCTTCTGTGGTAAAGGAGCCACAGTCCCTTCTGAAAGGGAGTGGGGGAAGTGGATTCATGTCTCCAGAGGAATTTTGAAGCATCTTCAACAACCTTGACAGCTTCGTGTGTATCTACCCAAACAATATTAGCATGCTCTACCCAAACAATATTAGCATGGACTGATGTATTCCTGAAGATCAGGAATTGTTATAGTCAGGTGGTCTCTCTCTGTAAGATAATTCCAGTAGCAGTTTTTGTTTCCGAAGCATTGCTCAACTCTTTCAGATTTTTTTGTCGGAGCTCTGGGTTTCACCTCTCTTACTCAGACACTGTTGTCTTCAATTCTGGAGTGGTGATATTCAGGCAAAAACTCTACTACTAGCCTCTTAAATATTTGGGAGAAAGATTGTTTGAGAAGACCGTAGCAAAGTGACCTCTGAAGAGGAAATCCAAAAAGAAATTGGCATCTGCCAAATGATGCTGGAACTGCTACAGGCAATATGGGAGAAGAAAATAGTCCTTTTGTGTCTCCCACTGAAATAGAGATATGACTGAAGGGAAAGCCATTTCTCCAGAGGAAATGAACAGACCAAAAATCAAATGACCTCGAGAAGATTTTACAGGCTACCCCACTGCCAACACCAGTTCTTCTGCATGACTGCATATCCCCCAGGTGCATACTGCTACACAAATCCCATTGATTGGTCTGTGGATCTAGATTTGATTGAAAATTGGAAAGTTTCTTTCTTACTGAAAATTTCTTTTCTCCAAGAATTCAAGTACACAGATGTTGACCAACCAGCACTTGTTTGGTTAGGCTGCAATTTGGTGTGCATTGGAATTTGAGTAGGATGTATGCTCTGCAGTAAGTTTCACCAGTTTATTGTAAGAATTATAAATATTTAGTTGGAAGCATTTTCTCTAATTGTCATGCTCTTCTAAGGGACATGGCTAACCCTGCACTGCCACTGATGGACAGTGTTCTAGTCAGAAGCTAGCATGCTTAAAAAGCCAGTTATTACTTTTACTTGGTAGCATTTGTTCCTTATTTCCTGACCCGAACATTATAATCCCAGGCCATCCTTATACAGTACCATATAAACAGATTTTGTTCTCTAGGAGGTTTCAGCTGTTTGTTTATCATACGCACAATGCATCCAAGGAATAGCACACTGCCAGTGCCTGCTCTGATCATTGTTATATGGGATGTGTTTTCACCTTAAAAAAATAAAATGTGAGTTTTTAAATGGCAGTGTACAAGCTTTCCTGTTTATTCTGGCTCTTTGAAGGTATTCAGCGGAATGAAAGAATTTTGATCATTCCCTTTCTTGCTCCGTTTTAAATAATTAGATTGCAGTGCACTGCTGAAGGAATTGTTTAGCAGCATGCCAGATTTTACTATTCCCTTCATTTTAAATTTAACATAGTAGATGCTAGACTAAGTAATTAGTCTATATTTGTTAACTTGTTTTATAGATTTTTACTTGTTAAAGGATCCTTTTTTTTACTGTTAGGAAAAAATTGTTATATTTTCCACTTGTCAATGCCAATGTTTGGCCTAAACTGAAGATGACGATTTTATTATAATTTAGCTTTGCCTAGACGTTAAGACCTTGTTTTTGTGTTGCATGTTACAGAAATATTTCAATGTTTCCTATCAGCCCGTGAAGTAGCTCGCAGTCGGGATCGAGATAGGATGAACACTGGAAATGGGACTAGAGTTGATGATCAGCCTCCTCAGTCCCAACAGGAACGAAGAGTTAGCACAGATCTTCCGGAGGGTCAAGATGTGTACACTGCTGCATGCAACTCTGTGATCCATAGATGTGCCTTGTTGATCTTAGGAGTAAGCCCTGTTATTGAAGAGCTCCAAAAACGAAGGGAGGAAGGACAGTTGCAGCAAACTTCAACTAGTACACCTGAAGGGATTGGACTCATGACTAGGTGGGATTCATTAACTTAATGAATTTTAAAATAGCTAATTTTCCTCTACTTCTTTCTAAAAATATTTGTTAAAATTTAGTTGATAACTCTTGAAGATAAACTCAGGATATGACAACAAAGAAAAAGAATTCAAGGGTTTAGATAAAACAACACTGATGTTTAGGTTCAGAGGGAAAGTGGTGTCTCTCAATTTTTCATAAAAGAACCCAACATGATACGGGCAACCTAGATATAGTATGATATACTTGAAACAGCTTGATTTTTTGAAATTGAGTATAGCTGTGTGGACTCATCATAATGAAACCCAGATCATCTAGGATTTAAAATAATTTGATTTGTTGAAAAATTCATATTTTCATTAGTTTGACAAGAGTTTTTGTTTTATTCTTTGTTTATAATTGTTATATGTATTAGGGTTTTACATATAGTGTTAGTTAAAGATTACACTGCTTATACCCAAAATGTGGGGTTTTAAAAGAAAGTAATAACATGGACAGGCCCTAAAAACCTAATATGAATAGAAATGTTTTTCATAATTTAAAAAAAAAAAAGAACTAAATATTTCCTGGAAAACAAAGAACTTTGTTAGCCAGATGCATGAAAACCAGAAAGGAAGGCAACTAGTTTCATTGTCTAAATTGGAGTGAAACAGCGTGTGACGTAAACAGTATAAATTCTGATAGTCAAGTGTATTTAAAAAAATATTTAATTTTAATAATCTAAGGTATTGCTAGTAACACAGATGTAGGTTTTTTTAATCTATCTTGATTTTGTCCTTTTTAACATCTGTCACACTGCTCAGTAGAGTTATACTGAAAGCTTCTCAGTGTTTTTAGCTTTTCTTAGACTGTTTCACATTTAAACTGTATTTAAACTGAAATTTTAATAGAAATTTATAAGGAAGACTTTTTAATTTCAGTTCCATTTTTATTCTTTTTGACTATTTGCTTGGAGTCCAGCCATCAAAACATGGGCAGCTGTGTCTGGTGATGGTGTCAAAGTGGCTTTCATCTTCAGCATACTGACCTTAGGATTCACTTAATGGGTGGGTCTTAAAAGAATATAGTGCCTTTCCTTGTCTGTTGCCATGTCCCCTCCGCTAGAAATCGAAGTGTTTCTGCATACTGAACATTACTGTATGTAACACTTACCGAAGAACTCAGGGAAATCAGTCATCTCAGGCTGCTATCACATCTGCTGACCAGTAAGAGTGCTGAGGAGCAATAATGTATGCTAATAGAGGGTATTAGTAAACACTTGCAAGCCCTTTCACATCTTATTCCTGTCCCCTTTTGGCCTTGAGACAATCCTGGTTAGACTTCTCCCAAATAAAGCTGTGTTGCCAACTGAATCAATATTTGACTCTCAGTGCTTACTTTTGTCTGATATAAACATTAATGGTGATACAGGTAGGTAGTATACACACTTTTTATGTTTATATACAAAGTTTAGTTTTTGAATATTATGCCCTGAAATTAATATTTGTAGCAGAGACTTTGTACAACAACTTATGACTGATAATTTACTTTAGTTTTGTATTCTACAAAGAGCATTTGTGAAATAATTTTCTCTTTTATATGTGTATGTTTGTGAGGCAGGAGTGAAAGTCTTACTGCAGAGAGTCGTTCAACCCACTCTAGTTCAAACTATAGGCTGATCAAATCGAGGAGTGAATCTGATTTATCTCAGCCTGAATCAGATGAAGAGGGTTACTCACTGGTAGGTAAAACTAACTTGATGTTTTATACAGTTTCAGTCTTACATCTATATTTTTTCAGATATGAAAGATATCTTAAACATGTGCCATTTTGCTTAGAAACATTGTGAATTTGCAGTGGATATACAGAGGAGACCACTGCAAACCACCTGCATTGCTATTGGGGAAACAAATGATTGCACAAAAATGAACTTAAAAATGATTATAGGTTAGTTTAGGTTGTTTCATTGTTGTTCATGAGTAAGGCTACATTTTAGTCATGGGTATTTTTATTAAAAGTCATGGACAGGTCACGGGCAGTAAACAGAAATTCATGGCCCATGACCTGTTCATGACTTTTACTATATACCGCTGACTAAAACTTGGGGGGGGGGGGGTGCTTGGGGGCGCAGCCCGGGAGGAGGGTTGGCGGGGTGGGGCTGGGCGGGCTGAGAGTTGCTCAGGCGGCCCCCAGGCCTGGGACACTAGCCACTGCAGAAGTCACGGAAAGTCACAGAATCCGTGACTTCCGTGACCTCTGTGACAAATACGGAGTCTTATTCGTGAGCAGCATTTACACAGCCAAAGCTATGCCCTACAGTTTTTTTCCCCCCAAAGGCTTAGAAATCTTGTTAAATGAAGAACTGGAGTATTCTGAGGAACATGTTTTTTAGATTTACGTCTTACAGACTAACATACTCATGTGGATCATGAAGTTTTGTTAAGAGTCTTTCCCTATTTTTTGTAAGTTATGACAGTTACAGTAATTATTTCTTCAGAAATGTGCTGTGTTCTCTGTCATGTTATTAAAAACTCAGATTGTTTTAACTAAAATAAAATGCTTTGCTTTGTCTCATTTCACTTAGTACTGAAAAGCTTTAAGAAAGCCTAAATCTTGAGATACTTTTTTGTTGTATAGTTAAAAAGAGAAATGAGGTTTTGTATTAATTCTTTTAAATCTAGAGTGGAAGACGAAATGTTGATTTGGATTTGGCATCCTCACATAGAAAGAAGGGTAAGTTTTTATTAATATATTGGATATTGGTGTAATCTAGTATATTTTAAACTTGCTTTCAGTGTTTTTAAAAGTATTTTTAGATTCACATGAAATAACTTGTTTCTGAAGTATCATATATATGATCTTAGCTCATTAGAATGGTTCATGAAAATTGTTCTCTTATTTTAAAAAAATTAGAATTTTTTAGGTCTCTTAATAATTACTATAGACCATAAATAACCACTCTTTGAGCATATCTTTGTGTGGCAAAGATGTGTGATTGGTAAATTCTAGAGCCCACTGTATATATCTTTTCCTCGTGGGATATTTCTTAGGAGCTAGTGAGAGCTGTTGTATTAATTTAGATGCACTATAGAGGATAAAGGTGTTAGCACAACTCAATTACTGTCCAGTGTTAAACAGTGTTAAACAAGGTCTGGGGATTGATATACAGAGTCCTCAGCCTGCTTAATACCGTGCCAAACACATTATAAAACTCAGACCAAGCTTAAGAAATTTGTTGATTGAAACACACAAAAGGAAAATAAAACAAGGTAAAAAGCATTAGAACTTAAATTGATTGTTTATCCAAAACAAACTTAATCAAAACCTATCAAAGTCCTTTCTGGGGACAGTGAATATTGGTTAAAGTCTCTTATGCAGTCTAACAGTCCTTTCTGGTCGAGGAGAAAGTTCTGCTGTTCAGTTCTGAATTGAGAATGATAGTCGTTTTCCTGCCTTAGACAAAACAGACAGACACAGAAGGGAGAGAATAAATAGGACAGTAAAGATGGGGGAAATATGGTTTTTGATGATCTCAGGATATAGGGTGGCTGCTCAGTCACGGATGGGATGCTTTGGGTTGGTAAGTTGATCATGACAGCTGTGACTGTGGACGCCAGCTCACCAACCTCGTCAGGGACATCATCTGACTGGTCTGGTCAGGTCCCTTTCCTTCCCTGGTCCTCAGGCTGAGCAGAGCTGGATGGACCATCTCATCCCACTGTGCTGGCACTGTGCAGTACGGCTGATTTCAGGATCCAGTTAAAAACTGAGAGAGAGCAGGATAGAGGTAGGACAGGAGGAAGATAAGGAGCAAAAAGGGGCACCTGAGGGAGGAGAAGACAGCGGGATCTAAGGTTGGCATCTTTTCTGATGCAGCGATCATGGAATATCAAGGTCTGACGTCATGGCAACAATCCTTCCATCACAGCAGCAGTGGTGATAAAAAGTTCTTCTCACTGTTCTTCCTGAAAGTATCTTTTTAAGGCCTTCAAAAAGGAGTGATGAATGAAACAGCCCATCTCATTATTTTCTGGTCCTCTTGTTCACCAGTTAAATTCAAAGACTGTGTTAAGATTATATCAGTAAATATTTTGTTTAAATTAACTCAGTCTTTCTCTCTCCTTTTCACATCTTTTCTTAAACAGTTTTATATAATAGCTCATTGTGACAATTCATGAACCTTTATCCACTTTTCACAAGTTGAGCTTACAATTAGGATAAATTTGTATGTCCATTTATTACAACATGAATTCAGCTGTTTTTAGAGAGTTTTCTTTCTACTTTCATTCACTTTCTGAAATCAGCAAGAAGAAACTGATGGGGGATGTTCATCTATCTATCATAGTGAAGTTCTCTATCCTGATGCTTATAATGGATTTTTGTCATAGAATGCAGTTCAAAGCCTTCAGAACTCTAATCCAGAAGATGAATGGCACTTGATTTGGCAGAGGGTAGGAGGGCAATTTTCTGTTTACTATAAATGTAAGTCCAAGTACGTGACCCTTCTAGTTGATATCATATCAGTCTGAAGAATCTTAATGGTTTTCTTTTCAAGACTATCAAAGAGTCATCTTGGAAGTAATGGAGGGAGCAAAGCATGTGTCTTGTCTTTAGAGCGGGAGGTAGGGATGTATGTGTCACAAGAGTGAACAGCTGATGCTAAAATAATTTGAGTTCAGTGTTTGAACTCTACTAAGGGCTTGGAAACTAACTTTGTAGTTAAGATGTATGTGGAGTTTGGGGAAGCTTGAATATTGTAGAGAGCTTAAGATAAATTTTAGTATTCTTCTGGTTAGTTGATAGCTCTTTCCTAGTTATGAGGGAGACTATGTAGAGAGATCATTTGTTAGCATGTGAGGGTTAGATGCTTAGGGTACGTCTACACTACCCACCAGATCGGCGGGTAGTGATCGATCTATTGGGGATCGATTTATCGCGTCTAGTGTAGACGCGATAAATCGATCCCCGATCGCTCTTCCGTCGACTCCTGTACTCCACCGCGGTGAGAGGCGGAAGCGGAGTTGACGGAGGAGCGGCGGCAGTCGACCGCGTGCCGTGAGAACACGAGGTAAGTCGACTTCAGCTACGCTATTCTCGTGGCTGAAGTTGCGTATCTTAGGTCGATCATCCCCCCTACCCCCCCCCAGTGTAGACCAGGCCTAAGTGAGATAAGACTCATAACTGGAATATTGGCATAGATGGGGATGGCTTGATCAGGAAGTAGAGGCAGAAGAAAAAGGGAGTAAAATATATACAAGAATATATACGCTTGTTCTGAGGTCCAGAAGGAGGTCAGAGGCAGACCAGTTAAAAGCCTCTGGGTAAAGATAAAAGGGAAAAAACAGGTGATATCATGGTAGGGGTCTAACTATAGAATACCAAATCAGGTGGATGAGGCACTTCTGAAACAAATAACAGAAATATCCAAAACACAAGACCTTGTAGTAATGGGTGACTTTCACTACCCAAACATCTGTTGGAAAAGTAATACGGAAAAATGCAAAATTTCCAATAAGTTCTTGGCGTGTATTGGGGACAACTTTTTGTTTTAGAAAGTGGAGAAAGTAACCAGGAGGACAGCCCTTTTAGACTTGATTCTGACCAACAGGGAAGAATTGGTAATGAATCTGAAAGTGACCATGAAATGATAGATTTCATTGTTTGAAGAAAAGGAAGGAGTGAGAGCAGCAGAATAAGGACAATGGACTTCAAAAAAGCACTCAGAGAACTGGTAGATAAGATCACATGGGAAGAAAATCTAAGGGAAAAAGTTCAGGAGAGCTGGTATTTTGTCAAGGAGACATTATTAAAGGCATAACTGCAAATTATCCCGATGAGAAGGAAAGATAGGAAGAATAGTAAGAGGCCAATGTGGCTACATTAGGAGGCTAAGGAAAAGAAAATCAAAAAGGAATCCTACAAAAATTGGAAATATGGCTGAATTGCTAAGGAGGAGTACAAAAGAATAGCACAAGCATGTAGGGACAAATTCAGAAAGGCTGAGGCACAAAATGAATTACATGTACCAAGGGACATAAAAGACAATAAGAATAGGTTCTTATTCTTTTAAATTCTTTTAAATACAAGAGAAGCAAGAAAAAGACGACAGAAAATGTCGGTCCTCTAGCTAGTGGGTAAGGAGAGCTAATAACTGATGACATTAAGATGGCTGAAGTGTTCAGTACCTATTTTGCTTCAGTCTTCACTAAAAAGGTTAATGGTGACCTAGATACTCAACACAATTATTATTAACAACAAGGGGGAAGGAACACAATCCAGAATTGGGGGAAAATAGCTTAAACAATATTTAGATAAGTTAGATGTATTCAAGTCAGCAGGGCCTGATGGAATTCATCCTAGAGTACATGAGGAACTAGCTGAAGCAATCTCAGAAATGTTAGCAATTATTTTTAGAACACATGCAGGACAGTTGAAGTCCTAGAGGACTGGAGAAGGGCAAAAATAATGTGTTTATAAAAAGGGGAACAAAGAGGACTCAAAAAGAACGAGGAGTACTTGTGGCACCTTAGCCCTGGTCTACACTACGAGTTTAGGTCGAATTTAGCAGCGTTAGGTCGATTTAACTCTGCACCCGTCCACACGACCAAGCCTATTTTGTCAACTTAAAGAGCTCTTAAAATCGATTTCTGTACTCCTCCCCGGCGAGGGGTTTAGCGCTAAAAATCGACCTCGCTGGGTCGAATTTGGGGTAGTGTGGATACAATTCAACGGTATTGGCCTCCAGGAGCTATCCCAGAGTACTCCATTGTGACCGCTCTGGACTCACTCTCAACTCAGATGCATTGGTCAGGTAGACAGGAAAAGCCCCGGGAACTTTTGAATTTCATTTCCTGTTTGGCCAGCGTGGCGAGCTGATCAGCACAGGTGACCATGCAGAGCTCATCAGCACAGGCGACCATATTTGCCAAAATCTCCAAGGGCATGATGGACAGAGGCTACAACAGGGACACACAGCAGTGCCGCGTGAAAGTTAAGGAGCTGAGGCAAGCCTACCAAAAAATAAAGGATGCAAACGGTCGCTCCGGGTCAAAGCCCCATACATGCTGGTTCTATGATGAGCTGCATGCAATTCTAAGGGTGGCCCCTACCACTACCCCACCACTGTCCATGGACACCTGCAAGGGGGGAGTCTCGTGCAACAGGGGTGAGGAGTTTGAAGATGAGGAGGAGGTTGAGGATAGCGCACAGCAGGCAAGCGGAGAATCCCTTCTCCCCGGCAGCCAGGAACTGTTCATCACCCTGGAGCCAATACCCTCCCAAGGCGGGCTCCCGGACCGTGAAGCCAGAGAAGGCACCTCTGGTGAGTGTACCTTTGTAAATATAATACCAGGTTTAAAAGCAAGCGTGTTTAATGATTAATTTACCACGCCAAGCCAGTAGCAAATAGTCTGGAATCATTGCAAAACAAAACCTTGCAGCGAATGGGCCCGGGCTTTGGTGGCATTCAAGCAACATCCGTTCTTTATCTCTCTGTATTAGCCTCAGGGGAGTGATATCATTCATGGTCACCTGGTTGAAATACAGGAAATTTGTTTAAGGGGACATTCAGAGGTGCCTGTTCCTGCTTGGCTGTTTGCCTTTGGCTGAAAATAAATCATCCCCGCTGTTAGCCATGCGGTGGGGGGAGGCCCGTTCATGCTGAGCTGTTTGTGTTTGGCTGATAGAGATCTTCCCTGATATTAGCCACACAGTGGGGGAGGGGTGTGTGTGAAGCGATCATCCCAGAGAATTTGGGAGGGGGGGTTGGATTGTGCTGCACATTCACCCTAAAACCGCAGCCCCTCCTTTTAAATGGCCAACTCAACGGGCTTTGCTTGGTATGGGAAAGGAGGGTGCTCCTGTTTTGAAACCATTCCCACATGTTATGAAGGTTGAAGAAGCCGAAACCCTTTGCCTTACCATGGCTGCCTGCAAGCCGAATTCTGTTGCCCAGCCAAGTGTGTGTGATGTCTCACACCAAACCGGTGGGCACTCATTATAAGAGGCAAAATGCGACCTTGTATCAAAAGCACATGTGCTGTGTAATGTGAATTGCTTGATTCAGTGTGAAATAGTCTTCCCTTTGTTCTCTAAAATATATCTTTTTAAATACTACTCTCCCTTCTTTTCCTCCCGCAGATGCAAATGTTTCTATGCTCCCTCTCTCATCTCCATCCCAGAGGCTAATGCAGATTAGAAGGTGAAAAAAACGCACTCACGATGAGATGTTCTCGGAGCTCATGCAGTCCTCCCGCACTGAAAGAGCTCAGCAGAATGCGTGGAGGCAAACAATGGCAGAGTCCAGGAAAGTGTTAAATGAACCCGATGAGAGGAGGGAGGAGCACGCTGAGAGGCGGCAGGATGCAATGCTGAGGCTAATGGGGGAGCCAACTGACATGCTCAGGCATCTGGTGGAGCTGCAGGAAAGGCAGCAGGAGCACAGACCGCCGCTGCAGCCCCTGTATAACTGCCTTCCCTCCTGCCCAAGTTTCATATCTTCCTCACCTGGGCACCCAGCCACTCCACCCAAGAGGATTGCCAAAGCAACAGAAGGCTGGCATTCAATATGTTTTGAACTGTATGTGGCCTTGTCTTTCCCTCCTCCACTCATCCACCACCCACCCAGTGCTTCCCTCCTCACCCACCCCTCCCTGGCTACCTTGCGAGTTTTCCCCCTATTTGTGTGATGAATTAAACAATAATGACTTTATTGCCTCTGAAATCGGTGATCAAAGGGTGGGAGGTTGGTTGGCTTACAGGGAAGTAGAGTGAACCAAGGGGACGGGTTTTCATCAAGGAGAAACAAAGAGAACTGTCACACCGTAGGCTGGCCAGTCATGAAATTTCTAATTGCCCTGGTGTCTGGCTGCATGTAATTGGACACCAGGCGATTTGCCTCAACCTCCCACCCCGCCATAAATGTCTCCCCCTTACTCTCACAGATACTGTGGAGCACACAGCAAGCAGCAATAACAATGGAAATATTGGTTTCACTGAGGTCTAACCTAGTCAGTAAACTGCGCCAGCGAGCTTTTAAACGTCCAAATACACATTCTACCACCGTTCTGCACTTGTTCAGCCTATAGTTGAACTGCTCCTTACTACTGTCCAGGGTGCCTGTGTATGGCTTCATGAGCCATGGCATTAAGGGGTAGGCTTTTCAACATCCCCAACGGTAATTTTCTGGTCTGGGAAGTAAGTTCCTTCCTGCAGCTGTTCAAACAGGCCAGCGTTCCTGAAGATGGGAGCATCATGCACCTTTCCCAGCCATCCCACATTGATGTCGGTGAAACGTCTCTTGTGATCTACCAGTGCTTGCAGCACCATTGAAAAGTACCCCTTGCCATTTACGTACTGGCTTCCAAGGTGGTCTGGTGCCAAGAGAGGGATATGGGTTCCGTCTGTCACCCCACCACAGTTAGGGAATCCCATTGCAGCAAAGCCATCCACTATGATCTGCACATTTCCCAGAGTCACTACCCTTGATAGCAGCAGCTCAGTGATTGCATTGGCTACTTGGATCACAGCAGCCCCCACAGTAGATTTACCCACTCCAATTGATTCCCGGCTGACCGGTAGCTGTCTGGCGTTGCAAGATTCCAGAGGGCTATTACCACTCGCTTCTCAACTGTGAGGGCTGCTCTCATCTTGGTATTCTTGCACTTCAGGGCAGGGGAAAGCAAGTCACAAAGTTCCATGAAAGTGCTCTTACGCATGCAAAAGTTTTGCAGCCACTGGGAATCATCCCAGACCTGCAACACTATGCGGTCCCACCAGTCTGTGCTTGTGTCCCGGTCCAGAATCGGCGTTCCACGGTATGAACCTGCCCCATTACCACCATGATGTCCAAATTTGCCAGGGCCCGTGCTTTGAGAGAAGTCTGTATCCATGTCCTCATCACTATCGCTGTCGTCGCCTCCTCGCCTGCTTTTGCAGGTTCTGCACATACTGCAGGATAATGTGCAAGGTGTTTACAATGCTCACAACAGCAGCGATGATCTGAGCGGGCTCCATGCTTGCCGTGGTATGACATCTGAAGGAGCGCAGGAAAGCAGAGTTGCAGCAGAATCAGATGACGACGGATGCCACGAGAATAGATATTTATACAGAACGACAAGAGGCCCTGCGAGGTGGATTCATGGCACCAGGAGAGCAGAGCTTCAGCGGAAGCAGTGGAGGACTATGGTTAGCACCGCGCACATTTCCCGAGGAAGAAGAACACGTACCCCGGAGCCCATGACTGACAACATGGAGAAATTCGCTATCGAGGCAATAGCTGCAGAGCAGAGTTGCAGCGGAAGTGGTGTATGACAACGGTTAGCAGTTCTACTGCACCATCTGCTGACAGCAGCACCCAGGGCACAACAGTGGCGGTGTCGGTGAGCTGAGCGGGCTGTACGTTTGCTGTGGTATGGCGTCTGCACGGAAAAAAGGCGCGAAACAATTGTCTACCATTGCTTTCACGGAGGGTGGGGAGACTGACAACATGTATTCAAAACCACCCGCTTTTGCCCCATCAGGCATTGGGAGCTTAACCCAGTGGTCTCCAAAGTGGGGTGCGCGCAAGAGGATCCTTGGGGGTGCGTGGCAGAGGAGCATTTTTTTGCTTCTGTGCGGCTGGGGGTGCATGCTCAAAAAAATTTTACTGATAGGGGTGCGCGATCAAAAAAGTTTGGAGACCACTGGCTTAACCCAGAATTCCAATGGGCGGTGGAGACTGCGGGAACTGTGGGATAGCTACCCACAGTGCACCACTCCATAAGTCGATGCTAGCCACGGTAGTGAGGGCGCACTCCTCCAACTTAATGCGCTTAGTGTGGACATACGCAATCGACTGTATAAAATCGATTTCTAAGAATCGACTTCTATAAAATCAACCTAATTTCGTAGTGTAGACATACCTTTATAGACTAACAAATTTATTAGGGCATAAGCTTTCGTGGGCTAAAACCCACTTTGTTGGATGCATGCAGTGGAATACAGTAGGAAGATATACATACACACACACAAAACATGGAAAAATGGGTGTTGCCCTATCAACTCTAACAAGACTCATCAATTAAGGTGAGCTATTATCAGCAGGAGAAAAAAAACTTCTGTAGTGATAATCAGGATGGCCCATTTCAAACAGTTGACAAGAAGGTGTGAGTAACAGTAGGGGAAAAATTAGCATTGGGGAATAGTTTTTAGTTTGTGTAATGACTCATCCACTCCCAGTCTTTATTAAAGCCTAATTTAATGGTGTCCAGTTTGCAAATTAATTCCAGTTTTGCAGTTTCTCATTGGAGTCTGTTTTTGAAGTTTTTTTGTTGAAGGATTACTACTTTTAGGTCTGTAATTGAGTGTCCAGGGAGGTTGAAGTGTTCTCCAACTGGTTTTTGAATGTTATAATTCTTGACGTCTGATTTGTGTCCATTTATTCTTTTGCATAGAGACTGTCTGGTTTGGCCAGTGTACATGGAGAGGGGCAGTGCTGGCACATGATGGCATATATCAGATTGGTAGATGTGCAGGTGAACGAGCCCCTGATGATGTGGCTGATGTGATTAGGTCCTATGACGGTGTAGCCAATATGTCCATGTGCACATATGTGCTGTCGCTTGCCAGATTCCACTTGCTCCCTGTCCAAGTATTATACAAACAAATGAATCCCACTTCTGCCCCCATTTGTGTGGGAGCTCAAATGGTGACCTTGAACTTGAGAAAGGAGCTACTGTTTTCAGTCTCCTTCCCAGCAACAAAGCTGGTCACAGATGCCTTAGGGACAGATTGAGGCACCTACCTGAACCACCTTCAGATGCAAGGCACATGGTCTCATAATCATCTGAAGCGCCATATGAACCTCTTGGAACTAAGAGACATCCGACGAGCCTGCACTGCTTTCCTACTTGTTCTTTGGAACTCTACTCTGCAGATCCTGACGGACAACGCTTCAGCTATGTACTATATAAACAAACAAACGAGGTGCTCAATTATCCATTTGTCTGGAAGCAGTCGAGTTATGGGAGTAGTTCCATCAGCACAGAGGGAGGCTGCTAGCGCTCCACCTTCCAGTAGTCAGCAATGACCTGGTGCACTTACTGAGCAGAAACATAGTAACTAGACATGAGTGGTCACTGCAGAAATCCATCTAGGCCCAATATTCTGCCAGTGGGGGACCCCCTCCATAGGTCTGTTTGCCATAGTAGACAATGCCATGTGCTGGGACTTCTGCTCTAGAGGCAGCATGAGTCCAAGCTCCCTTCCAGATGTCTTTTTTCTTCAAAAGGCTCGAGGACTCCTATATGCCTTCCCGCCTATCTCCCTGATTCCCTGTGATAATATCCAACATCAGGGACAAATTTACAGCCATTAAGATAGCTGCCTACTGGCCAAGTCAGTTTTGGCTCTTGCATTTCCTGCAGGTGTCCAGACCGCCACCCATACACCTTCCCATTCACTTTCTCCACACCACTCCTTATTCACTTTCTCCACACCTCTCATGATTTTATATACCTCTATCATATTCCCCCCTTAGTCTCCTCTTTTCCAAACTGAAAAGTCCTAGTCTCTTTAATCTCTCCTCATATGGTACCTGTTCCAAACCCCTGATCATTTTATTTGCCCTTCTCTGAACCTTTTGTAATGCCAGTATATCTTTTTTGAGATGAAACCACATCTGTACGCAGTATTCAAGATGTGGGCGCACCATGGATTTATATAAGGGCAATAAAATATTTTCCGTCTCATTCTCTATCCCTTTTTTAATGATTCCTAACATGCTGTTCACTTTTTTGACTGCCGCTGCACACTGCATGGACGTCTTCAGAGAACTATCCATGACGACTCCAAGTTCTCTTTCCTGATTAGTTGTAGCTAAATTGGCCCCCATCATATTGTATGTATAGTTGGGGTTATTTTTTCCAATGTGCATTACTTTACATTTATCCACATTAGATTTCATTTGCCATTTTGTTGCCCAGTCACTTAGTTTTGTGAGATCTTTTTGAAGTTCTTCAGTCTGCTTTGGTCTTAACTATCTTGAGCAGTTTAGTATCACCTGCAAACTTTGCTACCTCACTGTTTACCCCTTTCTCCAGATCATTTATGAATAAGTTGAATAGGATTGGTCCTAGGACTGACCCTTGAGGAACACCACTAGTTACCCCTCTCTATTCTAAAATTTACTATTTATTCCTACCCTTTGTTCCCTGTCTTTTAACCAGTTTTGAATCCATGAAAGGATCTTCCCTCTTATCCCATGACAACTTAATTTACATAAGAGCTTTTGGTGAGGGACCTTGTCAAAGGCTTTCTGGAAATCTAAGTACACTATGTCCACTGGATCTCACTTGTCCACATGTTTGTTGACCCCTTCAGAGAGCTGTAATAGATTAGTAAGACATGATTTCCCTTTACAGAAACCATGTTGACTTTTCCCAATAATTTATGTTCTTCTATGTGTCTTGACAATTTTATTCTTTACTATTGTTTCAACTAATTTGCCTGGTACTGACGTTAGACTTACCGGTCTGTAATTGCTGGGATCACCTCTGGAGCCTATATAGTGGGATCCACAGACAAGTTCTTGAAGAACAGTTACTTACCTTACACTAACTGGTTCTTCAAGGTGATTTCCATGTGGATTTCATGACCCATCCTGTGTCTCTGCTTTTTAGAGTCCTCTGTAGCAAAGACTATGGATTGCAAGAGAAGTGAGTAGGTAGTGGCTGTCCAGCCCTTTATCCCTTTGCACAAGGAGACGCGTGCATGGTCCCAACAGACACTGATAGCCAAAAAGTCCAGCCTTGTGTGCATGACTTGCATGTGCACCTATGGTGGGAGCCACACTGGCTACAACATCTTGAACTACAGTTACCGTAGGGCAATTAACTATTTTTTTTCTCCTCGTTGCAGCTCAAGGCAATCAATTATTGTGACTTGTTTAAGATCTTGGATTTGTTAATTTTGTTATTTTGTAGGGAAGAATATTGTTGATTTAGGGGATTGATAATGGAGCTTTAGGACTCTTTCTTACTGGTTTGAATGATGAGTTGGTGCACAGAGATGTCAGTCTTCTGTATGGGAAGGAAAAAGGGCAAATGGAACCATGCAGTACCATAGGAAGTATTTTCTGTTCCTTTTGGTTACATTCTGTTCCTTTTATTTGAAGAGAAACAAACATTTAATCATGTAGCCCCATTTTGGGGATGAGAGTTACTGGTAGTATCTCACTTCGGATTATGCCAGCCCCTTCAAAACAGAGATATTTGCCTCCATCCTAAACATCTCTCTAAACTGAAAAAAAAAATAAGTCTGGTAAATAAAGTTAACTGGGAATTAAGTTTTCTGGAAGAGGTTCCCAGTTGTTACAGTTGTATAAAAACTGTTTCCTATAAGTTATATCTTGGAGGAAGGTGGGGGGTATGGGGATTTAGTGGGAAAACTTCCCTAAAGCAAATTTCTTCAATAAATGGTGTAATTTTTTTCTTAAAGAACTTTCTAGCATAGTAACTGTATCACTTTGCTCTATAGAGTTAATTAGGTGCAACCATGAGGAGAACAGAATTAAAGTTTATCTTGCTGTTTTACAAAGGCATTTCCCTAAATAGATACGGAGTTGCTTGCATCCTTGGTCTTTGTCCTTTTCAATCAGCTCTGGTTTTGTCTTCTTATTTTCATATAAATACAATTTCAATCCGTAACAATTTTGCTCTTAATTAAATATTAACATAATAAGTCATTCCAAATATTCTACTCTTGAAAAAAAAGTTGCCTCTCTAAACTGAGTTTTGTGTGTGTGTCCGTCCGTCCAATGAAAATGTGCCCAGCAGTCCTCTCCATATGGATTGCTGCTTCCTACACGCAGAGATGAAGGTAATGCAGAGGTGGCAAAGATTGTGCCAAGCCATCTGTAACACCTTCTTCATGTGCAGTTTGTCCCCAAAGTTATGCTTTCATGCCAACAGAGCAGCAAGCTCTTGAGAGGGTTATATCTCTTTAGAAATAGTATATTTCAAATAATTTTGTTAAATTGTGTGTTACTGAACTGAACTTTTTCCCTGCCCAATTCCTCTTTCCCCTGAGCTTAACACTCACTACTTGACATGGTCAGACTTAGTGTATGAGCACCACCAGCAATATAGTTAGTGGGCAGTGCAAGAGTTGCTAAAAAGGAATTTGCCCGGCTTGGTCATTCTGCAGGCAAGTGTGGAAGGAAAGCTTTGCTTTTTCACCTACATGAACCTCAAGTTCTTATTAGATCCAAAAATGCAAACAGGGACTGAATGGCTAATTCTCCACTCCCTGTTTCTTCAGATGCTCCACCTGAGCAGTAGCATGACAGTAAGGCCCCTTCTTCTGCCCTTGGATCCTTTGGAGCTCTTAGACCCACCCATTACTCAATCAGATTCTAGAAAGCCACCATCAGCTTCCACCCCAGCAAGGTAGAAATCCCTCCAAAAACCTTCTGTGAAATGCTTTTGGCCATTGGAGATGGAGAGGAGAGATTAGCATCTTTCCTGGGCCTCCCTCTGCCTTCTCCTCTCCTCTCCTCTCCTCTCCTCTCCTCTCTTCTGTCTGTTATTGATTCATCATCTTCAGTCTTGCCAGACCAGAGAGAGCCCCCAGCACTGATGTAGCTCAGTAGGCAGCATCCTGTCTGCATTCTTTGTTCATATCCCTCGGATCTTTTTCCCAGTTCCTTTACAGCAGGAAAGAGTGAGTGTTAATGCATCTAAATGGTGGTTTGTGCAAAAAACCACCAGATTCTGCATATACATTTGTGGTAAATACACTCACATTTAGACATGCAATCATACATACAGTTTTGTGGGCAAACAAAACCAAGAGTGTTTCTGTCTCAATCTGTTATAAGTTGGAATGTTGCACAAATGTCTGTGATGAAATGTTATATTGCTCAGATGTTCTTTAGTACAGTTTCTTAAATTTCTAGTAACTTAAATGATAACCAACAGGATACAATAGTGCAGATACCTTAAATCTAAAATATCTACTGTTGCAGTAATAGAAATATTTTTTGTAGCTGTAGTAGTCAGTGTAGTTCTGAATTTTTGAATTAAATGATTTTGATTCTTAAGTATGGAATATAAATATATATAATCACATAGATATAAATGCAACAGAAGAGGAAACACAAAATCAAAAATTATGATGCAGAGAACTTACAAGGTTTGTGCTGCCTAGATGATACCAACTAATGAATATTGTTACCAAGAAAATGCTTTCTTCAGAGTTTGCTTGTTGATGTTTTTCATGCATGAATGAAATGCAGATCAATTAAATTTGAGCCAGTGTAATATAAAGAGAGGTTTTTTTTAAGTGTTGTCTTTTGTATCAAATGTCTCCTTTTGTCTTCTGATTCTTATGTGGTAGTGTATTTACTCCTTTTTGGCCAGTTGAGCCCCAGAAAAAAGAAGAGCTTCAAGCAAGTACATGATGGCATGTTTATTTTTTTTCCCCCTCTATAGCTTCCCTACATATTTTATGTTTTATAAAGTATGTATTGCAGCTGTGCCACATTCATTTTGAAAACTCCATTATTAAAAGCTAGCTTATACGGACAAGTAAACATTCAATCATTTTTCATGCAAGCTTCAAGAGTATTGCTCTGTGGATTTTTTTTTTTTTTTTTTTTATGTGTAACTGTATTCACATGATCCAAAATGCTCTATCAGAAATCCTTAGTGAAACTGTGTAGGTCCTAAGAGTGTCATCACTATCTCACAGCTAAGCTAATGCAGAGCCAAATATTTCATTTTTGAATTTTTACTTTAAACATTTTTCTCAGAACATGTGATTTTTTGTTTGTTTGTTCATTCTTGTTTTAGATATGCTAACTTTGAAAAATTGGTTTTGTACTAAACCTATCCTATTTTAACATTACATCCATTAAAAAAAATCTGGCTATATTCAGCTGGAATCCTTCTTCGTGTTCATTAATTTCATATTGCTTCTCAGAGCCCTGGATTTTTCTCATCCTCTTACACACCTTTTTTTTTTTTTTTTTTTTTTTTTTTTTTTGGCAAAATAATGGCAGTTAAATTTTTTAATTGGTTTTGAAACTTTTCCATCTATATCAGCTTATTTATGTTATGGCTCAGTAATAATAACTGTTGCCCTCAAATTCTTTTTCTATTAACAAAATTTAAAATTCACTTAATATTTTGTCAGACCTTGATGACAAGGTAGCATCATCCAGTACATGGTTTTAATAAACTGTTTTTCTTCACTGCTTTTTCTCTACCAACCCTTTGATGTTTGGAGCCATGGGGTGAGAGTCTGTGCTGTGCTTTTAAAGGTTCAATGCAGAACTCACCGTTTGGGGTGAAGGGGAACTAAGATGCCGTTAAGCCAGCTTTGTGCCTTCCTGATCCTGGGTTGCTGCAGAAAATTGGAGAGACCTTTAGTGTAACTTAGGCAGCTCAGGGGCGGCCTCTCGACATTAGAGTGGGCTACCCTGTGGGCCATAGCACTGTCCGGAATTTCTACAGTGCTGTGGCCTTGCCCCCAGCATGCCGCCTCTTGGGTTTGCAAGGGAGGGCTCAAAAGGCAATCTCACGGTTGTTTTCAACAGTGCTTGTGCCAGCAGCATCCTTCCTTGGTCAGGATCAGGGATTTTAGAGTCCATTTACACCACTCTGGCACTTTTGCTTGTTGTAAAGGGGCTTGAGCAGAAGTGTGGGTCTCACCTGTGGTTTCCACATATAACTGAGATTAATGCTCATGCTAATAGTCGTCACTTTTAGATGTTCTGATAATCTAAGAAGAATAATTATATCTGTCTACGCACCAGCCTGATGTCTCTTGTTCGCCTTACTTTCTTGTTTACACAACATGTCACCAAGTATCAAAAAGAAAACTAAAAATTGAGTTAGAAATTTCTGATAGTAGGCATCACAGAATAAATATCAGCAATTTTAATAATTGCATATAAGCCACATCTGCATTTAAATAATAAGGTTGTAACATAACCAGCAAAAGTTAAAACATTTAAAGACATCTTTTTCACTTTGAATGTTGCTGGTTTTCTCAGTGTTTCACAACCATAGTATTCCTGAAATTTAAAGCAACTTTTGATTATGACTTTATATTGCCAACTATATTGGGTGGCCAAGACATAGTAATGGTTCTTTTTGAAGCCATTGTGGTCTGTTATTATGTAAATAAGTGTTTAGGCATGTCATGCAAATACTCATGAAAATTCTTTACAAAGGGGAAATTGGGACATGTATGATAAATTCTCACAGTTCAATGCACTGGCCCATCAAATTTTTTCAAAATAAGTTGTGTCTAAACCATATTATGGACCACATTTGGAAAAGGAAATATTTGAAATCTAAGATGTAGTTGTGGTCAATTATGTAAGAAAAAAATTGGATTGTTTTGAAAATATTGAATTTTCTGATTTAGAATTTGTAGAACTGAGTTTTAAATCCCATCCCCTGCAAATAGAGTGTTTTAAAACAGAAATGCTGGTGTGGTTTTGTCACAGTTGTGTGAATGCATAATTAACTTAATTTAGCAATAAGGTTATGCCTCTTTAAATTATGTCTATGGTTCTAGGCTCACAAGAGACATTAATACTGAATGATGCCAAGGTAGCTTACTTAGTATAAACTAGACTTTTTAGACTTTTTAAAATAAGTGTATCAAATAAAATCTAAGTTAGTACCATTTTCTGGGTATCGTGTGTGTCTCCATTCATTGTCTATATAGATTGTAAGATCCGTGGAGTAGGAGCTGTTTTTTGGTTTTTTGTTTGTCTTGTATTGCACCAAACACACTAGTGACACTTAGCAAAAAAATAATAATAAAAAATTGATTACCAAAGCAAAAGTTATAGGGCTAAACGCCTGAGCAACTGTGACTTCATTTACTTAGTGGAATTGTACCCACTTTTGCCAGAGGAGCATTTCACCCATAATCTGTAGACAAAGTTTACAAATGGAAAATGACCCACTGCTGATGAGTACCAGGAACTTCTGCAAGACATGGTTTAACTGCAAATGTAGACAAGGACCAGACAGCACTTTGCTGTTCATGGTTTGGTTTGAAATTAAACCATGTTCCACACTGACTCACCTTTTTGCTGGCACTTGTCTTCATTGGGTAAATATCCTAGTGTAGATGTAGTCACACAGTTATAACAGGAAATATCAAGAAATATTTCAAAGTGGATTTCATGAAATTAAAATTATAGTTTGGAGACATAACATATATGTAGTTATTTTATTACATTTAAAATACACCACCCACTGACACACAATCATTACAAAGTTAATGTTCCGTATAAGAGTGAAGTATTTTTGTTGGTTTATATGCCCTTCTTCACTCGTGTATTTGGTAAATATTTAATCTAAAACAAGCTATAAACCACTATGTAGTTTTGCCTATAGAAAAGATATAATAGCGTGAGTAAAATAAAAGTCTTGTTTTATAATCAGATCTTATAAGAAATATCTTAGGGTACAGTTTCTTTTGTTGCAGATCTTTTCTTCACCACTGTTTGCCATTTAGCTGCATAGCATTTTTATTCAGTGTTCTAGCTTTAAGCTAAATGGTTTGAGTGGCTTTGCCTTTTCTTTTTTTCCTGCGGCAGGGTGTTGCTATACTGCTTAAAGGATATGTAGTAATAGAAACGTGGCCTTCCCTTTAGTTTATTATATTGCTATCGTTTAACTGAGGTGTTTTTGCTCTAATTTCTTAATGCATGGTATAATTAAACATAAATGCCCATTTCCCACTTATTTGAACAGCAACAGCTCAGTCTTCACCTACTATCAAAATGCAATTTTCTATTGAATTGGAATTTATGAAATTTTATATTTTATATTTAGGAGCAATGCACAGTCAAGTGGAACCGCTAAGTGACTCATGGGCTCGACTAAAACACAGCAGAGATTGGTTGTACAGCTCCTCTTACTCATTTGTTGAATCTGATTTTGATCTTTCAAAATCCCTTGGAGTTCATACTTTGATTGAAAATGTTGTCAGTTTCGTAAGTGGAGATGTAGGAAACTCACCAGGTTTTAAGGAACCAGAGGAAAGTATGTCCACTAGTCCCCAGGCTTCAGTTATTGCAATGGAACAGCAGCAGCTGAGGGCCGAGGTAAGTTATAGTTACGTTATTTTTATATTCCTTGTGTACTAAATCCATGTTATGGATCTTAACTTTAGAATGAATCAATGTGATGGGACTAACTCTTAAACTTCTACTGGAAAAAAATTTGAACCACAAAGCATATTTTATTCATATTTTCTCCCTTCTTTGTTACAAATTTTAACTGAAACTGCTGCTCTTTTCAATATTTTTTAAATATATAATAGGCTGAACTTTAAGAGCATTCTTTTCACTCAACATGTTTGAGAGAAGAGAAAGACATACTTTCTGGAATACATAATGTTGAAAGTAGACAAGTTAAGATATTTAAAACTTTCAGTGGAAGCCTGAAAACATAAAATTTTTGACTTTCTTTAAACTATAGCTGTCACTGGAGTTTAAAGCTTCTTAAGCCTCATGTTTGGCTGCTGGAGCTTAGGTTAGAAACATCTTAACTGTGACCCAGGGATCAGGAGGCATCAGGGTCAACAGCTCAGAATTTTTCTACAAAACCAAGCAAAAAAAATCCTACCTCAGGAAATTTAAATGTAAAAACCACAAGAGTTTTATCCCCATGATATATTATGCAAACAAAACTCTTGCATGATTTAATGGCCATGTTATTCACAGTTGACTACCTGCTATTTTATTTATGATTTACAGGTAATCGCATTATCAGTTCTTAAGATACTTTAATTATTAAATATTTCAATTAACAGTCTTTGTTATATAAAAGCTATTAAATGAAGAAAATCAGTTTGTTTCCTTTTTTTCTTTTAAGCTTCGTTTGGAAGCACTTCATCAGATCCTAGTATTGCTGTCAGGGATGGAGGAGAAAGGTAGTGCCCCATTAATGGGAAGCCGTCAAGGGCCAGCATTTCAGTCTTCCTCACTGCTTACTTCTGTTAGACTACAGTTTCTAGCTGGATGCTTTGGCTTGGGCACTGTTGGACATGCAGGAGCCAAAGGGGAGAGTGTCCGATTGCATCACTATCAGGTATGAAATGTACTTACATAGCTTGAAAAAATAGGTTCTTGAGCAAACTTTTTCATTCAATAAAGCTATTTTAATATACAGACACTTGTGATTCAAAAAGTTTTAATTTGAAAATGTTAATGACTCTTATTTTAGTCTGTATCAAAGCTAGTAGGAGAACAAGCTAGAATTATGTTCACTTTAGGTTATTCACTGTATATTTTATAACTTGAACAATATTTATTTGGAGTCCCAAGCTCTTCCCTATGTAGAAACCATTTTTAAGGAGGACAGTGTTTTGTCTCTGATACAGTTTAAAACAATGATAAACATTGAGAGCAATCCTGTGAATTTTCTTATCTGATTGTCTCCTGCACCAAATACTAGAGGAAATTCAAACTTGGCCACAGTGTTCTGTGGCATGTCTGTATACCTTTCCCCCCTCCAGATTCTCTGTTTCCTGTGGTGCAAACAGAAGGGTGGTTCAGCAATGCCACCTTATTCCTTGCAATCCCAACTTTTAAAATTGATTTTGTTGCAGCAGCAAACAACATTCCTTTCTTGTGCCCCCACCCTCACATTCTCTGCTGTTCCTTAGGGGGCTAAAATTTTCAGTGCTTTGATCCCTGAATTGGAACATTCACAAGGCTACTTTGTTTGTTCCTCCTTCTCCAGTCATAGTAGAGCAGGTCAAATAAAGCAAGCCAAAGGGAAAGATGCTCTTTCTGTGAGGAAACCCTCACAGGAACCACAGAAAGGGAGCTTTGCCATGATCACTCCCAGTTCAGTCTTTTGCTGTTCCAGGGGAAGGCGCGCAAAGTTCGGACAGCTTGTGGAGGGCTCTACATTCCCCCCACATCACCCGCCTCCCCATACACACCAGCTGAGACTCTTCTTGAGATACGTCTGCAAGGGTGGGTGAGTCTTTAGCTTTTGGAAGTCAGCAAACCAGATCATCATCACTGATCAAAGATCTTCAGGGATAAGCCTAAAAGTGATCCCAAATCTCCCAGTCCAATCCACCACTAAAGAGGAAAGCTCTAGAGCCATATTTCAGTTTCTTAAGTGGGTAATTAAGTCATTTGGTAAGGAATCTAGAATGATAGCATCACCACACTCTTCTCCTTCCCAAGAGAAAGATCTGGAATCTCTTAGGAATATCCCTGTATGCTTCCCCTCTAGATTATATTTTGTAGGATGAAGAGTGTTCCGATGCTATTGATCACAGGAGATAAGACTCCATGGATATTGTGGAGCTTCAAACTTCTGCACATCCCCTTACCAACTGCAAGAGATGCCCAAAACATCAAACCATTCTGGAGGAGGTTTCCTTCCGAATCTCTTCGGGCAATAGAGCTCTCTCTCTCCAGGTGAAAGATCAAACAAACCTAACGTTTCACTGAAATACATGTAGCCCGGTTGCTTGAATTCAGGAGAAAATGCTGTTATCTTCAAATAACAAAAGTGAAATTAATCTGTTTTAAACTGCATCAGTGAGAAAAACCTATTGAGGAAGGTGTAGTTGCCACATAGTCAAATTAAACAAAAGGCTGTGTCATACAATTGGAGTGGTCAGTGAAATTCAGTTTAATACTACTAGACCTTCTTCTTGCTTGTGTATGTATTACAATAATAATAATTTGCACTTGCATATCATTCTGTATCTGAGGATGTTAAAAGCACTTTGTAAACATTAATGACTCATTTTTGTAAGATAGGGGAAGTATTACCGCTGTTTTACAGGTGAGGAAACTGAGGCAGAACCCAGGTCTCCAAAGCCCTAGTTCTGTTTTAACCACTAGTCTATGCTTCCTGTTCCAATAGTCGAGAAATTAAAATGTGTACGATTATTACAGTACTTATTTGTTTGACTCAGGATGGTATCCGAGCAGCCAAGAGAAATATTCAGATTGAAATCCAAGTGGCTGTGCACAAGATTTACCAGCAATTATCTGTTACATTGGAGAGAGCTCTGCAAGCAAATAAACACCACATAGGTAAGTGGAGAACATGTTTTGGGGGGAAGAGTGAATCATGTGAAGGGGTCACAATGGAACACCAAAAGGACCTGTATATTATATACAGTGGGATTACAAAAAATAATTAAAAAAAAAAAAACAACCACCTTACTGCTCATGCTGAATTTGTTGAGGGGATAACTAGTGGGCTTTCATTCTGACACATTCCTCAAGCAATACATTTTTGTTGTTACAGACCTAGCTATTGTTTCAGAGTTATTTAAGTACTTTGATTCTAAAGAGTTTTTTTTTTTTTTTAATTTTAGAAGCACAACAGCGCCTCCTGTTGGTAACTGTCTTTGCTCTAAGTGTACACTATCAGCCTGTTGATGTCTCCTTGGCCATTTCCACTGGTCTACTAAATGTACTATCACAGTTGTGTGGCACAGACACCATGCTGGGACAGCCACTGCAATTATTGCCCAAAACTGGTATTTCTCAACTCAGCACTGCTTTGAAAGTGGCTAGTACAAGGTTGCTTCAAATCCTTGCCATTACCACAGGGTAAGAATTGAAGACTTTTTTTTCTAGATGATAATCCACCTGTAGCTCTTTCAACATTTTTTTTTTTAAACAATAAAATATTTTTTTCAGAAGAATGTCTATTTGATGGAAGAACAGTGTTCAGAAGCACACTAGCTTAAAAAAAAAAGACTTGACAAAAATGTTAAACAAGTATTAATCAAATCAATTATCAGGGGGTAGCCGTGTTAGTCTGTATCTACAAAAACAACAAGGAGTCTGGTGGCACCTTAAAGACTAACAGATCAATGTGTGCCTTTCCGATAAAATAGCATAACTAGCTGCTATGTAGGGATTTGAGTTTGGATTCATAGTGTCCTGTGCCTGCAAGAGCTGCAAGCATGATCTTCTTGTATCCTCCTCATTTTTCCCTGCTTGTTCTTGTCATGGGTCCCCTCACTCCAGCTGATGAGGCCTTATGTAGCTCTCTATAGAGGTCATTTGTGCTATTCTGATGCATAATCCCCTCCATTATTATTAGCAAGAGGGAGATACCACGCTTCTTCACAGGGTTTAACAGACTTCCCTGAGCGCTGCTAACATTTGCTGCTGGACCAGGGAACGGGACCAGCCTTACTCTTACTGAGTTAATTTAAGTGCATAACTAATAAAAAATAACATAGGGGAGAAAATAAGGGTTTCTGATTTTGATCAAGGGTATTAATATTCAGTATGTATCACTTTTATTTAAATGTTTGTAAAGTGTAAACAGTCAGCTGCCAAGTGTAAACTCAGTCATTAAGAAGTGCTGTTGTGGGGTTGTGGTGGTGTTGTGATTTTAGCACTAAAGGGTTGATCCAGCACCCATTGAAGTCAATGGAAAGGCTCCCACTATTTTTAGTGGTTATACGATTGAACTGTAATCACCTTAATTTCTTAAAACTGGGGTTCAGATCCTAGTTTGTGATAAATGAAAATGAGATGGCTGATCTCATCTAATCCTCATTTGCCACTCCAGGAAACATTAAGTAATTTAAGATCACTGGCAGTTTTTGCTAAAAGGAGACTGAGGACTGGAATATCAGAGTGCTAAAGTTAGTGGTGAGGTGCATTGGCAGAATATGTAGGAAAGCAATTGGGGAAGTGCCCAACTACACTAGAACTGATTACAGCCCGTGCTATGTTAGTGCCTCATATTCATGTGTACTGAATGTGTGCATAATGAGCATTTTGTAATGTACATATCTTAAAATGATTTCTACTTGGAATAGCTCTGAAATGTTTTAATCTTTATATTTTTTCACAAAGAACTTATGCTGATAAATTGAGTCCCAAAGTGGTCCAGTCTTTGCTGGATCTGCTATGCAGTCAGTTGAAGAACCTGTTATCACAAGCTGGTGTGATGCTTATGGCTTCCTTCGGAGAAGGTGAAGGTGAGGAAGATGAGGAAGAAGAAGAAGAAGAAGAAAAGAAGTTAGATTCAAATGGAGATAATGAGAAGAAAGACTTCAGAGGTACCACGTTTACACCATTTTTGTTATATTAGAATTAATCTTTTCTTAAAAAAAGGGGGTGGAGGGGAGACAATAAGAGTCTAACTCTCCACTATCTTGCCTTTTGTGTGGTCTTTTCCACCTGTGCAGAATAGAATAAAATGCTACTGAATAAGAATTCTCCACTCACACAAGTGTTACACCCGCTTAGCGCATATGTAAAGGACTAAACAAGGTGCAAGGCGGTGGAGAATCAGGCCCATTTCCTCCGTTTCCATATTTAGGAAGAGAATATTGTTCCCCTCTGGAAAATACGATTATTATAATGGTTGTGTTTTGCACAACTGTAATTTAAGGAGCCAAATTGCCCATAATATAGGCAGAATTCTCCTCTGGGTTCCTCTCAGATTATCGCTATCGCATAGTCCACACTTATTCCACATTCAAAATTTTCTATAGCTATCAACTTTTCATTTTCTGCAGAGAGCTGCAGAGTGATTTGATGTGAAAAAACTGAGCCTAACCTTTATATTCAAGGGTCTATAGTTGGTCTTTAAGATAAAAGCTCTTCTAGTATGAAAGTCATCAAATAATGTCTTGTCCCTTAAGGAACCCGTTAGGTCGTTTGATTACTCACAGGAGTATTCGTTTTTTAAGTAGTAGTTTTGTACCTTATAGATTCTATAACATGAAGTAGTACTGTTGGGTGTGTTTTAACATAGAAAACAAATTTTAATGTTTTCATTTTTAATAGTCACCAACAAGTTAAGGTAGTAGTATCAGCTTAGGTAAAAGACAGGAAACAAAGGAGGACTTACTGTTTTGGATCAAAAATCCATTTAAAAGGAAAAAAAAGAGCTTTAAGATGATTGGTTACATTTTATGTATGGCTAATAATGGATAATCAATTATTACAGATTGTTATAGAGTCCAATACGTCAGTAGATTGCTAATAATCATGTCTTAAAACCACCCATAACACCTTCGACTCAAGTGTCTAACATGCTTAAAACACTTAGTAATCATTTATAAATGCTTTGTAAATATATCCTTAATATAAAATGTGTCCAAACAATTAAACTGCTACATACAACTTGCAAATACTAAAAGTTTTGTGCCTGATTTTTAAGTAAGGTTGGTGTGCCATTGTTTGCACATACAGAGTTGATTATGGTCATCTGTATGCCAAATACTCTGTGCAGTTATGGTAAACGTGCATATAGCTGTATACCTAATTTATTTTAAAAAATAGTCTCTCTGTGTTCCATAAGGCATGTGTGGCTGTTTTTGAGTACAGTAGAACCTCAGAGTTACGAACACCAGAATTACGAACTGACCATTCAACCACACACCTCATTTGGAACCAGAAGTACACAGGCAGCAGCAGAGACCAAAAAAAAAAAAATACAGTACTGCGTTAAACGTAAACTACTAAAAAAAAATAAAGGGAAAGCAGCATTTTTCTTCTGCATAGTAAAGTTTTAAATCTGTTTTAAGCCAATGTTCAGTTGTAAACTTTTAAAAGAACAACCATAATGTTTTGTTTAGAGTAGTAAACATTTCAGTTACGAACAACCTCCATTCCCGAGGTGTTCGTAACTGTAAGGGTACGTCTTCACTACCCGCCGGATTGGCGGGTAGTAATCGATCTATCGGGGATCGATATATCGCGTCTCGTTAAGACGCGATATATTGATCCCCGAACGCGCTCCCCGTCGACTCCGCAACTCCACCGGAGCAAGCGACGGTTGCATAGTTGATGGGGGAGCCGCGGCCGTCGAGCCCACGCCGTATGGACCCCCGGGTAATTCGATCTTAGATAATTCGACTTCAGCTACACTATTTGCGTAGCTGAAGTTGCGTATCTTAGATCGATTTCCCCCCCCCCCCCTCCAGTGTAGACCAACCCTAAGGTTCTACTGTAGTTATGATCTGCCAGATGCATGCTGAGGCACATTTTACAGCCTTTTACAGAATAGCCTGGAAGCTGAAGTTGGTGGCATTCTGGTGTGGGCTCTCACTGTTCTCAAAAACAAAGTAAGCCTGCAACCACAACTAAGTGTCTGTGAATTTTCTGACATTTTTCATGACCTAAATATTATGTATATGTAGGTTGTTTACTGCAAGTATATCAATCAATTCATGGCTTAGAATTTTTAGCAATGACTTTATTTTAATCTTCAGCTGCACTCCGGAAGCAACATGCAGCAGAATTGCACCTGGGAGACTTTTTAGTCTTTCTACGAAGAGTTGTTTCTTCAAAAGCCATTCAGTCAAAAATGGCTTCTCCAAAATGGACAGAGGTGCTTCTTAATATTGCATCTCAAAAGTGTTGTTCAGGTATGATCTATTCAAAATGGATTCTCTCTGTGTCTGTATGTATATGTATACGTGTGGTGTTTCTAATGTACATGTTACACTTATTCAGCGTTCAGCTAAAAAAATTAATTGATTTTAGTAAATTTTTGATGGTGATCATTATTGTAGTTTTACTCAGTATGTTTTAGTGGTTGTTAGTAACACACTTTTCCTCTTGAAGGAGTACCTCTAGTGGGCAACCTAAGGACCAGACTCCTTGCACTTCATGTACTAGAAGCTGTGTTGCCTGCGTGTGAATCTGGTGTTGAAGATGATCAGATGGCTCAGGTTTATATATTTTTAAATAAACTTTTTAAGTTGTTGTTTTCCACAGCAAATCTCATACAATAAAAATTTAAATTAAGCAGTGCTTGTTAGATTTTCAGAATTTTGGCCACCCAGTGCTCACTATATTTACTTATCTATGAATGCTCACTACAGATCTTAAACTAGTTACAAAATAGACCAAAATAGTTTAAACATATTATTTGTTTTCACAAGTTTGGGATTAAAATGATCTGAAGTATGCTCTAATACAACAGGTTGTTGAACGATTGTTCTCACTTCTGTCTGACTGCATGTGGGAGACACCGATAGCTCAGGCTAAATATGCAATTCAAATAAAAGAGAGAGAACAAGAAATGAAGCTGCAGGTAATAATCCTTTTTAAAATTTTCATTAGATGCTTCTGAGTTATATAATTATGAGGTGTTTATTTTGTTCCATTTCTGATAGAAGCAGGGAGAATCTGAAGAAGAGGACGAGAATCTTCCTATACAGGAAGTGTCCTTTGATCCTGAGAAAGCTCAATGCTGCATAGTAGAGAATGGGCAGATTTTAACTCATGGCAGTGGAGGTAAAGGATACGGACTAGCATCCACAGGAGTCACTTCTGGGTGTTATCAGTGGAAGGTATATGGAATAAAATGCATTATTTTTATTCTGTCTTCAGTTCTCTTTCTTTGCTTCAGAAAAATACTGTTTTATAAATAAATATTCAAGAATGTACTGTACTATAGAAGAAGCAAAACCTAGTGATTAAAGGACTATTCTCTATCTAAAATAAACTGCACAATGCTGTATTTTGAGTGCTCCTGTTTATGGTGCTCCTGTCACTGGAGCAGATCTCTTAGTTGCTGCTTAGAACCAAGAGCTGATGGCTATGAAGTCCTTTGTTTTTTTCGTTGTTGATGGTGATTTCCTTTTAATTCCAAAGTCGGTATAAAAGTCATCAATTTAAAACAGCCTTGCAAAATTCTCCTTCCCCACTGCAAGTAATTTTTTTAGTTCTTTTTGGGTGGGGGGAGCAGTGGGGAAAGATGCTTTTTTTTTTTATCATCAATCATCATGGTAAAAGGGGGAGTAGATCTTGTATCTGGCCTACTAAATTTTCATGGCTTTTTTGCAAAACTGTCTTATATAAATCCCATTTTTAGAGTAATTAGACCAAATGTTTTGAAATTGTATTTTGGAGTAAGGGTAGATTTTGGGATTTGGAATGTGGATCTATCCCCTTTCTCCCAGATTTATCTTCTCTGAAAGTCAAGACCTTTGTGGCAGCCACAGCAAAGCTGGATTATCCGTTCTTTGCTCTTGCCAAAATTGTGTCTAAAAATCACCTGCTCATAAAAGAAAATGTTCTGTTAAACCAGTCTGGGCCCATCAGTCAATGCACTTTCTCCAACATCCTTACCCCAGTCTGTGGTGTCATTCTTCTATTTGGTAATGTGTCAGTGAATAGCATAAATTGTTCTTCATGCTCTTCATTTCAGAAGAATCTTTTTACTGCCCTAGACATCTTAGGCCACAATTACCTCACTCAATATGAACTGACTTTATCCTTGCATTTCAAAGGTCTGTTTCCAGGATCAAGTTCCTAATCAGTCTAAAATTCACCCTTGTAGTTTTACCTCTTATGCTTAATTATTGCTAACCCTTTGAAGTTTTCCCCTCCACATTGTTCAAAAGACCTAGATTTAATTTGCATTCTCTTAATTGTGGGAACACACAGGATGATGCTAATCAATGGCATCCTGGTATCCAAAAAACTAAGATAGTATGTGGAGTGCACCTGATTTTTGTTTCATTCTTCTGTCAAATTTCTTCAGCAATAGAGGTTGCCAACTCAGAAGACATGCTGTCCCCAAAGTGAGTTCCACTGTTGCTAACTGCTCCCCGAAAACCCTTTCTTCTGATGAAGAGCCTATGAATTCTTCTGTTCTTCCTACCTGTTTACCAGCTGTATGCCACCTGCAGACTGTTGAATACTTTATTGAATTTCTCTCATCTTAGTCTAAGATCAATCTCAAGACATTCAGAAGGGACTGATTTTGTACCCAAATACTTGCATGATACCTTTCTTTATACACATTGGGCCAGATAATAGTAGCTTTGCTCATAATTAGCAGTACCTTTTATCTGCAAATAGTCCATTTTGAAATCAATAGGACAATGCATACAGTGTAAGCAATCAAGTATTGGGATCTGGCCCTTTGGCTCTGGGCCCAGTTAGTGGCTGTGCTAACCTGGCCCGTGTGCATTTTGGCTAAAATCCTGGTTCTGAATCCTGTCTCTGTGCACTCCTCCTAATGAGCCTCTTTCAAGTGTCCCTCTGTTTTTAATCCTTATTATCACACATTCTCATGATAATTGTCAGATGTCTGAGATTAATAGCCCTAGCATACAGGCTCTCCAAACTTAGTTTATCACTAGGTTGTCTTCCATATTGTGCCACCTTCTGTTCATCAGTACCCAACTTATTTTCACTATGAATAGTTTTTCCTCTTCAACAAGACTGACAGATGCCTCCTCTTTCTTAATATTGGATGACCCATAAAGTCCTATGTAAATATAACTAGCTTTAAAAAAAACCTGATTACTTTTCGCATTAATTTTGAATGGACAAAAAAAGTGGAGAGGGCCAAAACATGTTAGCCAAAGATGATGAGTGTACTGTTCAAGGCCTGCCCTGTCTTACCCAGGTCAAGGTCTATGTCACAAGAATCTCTGCCAGCTTCTGGATGAGAAAGGCAACGCTTTACTAAATCAGTTACAAAAATTTATTGTGTAGGCCTCCACACACACTTTCACTAGATCTAACAGATATATGTAGGCTAATGCAAATACACTATGTAGCTTCTGTTTTCGACAAATAAGGCTGCACTGCCATCTGAAGGGAGTATTACACACCAGCCTACGTAAATCTGAATTTCTCCACTCAGAGAATGCATAAATTTTCTTATGGGTATATGACATTTCTCAGACAAGGTCATTCTCTAACAAATCATCCAGAGTAGTTCTGTTACAAACCTAGTTACATATGGCATTTCTGTATATATTTTCTGTATTCTTTCTCTCTGAGGATAGTATATTGTAGCTTGTGCTTTTCTGGATAAATTGTTCACTTTAAACGTGAGTGAAACTCATTTATTTTGCTGACTAACATCACTTCAACTATATGTTACCTTCTAACTTGTAAAAGTACATATATACTACTTAAATTGAAAGTGCACTGGTATTTGGTTTGTGTCTGGAAAAGGTAACATGAACTTTTGAGACATCTGTTGGTGTCCAAATACTCAATGGTTGCTAGTAGATAAATCACTCGTTGGAGACTGACCTTGTCATTGGAAAAATAGAATTTTAGAGGGAAGAAAAGTGTGTTCAACCAATGTGTTAAAGGTATTAATTTAAGAAAATTTTGCTATCTTACATGTAACATATTTAAAACTCTCCTTAAATTCTTATACTAAGGGTATATTCTCCTCACTGCTTGAATATAAAATAATTCCTATGCTCAGTATTACACTGTTATGTTGAATTATGCCATGGTATTATTTTTTTTTAATCCTTCTAGTTCTATATTGTGAAGGAAAATCGAGGCAATGAAGGCACATGCGTAGGAGTGTCTCGCTGGCCAGTACATGACTTTAACCATCGCACTACCTCAGATATGTGGCTGTATAGAGCCTACAGTGGTAACCTGTATCATAATGGGGAACAGACTTTGACTCTGTCCAGTTTTACCCAAGGAGACTTCATCACATGTGTATTAGATATGGAAGCTAGAACTATTTCCTTTGGTAAAAATGGAGAGGTATTTAACTGTTTTCTGTGTTTCTTTTTTCTTTAATATTTTTCTGAAGTAACTTTGACTGTAAACATTTGGTAACTTACACATGATTCTAAAACCACAAAAAAGTTAGTTTTATTACTTGTAAAGATTTTAAAGAAGTAAAAAATAATTATTTAAAATTGTCTAATTCTAAAACCCAGTTATTTTAAAAGTTTCTATTCCTCGTCTTATTTTTAACTAGGAGCCAAAACTAGCTTTTGAAGATGTGGATGCAGCAGAATTATACCCTTGTGTAATGTTTTATAGCAGTAACCCAGGGGAAAAGGTAACTGAAATTTATATCTGCATAACAGTAACAGGTCATATGGGATTATTTTTTGCTTCCTGTCCTACTATATGGAAGTGTTGACTGTTTTTTAGCTGATTTATGGAGAGAACTCCACTGATTGTTCATTTGGGTCATTACTACACTACCAGAAAAAATGTGGTAGACTTTAGTTAAATTCCTACATTTTGCAATCTATCGATAGACCTGTTCTGTGTCCTATAAGACTCTGAATCTTGTATCCAGATGTCTGTCAGTAGACTTGGAACAAATTCCAGTATTAGGTATATTTTGGACTACCTACAGTTCTTTTCTTAGAAACCTTGAGTTTACTTAGTTTTTGCATTTCACAGTTTTATTGGAGTTTGTTGTAAAGGGGCAGGTGAGTTTTCTCTTCAATACCAAGAAAACATGATAGTGAATTTCACAGGGGACAGATACAAAAAGACAAAAATGTTAGCGCTTTCAATTCATCAGGAAAGACTATAGAATTAGAATAAGCTTTACAAACATAAGTTGACAGCATAACTTTGATTTTTTTTGTTTTTGTTTTAACACTAAGGTGAAAATTTGTGATATGCAGATGCGTGGCACCCCAAGGGACTTGCTACCTGGTGACCCTATCTGTAGTCCTGTTGCTGCAGTGCTGGCAGAGGCCACTATCCAACTTATCCGCATCCTTCATCGTGCAGACCGTTGGACGCACTGCATCAATAAAAAAATGATGGAACGGCTACACAAAATCAAAATGTGCCTTAAAGAAGCAGGTCAAAAACTGAAGAAAAGTCGCTCGGTCCAAAGTCGAGATGAGAATGACATGAGAGAGGAGAAAGAGAATAAAGAAGAGGAGAAAAATAAACATAGTAGACATGGTCTTGCTGACCTCTCGGAACTTCAGCTTAAGACTCTCTGTGTAGAGGTGTGGCCTGTGCTTGCAGTAATTGGTGGAGTTGATGCTGGTCTTAGAGTTGGAGGCCGATGTGTACACAAGCAAACTGGACGTCATGCCACTTTACTTGGAGTAGTCAAAGAGGGCAGTACGTCTGCTAAGGTCCAGTGGGATGAAGCAGAGATTACTATCAGGTATATTGCGTTCAGTTATTCTTTGCACTAGTTAGCAATTTTTAGTGCTTAGAAAACTTCGTAAGTAACATACATTTTACATCTGAAACACGAATTTTCAGTCACTAGTAACTTTTAAGCTTAAAGTAGATGCTTGGGCATTCAGCTTGTTAAAGCAACTTTCAAGAATTCTGACTTGAAAAACAACTCGGTTGAACTTTGAATTTAAAGAAATAAAATATCTGTCTTGTATAGCCAGTATATAATTGTCATTTGGAAAGCTTGAATTCATCAACATGATTTGATAGTTTTTAAACTGAGTTTTGACTCTAAATTTCCTGATTTGAGGACATCCTCATGCTTGTGAGCTACATTTGACGTAAGTGTTGCTTATATTTGAAGTTTATATCTAGGCTTATTAATATGTTATCTTTCTGAATTTTTATTACAACTTCTTGGATACAAAGTTTTATTGACTAACCTGCATTTATCTTTATGTGAATTGGCTGAGTGTTTTCTGCGGAAAATTAGATTTCCCTGTATTCATAGTTTTTTGGAGATAGCTTGATTCCCAGTCTTCTAAAGAAATTCATCACCACTGATTTCTTTTGACTCTGGGCATAATTAAATTTAAAAGTTTAATTCTTCTTTGAGATGAATGGTGGCTGTTCACATCTCTTAGAACTGTCGTATTAGCCTGTCTCCAGATTAATGCCATGTGTATACACAAAGTTGTGCCAGTTTAACTAAATCAATTCCACTTAATTCAATTACCAAATTAAATCAGATGTAAACAGATTTGAGTGAGTCTGCAGAAGGAGATTGCACCAATTTTAAAATCTATTTAAGCAGGTGTGATACTCATTTATATATAGACAAGGTCTCTATAACACAACACTGTAATGGTTATTTTTTAGAATGTTTTCATCTGTAGAAGGGTTAGAAACTGAAGCCTGCTTTTTTAATTTTTTTTTTTAAGTCTAAATGCTGAAGAAACTATTGAGGATATCAAAAACTATAGGGAAGATTCTGAATTTGTAAATCTGCTGGATATGTGGAAAATATATGCCTGCAGGTTTTTTCTATTTGTCCTGTTTATGATGGAGGCAGTGACTCATATGGCAATATTTAATATAAGGGTCTGTCACCAGGGGTAGGAGATCTTACATACATGGTATGCCTCCGTTGAATGGTCATTGTTAGGATGCAGGAATGGATGTCGATGACCTATTTAAAAAAGAAACTGATAGGCTCATATTCAGTGATGGAATTGCTCCCTGCATTGCTAGTGATGCTTTTGCTTCTGGTTATCATTTTTGTGCATCTTGGCAATAAAAATACAAGCAGTAGAGTGAAATTGATAAAAACTTAAAGCTGCTGCCAATGTAACATTGCAAAAGTTCAGAACTTTTCACTGTTAAATCTTTGCCTGTGTGTCCTTCATAAACTAAAGATTAAATCTGGCTCAAACCAATTACCCAGGTGCTTTAAGTGATCATTATAAAAAATTATATTGTAAATGTCTTAAAACATTTAAAATAATGCAGCCGAAACTTGTCATTACCTAAGCAATGGATTATATGAAGTTTTTGGAAATTAACATTCATTGTTGAAAACGTGTAAATGTCTCACTGCCTTTACGTTGAGTATCATATCTCCCCATTTTCTGATCATAACCTCGTTTCTTTCCCTTGTTTACATTTAATTTTTAGACTGTCAGTTCATTTAAATTATTTTATTAAATATATTTTACATCTTATTTTGCCTACATTATTTCCTGTACTTTCCTCTTGTCTATCCCTCACTTGCTTCTTCCTGTGTCATTCTGATCTTTATTAAAGCTTCCCAACTTTTTGGTCGCCTAGTGATACTCCATTGTATAATCTGGAGCCCTGTGAACCACTGCCTTTTGATGTTGCAAGATTCCGTGGGCTGACAGCTACTGTGTTGCTGGACCTTACCTATCTGACTGGTATTCATGAAGACATGGGGAAACAAAGTGCCAAGAGACATGAGAAAAAACACAGACATGAGACTGAAGATAAAGGGGACATTGAACAAAAAACGGAGGGGGACACTGGATCAGATATGCGATCACTACTAAGTGCTGATGATATCAGAGGACCTATCACCACGTGTTCCAAGTCAGAAAATGAAATAGCTTCCTTCTCTTTAGAACCAACACCACTAGGTATGGAGTCCCAGCATCAACCCATAGAAGGAAAAAGAAAGAATCATGAACACATACCAAGAAATCATGATGTAGTACAGTCAGAAATCAGAGCAGTACAGTTATCCTATCTTTACCTTGGTGCTATGAAATCGCTGAGTGCTCTTCTTAGTTGTAGTAAATATGCTGAGTTACTACTGATACCAAAAGTCCTTGCAGAAAATGGTCACAATTCTGATTGTGCTAGTTCTCCAGTTGTTCATGAAGATGTTGAAATGCGTGCTGCATTGCAGTTCCTGATGCGACACATGGTGAAAAGGGCAGTCATGCGTTCACCAATAAAGAGAGCTCTAGGACTAGCAGATTTGGAACGAGCACAAGCCATGATCTACAAGTTAGTGGTTCATGGGCTGTTGGAGGACCAGTTTGGTGGCAAGATTAAACAAGGTACCTTTTTAAAGTTATGATAATATATAGATTTGTTAAGTTAATTAGAGTTAATTTAAAATTACTTAGAATATGGGTATAGATAACATATAGGCTTATATTTCTGCAGCGATTAACATTTGTGATAATCTCAACCGACAAAATTAAGGAAGGTAGCAAATCCTATCAATTCTGTAGAATTTATGGACATTGGTGATTCGCGCCCCCCCTCCCCTTCATTTGCTTAGCATATTAAAATAGAGATTAATACTTAGGGCACACTTTCAGAGCTGTATGCAGGAGGAATGCACATCACTGTAATCAGAAAAAAATAGATTTATGTTTATACCCAACTTTAAAAGATAGATTCTCCCTTTCTTATTATATTGTGACATGGTTGTGGTCAGTGTAGATGAAGAATAAATGTGTTGAACGTAGTCCACCAATCATGTTTAAACCCTCAATGAGCAGAGTTTTTTTGGAATTAGCTGATGTGATGCCGACTTTGAAGAGACAAGGAGTTAATACAAATAGTGTTGCTCTTAGTCTTAGAATCTCTGTCTGCATGTAGAATGACATTGTCGGAACTTCAGGGAAGCTACTTGTCACACTGTCCCAGTCACAGCCAATTAAATAGCAGATTTTGAACCTCTTTATTTTTGTTTTATTTTAAAAAGAACAAATAAATTAAACAGAACCAACTGACTCAGATGTAGAAACTTCTTAAATATTCTAGATTATTTTGCTGCGGGAAGCTATACGGTTTATTTTACATAGTCATTTTTGTAAATAAGTATTTTTCCACACCAGAGATTACATGTCTTAATCTCTTAAACCTGATCTCTCAGACAAAAGAGAAAGTTAAAATCTAACTGCTGTAGTTTAGCATCTATAATAAGATCTAATGAAGAAAGGAGCTTTTGTTCTCTCTAACCATCTTAAAAAAAATTGTTTATCAACTACTTTTCATCATTATGAGAATAACATGAGTTGACCAACATATTTTCCTTAGTCAGCAAGATATTGGGCAGAAATATTTTTGTAAACTGTGCATGTGGATGTGTGTATATTTATAAAGACCACTACACAAAACTTAAGGCTAGGGAGAGCCACTCATTCATTCTGTAGCATTATCTAAATGTTCCTGTAACATCCTTTTTGCGTTGCAGAAGTAGACCAGCAAGCAGAAGAAAGTGAACAAGCTCAACAGGCCCAAACACCAGTTACTACCAGTCCTTCTGCTTCTAGTACTACATCTTTTATGAGCAGCTCTCTGGAGGATACTACTACTGCTACTACCCCAGTAACAGATACTGAAACAGTGCCAGCTTCAGAATCACCTGGAGTTATGCCTCTTAGTCTTCTTAGGTAGAGTGCTTAACAATAATAATAATAATAAAGTACATTTGACTGTTTTTTCTGTACTAGCTCAAGTGGATCTTTTTGATATACTACTTCTTAGTGTCTTTGTCCTGGTGGGTGTCTTTTTTCAAATTTCCGATACTTTTATTCTGCATTATGAATTGTTTCTACAGAGATAGGCTATATGTCTCTCACCATATCTCAGAAGCCACTGGACTGCTAAGGGGCTTAGAATCTTAATGTTCCAGAACTGGAAGCTATTAAAAATACCTTCCCTATATCCTTCCTCATACTCTTCCTTATGTCCTGGTTTTTGTTTGTTGGTTGTTTTTTAAAAGGCTGCCCACACTTAACATTTTAATTAATTATTGTTGATTCTGGAGCTAGATCAGGCTTTGGTTCAAGAGAGTTGTCCTTCAGACCCTGTGTATTGAAACTCTCCTCAGTTGTCATAGTGTGATATTGCTAGTTAATCTCCTACAGTGTAGATCTGCTATTCATGATGAAGAAGGAAAGCTTCTTTTCATTAAATGGAATTCAATTTTTTGTTGTTGCTTCTGCAGATCCATATCGATCTTCCCTCTTCTTAGGACTCTTTAGGGGATGTTTTGAGGCAGATAGGAACTGAGGACTAGTACAGTGGGAGGCCTCTCATTCTGAAACATTCATATCCTAAAGGACAAATCCTCTGGCCAGCATAGCTGGACTGGACACTGAGCAGATGTTCTGGAAAGTTGGAAGGAAGAGTACTTCTGATGGTGGATATCCTAGTCCAGCCCATACCCTGCTTCTACCCACTCCTGTGTGGTGTTGTGCAAAGGCACACTGCAGAACTGAGCTGCCCTGCAACAGCATAGGGATTGTGTTGTCCCTGCAAGGCCCGTCACACCAGAATAATGCCCCCTAACCTTATATAAAACTGCACTGGGTTCTGCTGTTAAGGTAGCATGGGCATTTACTTTTAAGTGCCCACCCTCTCTCATCAGTACTAGATGGTAGGCCTGGTGCAAGACTTCCACAGTGTGGCGATGTAGTGTAGTCTAAATACATTTTTCCTTTTTTGAAAGGCAAATGTTCTCAAGTTACCCAACCACTACAGTACTTCCAACACGACGTGCACAAACTCCTCCAATATCCTCCTTACCAACATCTCCTTCTGATGAAGTGGGAAGGAGGCAGAGTCTGACCTCTCCTGATTCCCAGTCCGCAAGACCTGCCAATCGTACAGGTATACTTGTAAGCAACAAATAACTTAGTAGGAAACATAGGAGTTTCGTAAATTTAAATATGTTCAGAGTAGGCTTATAAGGCATCATTAACTAATTTGAAGTCTACATTTTGATAAAATTAAGTATGCATGTCATAACTAAAATCTTATGGTAGAGAGCTTAGTACTAAAAGCCAGCAACTGACTGCTAGGAAAAAAAGTTAAAATTGGTGCTTATAAGTAGCTGAATGGATTGCATACTGATAGCCGTGTACAAGAATGAACAGGTGGTATTACTAACTATGATAAATAACTCTAGAAAATTATTTTACTTTTGGTCTTTGCTCACAGAGTTGCTTAACAGAACAAACTTCAAGAGTGATCCATCACAAGTTAGAATACATCACTTATAACACTAGAATGTATTGATTTATTTTCTGGTATCCATCATTACTATATATTTCTGAAATATAGTCTCTCCAGTTAATCCTGCCTGTGAGTTACAAGGGCAAGCTTCTGTTTTGAGTAATATATAAAAAGTTGAAACTGAACAGAGTAATTAAATAGCATCATTTTTTCTGACTATTTTCCCCTTATCTGAGGAATGATGATATCCAGTTGGAAGTACCATTATTAGAATTTGTACATTGCATCAGTAAATCCCTACTCCTGCTGATGTCAGAGTTAACATTCACATCACTCAGTAAAATGTTCACCTTATAATATTATAATAAGAAAAAGTCAGCTCAATATGTTTGAGTGACTAACATGAAAACTAAATCAACTTCTCTCCTCGAGATTTGATGTTCAGTGTTGAGGGGGATATTTCATATTCCAGAATGATGCAGGATAAAGGTATACAACTTGCGTTTTCCTCCTTCATAACATCTTTATTAATCCATAGTTCTGGTTGTCTCCTTTCTGCAGTGCTCTTTTTGGCAACTCAGACTGTTGCTTAGCAACTTGTCTGCTCAGCCACTAGACTGTCTCTTTTTTTTTTTCTGTCTCTCCAGATGCTTTGCCTCCAGCATCAGGATTAGGTGGCAGCAAGTTCTCTTGCTACTTTAATGCTTTCACACATTAATCCTCACCTTCATGGCAAGTAATAAGTACATCTTTTTTTCTTTTCTTCTAAGCTCTGGAGCAGCAGTTCTTGGAGAGATGTTGGCCTTTTCAAGGATATAATAATCATTTTCAGTTGGTGATTATTTTTCCTTTGAAAGACTCTGTTGCAGGAAGATAGAACACACCCTTTGAAGTATCCTCAGCAGCTATGCAAGTGTGTCTAGCTGCTACTTATGGCAGAATATCTTGATGTGATCTCCTGAAGGCTGTTGATCCTCTGAACCAAGTCCAACCAAGCTGAACTTAGTCCACCCAATCTAAGAGTAGCTTGGTAGGGTTTCAACTGGATGTAAATAAATAAATTAATTCAAAATGTTGAAATTGCATTGACCTTAATTGATCAAGTAAATGTTTACATAGTCTTGGAAACCGTCATCTGGCCAATTAAAGGAAGAGGAACTCTCTCTGGTTTTATTATGGAAAGGAGATGATCCAGAACTGCAAATTAGTGAAGATGTTAGAAGGAAAGTTCTCAGGGAACAAATTTTCTTTAATTCTTAATCCTCAACTAATAACGGAATAAATGATTAAAGAAGCCTAATAAAATGCAAAAGACCAAAGAAAGGCAAAAGCATATCGATAACTTATGCAACCATCAGTTAACTTTTTTCTTTTTTTCTCTTAGCTTTGTCAGATCCAAGTAGTCGGCTTTCAACTTCTCCTCCTCCACCTGCCATTGCTGTTCCATTGTTAGAAATGGGATTCTCTCTCAGGCAAATTGCAAAAGCTATGGAAGCCACAGGTGATCTGTTTGTTGAATAATACCTATTACACTTGAAAACACAGTTGAATATGAAACAGGTTTTTTTAATGGAACATTGTATGCTATAAGCTTTGAACTCTCAAATGCCATGACCAGTTATGGAAAGAGTAAATGGATTTTTTTCATCAACAGTGCTATAAAATTATAAGGTAAGATTTTCTTGCTTTTCAGGTGCAAGAGGAGAAGCGGATGCTCAGAATATCACAGTGCTGGCCATGTGGATGATAGAGCATCCTGGGAATGAAGAAGATGAAGAGCCCCAGTCAGAAGGAACTGCAGATTCACATCATGGGACAATAGTTTCTGGAAGCAGTGGAAAATCTAGTGAACAGTGTTATTTACAATCACCAGGAGATATCCCTTCAGCTGATGCCACTGAAATGGAGGAAGGTTTCAGTGAAAGGTAAAATGTAGTTCTTTTCTGATTGTATGAACCCTGCTGCTGCTATTTCAGAAATTTGGTAGTTGCCAGAAGAAGACTCCAAAATACCACTTTGAATTAATTTTGTACAGTGGTTTATGCGTAGAAGTGGAGTTGTCCAGTAAATTAGTTTTTGTTTGTTTATTTACAGTATTGTGTTTATTAAGAAAAAAGTAAACTGGATATATCCCCCTCCAAGATAATTAAACCATATGATATTAATGGTCTGACTACAATGAAAAGAGAAACTTCATTGGATATTTAGTTTATTCATTTTTTAAAATATAGTGCTCATGCATGTTTTCTCACTAAGCTTTATAATGCGACAGCATTCCTTAATTTCACTTCCTTTTTAAGCTGTGGCCCACTCCTGAGGGGAGGGATAATGTTAATACCTGTCAGTCAAAAGCACTTTCAGATTGTGCTGGTTATGCTAAATTAGGTGGGGACTTTATGATGAAGAGATACATTAATCAGGAACTAAACTAAAGCCAACAATCTTAATCACACTCTTGACCTCAGGCAGATTTAAATTCTGTTTTCTAGAAAGGAAAGAATAGTGTGTCATTTTATATTGATATTTATCTCATAAGAATGATTCTGTCCTTTAAAGAGTAGATATTGCAAATTGTTAGGGGAAAAACATTTTATATAGAAACAATTGTACCTGTGTCATAAATCTTAGGCCTATTTATAAGTCCATTCAGATTTTTATTAGTAGGAAGTATTATTTGTGTGAAAAACGTGTCATTTTGTCTTCTGAGTTTATCTTGTTTGGTTGCTTAATCCTGCTTAGATATTTGGCCCTGGGTGTCACAGTTACTGGCTCTAGAGATAATTATAATGTCACAGAGACTTAACTTCAGGTGAAGAATAAATATTAGGGGGTCACACATTTAAAGGTTACTTTTCCATACACACATCCTTACGTTTGTCAAAAAGGGAGAGTGATTGAGGAGATAAACAGATGTTTATATTTCTGTTGTTTCCCAGTTTATGCTAGTAGTGTGCAGAATGTAAAATGAATACTTTTCTGAGGCTCCTGCAATATCTAGGCCCCACAGAGTAAGTCAAGGATGATACATCAGCCTTCTTGTGTTCTTTTGCTGATGTAACACATGCATGCAACTCCTTCTCACTATTAATGGGGGTTATAGTATAAATATGAATAGAAACAAGATGATAAATTTCTGAAGTTCCTTTTTTGGAGGGAGAAAATTGAATTTACTACCATCAGTGTTTTCACTTCTTTTTTTTTTTTGTAAGATCCATGCAAAATGTTTTTTGGCTTACCTGTTGAATATTCAAACTATTCTCCCAGTCCTGATAATATGGATCATGCAGAGAATGCAGCTTCTGGAAGTGGACCCCCCTCAAGAGGTCGGTCAGCAGTAACAAGGAGACACAAATTTGACTTAGCTGCCCGGACATTGCTAGCACGTGCTGGTAAGTGCACTAAAATGATTCGAACATCTTTGTTCATTTGATAAATTTGGGAGAAGAAGGTATTTAGCATCTAATATGGAACTTTAAAAAAATAAATCCTGCTTGTACATATTTCAGTATATATTTAGCTTAATTTCTTATATACAGGAATGAATAAAAATATATTAATTTTACTAGTAGTATTTTTAAAAAGCTTTTGAATGGGCTATCTTTTTAATTACATGCAAAGTAAAGAATGTTTTCTCTTTGATTTGAGCGGGATTATACCGCTCCGTACAGGCTCACAGAAATCAGAGTCGGAGAGAGGGAATATCTTTGCAGCAAGATCCAGGAGCCTTATATGACTTCAACTTGGATGAAGAGTTAGAAATTGACCTTGATGATGAAGCAATGGAAGCAATGTTTGGACAGGATCTGGCCAGTGATAATGATATTCTGGGAATGTGGATCCCAGAGGTATTGGATTGGCCTACCTGGGTGTGTGTGACTGCAGCTGGGGCTGCTTTTACTTACTTACTGCTTTTTGCAAAATCATATTTCACAATTAAAATAACACATTGCATTAATAGCTTTCTGCTTGGACATAATGAGTTTCTAAACCATAATAGTGCTTAAAGCTACTTTGATGTCTGTAGCATCACTTTAATGAGAAGAGAGCTGTACATAACTAATTTATTCCGTTGATTCTTGCTGTGTTCATCTGCACATATTTCATTAGTTTCTTCCCTAAGAAAAGGAATAAGTGGTACATTAGCTAATTTATTTTGATCATGACATCCAATTTTAGAAAACAAACGCCTGTACTAGATTGCTAAATTTATGTGGGATAAAGCAGTAGAAGGATAAAACAATTGCTAACCATTCTTCAGTTAGAAAAAAACAAAGCAAACAAATGAAACTGATAGGAGATACTGTCCAGTGAAATGGAATAAAGTTCCCGTTCATTCAGTTGTATCTTCGTTATAGCAATGAAAGTTTGTTTTCTGTATTTAGAGGGAGCCATTAGTTCAGATTAGCTTTTTCCCCCTTCATTGTAGTCATATAAAGAGGATTGAGAGGCTTTGTTGTTTTTGTGACACTGTCCTATAATAATATTACTACCTCTAAGTTTTGCAAAAGTTGATATAGTTGGCTCTATTCTCCTATCACCTGTGTAACTCCATTGACTTCAGTTAGTCCTGATTTACAGCAGTGTAATTTACAGGCGAATTAGACTTGATATCTTAGTGTGACTGTGTTCAGTGTTGCTATGCATGTTACAGTAGGTACTGTTAAAATGTTACTATTACGATCTCACATACAGTATTTGTCTTTATTGTGGTATTTTCAGTGTTCCCTATAGTTAAAATGAGATTGGTAAATTTAATAACTGCAGCTTCCTTAGACGTTGGGTATGCAGCTTTGTTGGCTGATTTCACAAATTAGTACGCTCAGTTGAAACTTGTGGGGGGTTTTGTAACACGCAGTTACCTGATTTGCACATTCAGACAATATGAACATATTTGCATGTGTAGTTTCAAAGGCAGAATTTGAAAATTTGGCCATGTGTATTTAAGTTCCTAGTAAGTCTGTTTAAACTGAGATTCTTGACAGTACTAACAGCTTTTGGTAGAATTGCCATCTTCAATCAGTGAGTTCCAAATTCAGACACTTTGGTGTACGGTATGTGTAGACTTGAGCAGTAATCAATGTCACTCATTGAATGTAGTAGCCAACAGTCTGAAAAAATATTACATTTTTTCCCTGTTCTGTATCCAAACTCTGCCAATAAATGAGTAAATGAATAACTTATATAGTCTTTGGTGGGCTGAAGCAGAATGATTCTTGAGGGCTAGATTGTAGGGAATTTAGAGGCAGAAGTTCTGATAACACTGCTCTACAGCCAAAATGCTTCTGAAATAAATGTAGTCAAACTTTACTAATTCTGGGTCGCTGAGAACGAAAATGATGCTTAAAATTGTTGATTGGCTCTAGTTTTCAAGATATGCTATTGGATCAGTATATACGACCCTTGACTTGGGAATGGTGGAGGATAAATGAGTTATAAAGGGAAGGGATCTCAATTTAAACCAGAAATGACTAAAATACATCTTTGACTGGATCTATGAATAAATCTATGACTGGGTTTGGACAGTACTTGCTTTTTAGGCAAAACAATGAATGATGCAATCTGAAGCTGGTATTGCGTCATACGTGATATGAATTGCATCATGTTATTCCTAGAAGTCATGGATGATGCAATCATAACGAAGCTTACGTCACTCTGCTGAACAAATTACCCTATATCAGCTCTAGAAATCATACAGTGTCGTGCTCTCCTATTTTTCAGTGTTTGATTTTGCAAAGGGACACATTTCTGTTTAGCCAAAGTGAGCAGAGATGCCTCGTACTTGTGTGAACAGTGTAGATAACTTCTGCTAGGTTTGTGGTGAAGTGACTTTTGCATCTCCAAATTGCAGTATAACCACTATGGTTAAGAAAGCCTATCATCTTTATTTTGGCTGCAAAATTGGAGATGAGGACAAGAGGTGGGCCCCAGACTGTTGCTGGACAGTGACAAGAGATGCTCCATTTAATGAATACAAGAGACAAGCCAAGAAGCGCCAAGTAGACACTGAATAGGACTAAACTATGTACATAATAGTTTTTTGCCTTTTGTTTCATAATAAATTTTATTTATATAACCCTTTTGCTGATTTTTAAAGTGTTACATAAACAGGACAGGTGAAATATTATCATGTAAAGCAACCATAAACACATGAGAAGACCTAGGTTTACAATTTTATTAAAACTCTATCATCTACACAATATACATAGACATAAAATGTAAAAACTTAAATATCTTAGAAACAGTAGCCAATCAGTTGTTTTAATTGTCATATTTGAATTCAGCACATCAAAATACATAATAAATAGCACATTTTATCTCTGAAGCAGACGACTTCTCAAAAATTGTAGACCAGTGTAATGTGACATATTGGGACAGATTTCTTCCCCCCCTTCCCTTTTTTCTAAATCATCCTTTCTATACTTTGTGAAAGCATAAATTGAAAGATCAACTACTTATACTTGTTTTGAAGAACAAGTTATTACATACGAGAAGGTCGGGCTAGCTAAACTGGGCTTGATCAAGGTGAGAGAGTGCACAAGTATAAGATTTTTTTTTTTTTATGGAAATGTTGTACTACAATCAAAAAGGGAAAGACACCTGCCACCTTCCTCCGCCCACAATAACTTAGCCACCTCTGGTCTGCTTCTAAGTAAAACCTACAACACAAATACCGTCATGCGTGCTTAGCAGACATAAATAGAAAAATCCACTTAACAAAAATAGAAGTACTCTTGTTTCTAATATGAGCATAATTATTCTATATCTAGTAATTTCATATGAAAATTATATTATACAGCATGTTTGTGAGTCTGAAGACAGAGAAGAAGTGGTGGTTTGTGAATTGTGTGAATCCAGTGTTGTCAGCTTCAATCAACACATGAAAAGAAATCACCCTGGTTGTGGCCGTAGTGCAAATCGACAAGGCTATCGCAGCAATGGTTCCTATGTGGATGGATGGTTCGGTGGTGAATGTGGAAGTGGAAATCCATACTACCTATTGTGTGGCAGCTGCAGAGAGAAATATTTGGCCTTGAAAAGTAAATCCAAGACATCAACATCAGAAAGGTACAAAAGAAAATTGTGGTGGGAGATTTCATTAGGTTTGGGAAGTTTCATTAAGAGGGAAAATTGAAAACGTCCATCAATGTATGCATCTTAAAGAGAGTTTGATTTTGCCGGCTTTACAGTTCGCACCAGTATTGTTGGTGGTAACTGAGATTAAAAATCTTTCTAAGATCACACCTTTTATGGAAAGGGAAAATTAAATCTTTTCATCGTTTAATAATTTTCCAAAATACATGTAATAAACAAGTCTTGGAGCCTAGATTCAAGCCCTGCTTGAATCCATTTTTACTAAGAAACAAGTAAGTAGTTTGATTAGCCCAGCAGCTTTAAAAATGAAGCTATTACAGTATTTTTTAGGAGTATTAGCATCCTTCTTTCGGTATCACAAAATGGATTTTTTTTTTTTAAGGTTATATGCTATAAGACTCCCACTCTTAACAGGCCTTTTGTTGAATATAGACTATTGTTCCTGAGTAGCAATCCTCAGAAAACATTTTACATATTACCTAACTGTAATATAGTTCTATTTTTAAATATATATGTGTATATCATTGTTCTTTTGAGACATTTTGTTACTTAGTATGCTCTTAATAAAATATTCTTCTTGTTTGGTGCAGGTACAAAGGCCAGGCTCCTGACTTAATAGGCAAGCAAGACAGTGTCTATGAAGGTATTTCTTTACTCTGAGTTTTTGAAGATACGTTACTTTTATGAAACTGTTGTTACATGTTTTTTCAATCCTTCATAAATATACTACTTTGTAACATGGAACACCTCTGGGGACACTATTCAAAGTGTGCAGACAGTGCGTTCTTGATCAGAGATTTTTGTCAGCAGTGTCCGCAAGTCTGTGCCTACCTCACATCCCAATCTTAGTGCCACTGAGGCTCCCATTCCCTCTAGTATTGCGTCCAGGGTACCAGCTAAGAAGACCATTTGCATACTGAGAAGCTGTCTAGAGCAGCACGAGCATCGGGCTTAGTGCCTCCCAAGTCCAGAGCCAAGGTGCAGTCCTCATTGTTACTGTCTTCTGTAGCCAGAAGCAAAAGCTGTACTGATCACACTTTGGTACAGTCTTCAGTACGACCTGACATTCTGACACCTGAGGAACCCAATTCAGAGTCCCCTGGTACAGTCCAGGCTCCTATCTCATGAAGACCTGCAAATCCTTAAAGAGCCCAAATCACTGGTACTCTGCACTGGTACCAGCTTACCTCCAAGAGCCTACTTGCCCTCGATATTCATCTTTCGTGACTGGCCCTCTGCTACCAACACGGTCTCCATGCAGCCTCTTTGAGGATACTGAGGTTTATTTCTAGCTGGTAGTGATACAACATTATCTGGTACTGCCTCACCATCCTCTTTTTCAAACCTGTGTACCGATGCAAGTACAGGTTTCTTCCAGAGGCCCGGTGCCAATCTGATAACTGGGTACTGGCACTGCTCCCCCTCTCTTCCCTCCCCCCCCCCCCCAAACGTGTGGATGCGGGGTGTGCTCCCTCATTTGACTCAGAGGTAGCTGTACAAGGTTCCTCTCCCTTCCAGCCTTTTTCTTTTGAGGTTACCACTGAAAGGGGAGGCTCTTAGCAGGAAGCACACCTGGCTATGCTGGCAAGGTCAACCTTGGAGTCCTGCCTCTTTCCCTTATGCTGCACATCAGTGGGCTTAGAGGGCTCTTTATGGCAACCGTTTTTACAGGTTACCCTCTCAAAAGAGGACTTGTCAGGAGCATTAACTGATTCCCTAAGGCCCTGTCCCACAGATACATCTCTCAGAGGAGGAACCAACAGAAGAGTAAGAAACTCCACCTTGTTACAAGTCCTCGTCCTTACCATATGAGGCTGCCAGGACTCTCCAATTTTCTTATACTGATGACTTTTAAGGCTTTCCAAGACATTATAAAAAGGGTAGCAGACCTTTCCTATCACCGATGCTCTGCATAACCTAGCATGCACGATATAACAAACCCCAGCTACTGTCCCATCCACGTGTAAACGAGCTGACAAAAGGTACTGCATCCCATCCCATCAAGAGGCTCGGAATATATTTTTCCTTCCACTCTCCTCTCCTCTCCTCTCCTCTCTCTGGTTGTTGTAGTTGTTAACAAATGGAAAAGGTAACACTGATCCTGTTCAATACCATCTGATAAGGAGCTAAAGCAGTTGGACCTTCTGGACCACAAGAGCTACTCCTCAGCCTCCTTGCGGTTCAGAGTAGCTAATTATCAAGCCCTGGTAGCAAAATATGACTTCAGAGTCTATTCAGAACTCTCATCTTTTATTGAACATCTGCCTCAGGAGCAGAGAGAACAATTTCAGGCCCTCATTACAGAAGGCCAGACAGTTGCCAAGGGGTCTCTCCAGGCCTCACTTGATGCCACTGACAAGCTTCACATTCCGTGGCTATGACAGTATTCATGCATCGAGCTTCCTGGCTTTTCCTGGAAGCACAAAAAACTGTCAAGGATCCCTTTGAGGGACCTAAGTTGTTTAGTGATTCCATGAATGGGTCCCTTCATTCTCTTACAGACTCCCGGGTAACACTTCAGTCTTTGGACATCTGTACAGCTGCAACAAAAAGAAAAGATATCAAATCGCAGACGTCTCAACAGTCTTGCCCAATCCACTATCAGACCAGCTGAACCCCTCCCCACTGCCCGAGCCAAAATCCCAGATTTTCGCCCTCTTCTTAGCAACCTCTCAGTCTGTGACATCCTCAAAATGCCTGTTTTGACCCATTGGTTGAGAATCACAAACTATCTATCCCAGATCATACACTGCACCTGTCCCCCCCCCCTTATCCATATGGGGATCATCTCTTCCATTTCCTTCCTTCCTGGGAGCTCATCACTTCAGATCCTAGAAGTGATTTCTACAGCTCCTTACACTTCCTTCCCTATCCCTCTTCAGGGACCTCTCTCACAAAGACCACTTAAGGCCAAAGGTATAATCCATCCTAGCTCTGGGAGCTATCAAAACTGTTCCACCGGACTTCATTGAAAGAGGATTCTATTCTTGGTACTTCCTTGTCCCAAAGAAAAACAGGGCTGGGTGGGAGGTGGAGACCAATTTTCGACCTCAGCACTTTAAATACCTTTGTCTGCTTCCAGTGGTTCAGAGTAGTGACCCTAGCAATGATAGTGCCCTCTTTGGAACTGGGAGATTGGCTTGTTTCTCTCGACACCATTCAACGTGAAGTGCAGACAATTCTGCTTGAGGGGAGGGCACAGCCACAACTCAATGGGAGATATCTTAGTTATTACTTAACCTCACATCCTGCCATACACTTGTTCCCCAAAGCCTGTACTGCTCAAGTTCCTAAACAAAATGAAACAAGAGAAACTATTAGTAGCCATCCTCATAGACTCATAGACTTTAAGGTCAGAAGGGACCATTATGATCATCTGGTCTGACCCCCTGCATGCTGCAGGCCACAAAACCCTTCTCTGGACTCTGCCATTGAAGTCCCCAATCCTGTGTTTTAGTGACTTCAATCGGCAGAGACCCTCCTGCTAGTGATCCCTGCCCCATGCTGCGGAGGAAGGCGAAAAACCTCCAGAGGCTCAGCCAATTTACCCTGGAGGAAAATTCCTTCCCGACCCCAAATATGACGATCAGTAAGACCCAAAGCATGTAGGCAAGAGTCTCTAGTCTGACCCCTGTTGGCCATTATACTATTTACGTACCATTGCTTGGTTTTCCTTGGCTACTATGTTTTACCATTAAACCATTCCCTCCATAAACTTATCTAACTTAATCTTAAAACCAGACAGGTCCGTCGCCCCCACCGTTTCCCTCGGAAGGCCGTTCCAATATTTCACCCCTCTGACGGTCAGAAACCTTCGTCTAATTTCAAGCCTGAACTTCCCCACAGCCAGTTTATATCCATTCGTTCTCGTGTCCACATTAGTACTGAGCTGGAATAGTTCCTCTCCCTCCCTTGTATTTATCCCTCTGATATATTTAAAGATAGCAATCATATCCCCCCTCAGTCTACGCTTTGTCAGACTAAACAACCCAAGCTCCTCTAGTCTCCTTTCATACGACAGGTTTTCCATTCCTCTGATCATCCTAGTCGCCCTTCTCTGCACCCGTTCCAGTTTGAGTTCATCTTTTTTAAACATGGGAGACCAGAACTGCACACAGTACTCCAAATGAGGTCTCACCAGCGCCTTATACAACGGAAGCAGGACCTCCTTATCCCTACTAGATATCCCTCGCCTAATGCATCCCAAGACCGCATTGGCTTTTTTTACTGCCACGTCACATTGTCGACTCTTAGTCATCCTGCGGTCTACAAGGACCCCTAGGTCCTTCTCCTCTTCCGTTACTTCTAACCAATGCGTCCCCATCTTGTAACTAAAATTGTTATTAGTCATCCCCAAGTGCATCACCTTACACTTTTCACTATTAAATTTCATCCTATTTCTGATACTCCAATTTACAAGCTCATTCAAGTCTCCCTGCAGAATATCCCTATCCTCCTCCGAATTTGCAACGCCTCCCATCTTCGTATCATCCGCAAACTTTATCAGCCCACTCCTGCAATCGGTTCCGAGGTCAGTTATAAATAGATTAAATAAAATGGGTCCCAAAACCGAACCTTGAGGCACTCCACTAGTAACCTCCCTCCAACCTGACAGTTCACCCTTTAATACTACCCGCTGCATTCTCCCCATTAACCAATTCTTTATCCACCTCTGGATTTTCATATCGATCCCCATGTTTTCCAGTTTAACCAATAATTCCTCATGGGGTACAGTATCAAACGCTTTACTGAAATCCAGGTATATTAGGTCCACTATCATGGCTCAGACAGGTGTGGTTCCCGAAGCTGGTTTGCATGTCCCTGCAGCTGCCTCTATGCCTTCCCTGAAGCTGACTTTCCTCACTCAGGAGTCAGGATCAGCCACCTGCACCCGTCTCTTGGTGCCTCACTTCAAGATGTGGCTACTCTATGGCTCTCTGGTAAAGAACAAGTTTGTTCCCCAGAAATTCAAATGGTGCTGCTCAATAGCAGAAAGCTTACAACTAAGAAAACTTACTGGCAGAAGTGGAAACTCTTCCAGTCTTGCTGCAGCTGTCAGTCTATATCTCCTCTTCAGTCCTGTTTGGCTTACATTCTCAATTACCTGCTGAATTTAATGACCACAGGCTTATCGCAGAGCTCCATTAAGATTCATCTAGCTGCTATCACAGATTTTCACCCTCCCATAGAAAGGTTCTCAGTCTTCACCCACCATACCACTGCAAGATTTATCAAGGGCTTGTTCAACCCCTTCCCGCCTGTCAAAAAGACAACTCCACCATAGGACCTGAACTTAATTCTCAGTGCTCTAAGGAAACCCCCATATGAATCTATGGAGAGTTTTCCTCCTTCATTTGTCCCTCAAGACCTCGTTCCTCATAGCCATTACCTTAGTCAGGAGAGTAGGGAGCTTGGAACCTTGATGACAAGTTCACTGTACATGGTGTTCTAGTGGGTTAAGGTGACTTTGTGTTCACACCTTCACCTCCTTCCTAAAGTTTCTCCTGAATACCACATTAATCAGGAGATTCACCTACTGGTGTTTTACCCCAGACCTCACTCATCCTCACTGGATGTTGAAAGAGCTCTTGCCTTTTACCTTGACAGGACTCGACTCTTGGGCTTTCCCATGTCTCTTCATCTCCGTTTTCGAACAAATGAAAGGACATTTGATCTCAACCCAAAGACTGTCTAGGTGGATTACAGGATGTGTCTTGTCCTGTTACAAAGCCACAGGGGTTCACCCCCGCCTCCCCGACGGTAATTGCTCATTCCACCAAGGCTCAATCTACCTCTGTAGGCCTTCTCAAAAATATACCTCAGATATCTGCAGGACAGCCATCTGGTCTTTGACACATTTTATCAGCATTACACTTTCGTGCCTGCTTCCAGAACTGATGCAGATTATTGTAATGCTGTCCTGTGATCCATACTGAATCCACTACCTCGCAGCCGCCTACATGATGGAGGTACTGCCTGGAAGTCTCCTGATGTATCCATAGGGACACTACTTGAAGAAGAACGAGAGGTTACTTACCTTGTACAGTAACTAGAGTTCTTTGCTTCACTACTCACCCTCCTTCCCCACTACCATGAATCTCTAACTGGATGTTTGTAATTGAGAAGTAACTGGATTGGCAGCAGGTCCACCCTTCCCCATATGCCCTCACACCACAGCATGAGGTTGTCTAGAATGCAGACACGGACCCATGGCACTGCTGATGAAAATCTCTAGTCAAGAGCGTGTAGGCACACCACATTCTCATAGTGGAGCACCCAGAGGGGGACACATCTTGAAGAACTCAAATTATTGTACAAGGTAAGTAACCTCTCCTTTCGTGCAAATAAATCTGCTATGAAAAGGGTACTGCAAGTTATACTTCAAAATCGTTCTAATATGTTCTTCAGGCTAATTTCATTTTTAAAATTCTAAATAAAAAAATCAGTTCTCCTGCCCTTTGTGACTTGTGAGTATGTGAAATGACTGGTGATTTGGTTGATTATGCTACAAGTTTTAATAAAAGTTTCTGCAATCAGGGACTGTATGTTGGGGATCAGGTTTGCCTGTCGGAGGAGCCCAAAAAAAGCCCACATACTCAAATTTATAGCCACATCTTTTTCTTCAGGGCAGGTTTATTAATCAACACAAGATACAAAGGCTCAAAATAATACAAAACATTTAGGAGCAGATACTTTCGTGCTTTCTGCTAGCTGAGAAAGGGAGGGGTGCTAGGTAGCCCCCTTCCTGGCTCCTATGGAGAGTCCCACCCAGGTCCTTCTCTGGTCCTGGGGAGGTCTCTACTAAGGGGAGGTTGTTTCTGTTATAGCAAGTGCTGATTGCAACTTGCAGTTACCCATCATGTGCTCCCTGAGCTCAGTCCTTTCAGCCTTAAAGGGAAGAGCCTTGGAACAGGGTGTGGGGAAGCTCATGTGCATCTTCCAAGACCAGCACCCAGTTACAGGGGCAAATTCAGCTTCTACGAGATGCTGAGGTTTTCTGTGTGTGTAAATTAACGTGTTTCCATTCCACAAGGTGAGTGACAAAGGTGGAGGAGGGCAGCACCACGTTAATTGACTTCTCTGTCAATCCCAGAGTGAAATCAAGTTTTTTTTATCACTAAAATCATACTTTTAAATTATTCTTTTTAAATATATATATATATCCCCTGAAAAGGGAAAAGAGTAAAAATGGCCCTATAACTGCACAAAGCCCAAAACCACATTCATAATACAGTAACTCCTCACTTAAAGTCATCCCGGAGTGTTTCATTGTTACGTTGCTGATCAATTAGGGAACATGCTCGTTTAAAGTTATGTAATGCTCCCTTCTAACGTCGTTTGGCAGTCGCCTGCTTTGTCTATTGTTTGCAGGAAGAACAGCCTGTTGCAGCTAGCTGGTGGGGGCTTGGAACCAGGGTGGACCAACAACCCCCCTATCAGCTCCCCATTCCTCTAAGTTCCCTGTGCAGCAGCTGCCCAGCAGGCTAGCAATTGCAGCTGTCCCTCCCCCATTGCCATGTGCTGCTCCTGCCCTCTGCCTTGGAGCTGCTCCCCGAGACTCCTGCTTGCTGTGCGGGGGGGAGGGAAGAAAGAAGGGGGGGCTAATGTCAGGGTGTCCCCCTGCTCCTGCACCCCGCTTACCCCATCTTCCATAGAGCAGGGGACACACACCAGGGCTCAGGACAGAGGGAGCTTGCAGCAGCTGCTGTCTCAGCAAGCTGATCTAATTAACAAGGCAGTGTACCTAAAAGGGAAATGCGCATATCTCCCTCCATTCCTGCTGCCCTGTAGAGTGAGAGAGTTAACCCTTGAGGGCTCAGCCAATTGCTAGTTCATCATTTAGCAGTAAGGGAAATATCGCACCCTCTGACTCCTCCACCTCAACCAAGCTTACAATCATCATCACTGTGTACCAGTATTAAATTGTTTGTTTAAAACTTATTCTCTCTCTCTCTCTCTCTCTCTCTCTCTCTCTCTCTCTCTCTCTCTCTCTCTATATATATATATATATATATATATATATATATAGCGTCCGGGGGGAATCTGTCAATGTCCGGATTTCCCCCCCATGCAGAGCGCGCGGGGCTTACAGGGCAGTTGGCCGGATCGTGCCACTCGCACGGGGCTCCGGCAGCCAGAGCCCCTCCTCCATTTCCCCCTCCTCTTTCCTGCAACTTGACACCACTCCCCTCCTCTCCCTCCCCCCTGCATTCGCAGATCGCCGGCCGGCCGTTCGCCTCGGCCTCCGGCAGTCTGGAGCTCCGACCCTGCTCCCCTCCCCCGCTGTCGAGCGCGGAGCTCTGCAGCACAGTAAGGGGGCCGGGGGTCAGAGAAGCGGCAGGGAGGTTCTGGGGGGGTAGTCAAGAGACAGGGAGCAGGGGGGAGGGTTGGATGGGTCAGGAGTTCGGGGGGGGGCTGTCTGGGGGTTGGGGGTGTAAGGTTTTGGGCAGAGTACAGGTAGGGGGGGTCCCAGGAGGGGGCAGTCAGGGGACAAGGAGCGGGGGGTGGTGTTTGGGAGTTCTAGGGGGGGGCTGTCAGGTGGCAGGGGTGGGGAGAGGGATCGGAACAGTCAGGGGACAGGGAGCAGAGGGGTTTAGATGGGTCAGGAGTTCTGTGGGGGGCTGTCAGGGGGTGGGGGGGTGGATAAGGGTTGGGGCAGTCAGGGGACAGGTAGGGGGTAGGGTCCTAGGGGGCCAGTTAGGATGTGGGGAAGGTCTCAGGAGGGGGCAGTCAGGGGACAAGGAGCAGGGAGGCTTAGGTAGGGGGTGGAGTCCTGGGGGGCAGTTAGGGGCAGGGGTCCCAGGAGGGGGCAGTCAGGGGACAAGGCGTGGGGGGGAGGGTTGGAGGTTCTGAGGGGGCAGAAAGTGGGAGGGAGTGGAAGGGGCAGGGGCAGGGCTAGGGCAGGATGGGGGTGGGGGTGGGGCTAGGGCGGGGCTCCTCCCGTCCTCTTTTTTGATTGTTGAAATATGGTAACCCTATATAATACAGTCTTTTGTCTAGTGAAAAAAATTTCCCTGGAACCTAACCCCCTCATTTACATTAATTCTTATGGGGAAATTGGATTCGCTTAACATTGTTTCGCTTAAAGTCACATTTTTCAGGAACATAACTACAACGTTAAGTGAGGAGTTACTGTACTTTGTAATGAATATGAGGGCAAGGCATTCCCAATTACTGCCTCTGGAACTCACTCTCTTTGAATATGTATCTGAGCATGAGTCTGGACATTTTTACTGCATTATTTAAAACCCACCTCCTGGTCTAGGCTTTTCACTAACTGCAGCATTTGGAATCTTCTGGCACTAAACCTGCTGGTTCTTCTTGGAGGACTGTCCCTGTGGGTGCTCCACTTTAGGTGTCTTAGTGCTCTGTGCTTCTAATCGGAGATTTGTAGTAGCAGTGCCCCGGTTGGCTGCGCACGTGCAGCAGCCATCTTGCGCCGGTCCAAACAGTTACCCCATGGTGCAGCCAACTGCCGTACAGTTCCTTCTCTACCACCCCTGGCTTCGGTTGGAACAACAGCAGCGCCCTCAACAGCTTTAGCTATTTCTTACTATTTTAGTTTTTTCCAACTAGTACCCTTTCTTTATTAATTTCTCTCTAAAATGTCTTTCCCTTTTAGCAAAAAAAAAAAGAGAGAGAAGAGAGGATTTTGTTCCCCTGCCTCTGGTGGGCCGTCGCCTACCAAAAGAGGCATTAGAACGGGACTACCCAATTCCTTCTCCAGCATAGTCTCTTAGACATGACTTGCTCACTGTTACATCTCTCCATGAAGGTCACCTTCCTTGTAGCCATCATGTCAGCAAGAAGGGTGGGAAAGCTGGATGCCTTAATGGCACACCCACCTTATACCATATTCCTCAAAGACAAATCTTGCGACCGCATCCCAAATTCATACCCAAGGTTGCCTCCCCCTTCCACCTCAACCAGCCCATTTACTTATCTGTATTTTTCCCAAAACTGCATGCTGACAGCAGGGATGCCTCCCTCCACACACTGGACGTCCACAGAGCGCTAGCTTTCTATACAGAAAGAACAAAAACATTTAAAAAATCATCCTGTTCCTATCCACAACAGAACGTTCTCAGGGTCAAACGATCTCCAAGCAGAGGCTATCGAAATGGATATCTACGTGTATTCAATTATGTTACCAAAATTATAATATGCAAGCTCCCTGTGGACTTCGCACATTCTTTACTATGGCACTATCCACATCTGTAGCATTTCTCAATAATGTACCCATCACGGACATTTGTAAAGCAGCTACCTGGGCATCAGGCCATACCGTTAGTAAACACTATGCATTAGAACAACAATCAGCTGCAGATGCCCAGTTTGGACTATCGGTCCTCTCTGCTGCACATAAATCAACTCCGAAGCCCCTCCCCTCCATTGAGGGGCACAGTCACCTAAAGAGGAGCACCCTCAGGGACACTCCTCGAACAAGAAGAGAAGGTTACTCACCTTGTGCAGTAACTGAGGTTCTTTGAGATAGTTGTCCCTGTGCGTACTCCACTACCCCCCCCCCATCCCCTCTTCTTCAGAGTTTCACGTCGATCCTCTGAGGTAGAGAAGGACCTGGGGGACGATTGGCTGTGCGCACGGAGTAACTGCTCAGAGTGGTGCGCGATGGCTGCCTGGCCTGCACGGCCAACCAGGGAACTGCTACTACAAATCTCTGATTAGAAGCGCAGGTCTCCAAAACACCTAAAGTGGAGCACCCACAGGGACAACCATCTCGAAGAACCTCAGTTTCTGCACAAGTTGAGTAACCTTCTCTTTGAGTTTCCCGTTTCTTACTTTAAAGGATATAAAGGATAACTAGTTGGTTTGATTCTACAAGTGGTCACATAACATATGCCACTTACTTTTGAGAAATGTTATCCATACAACTTTTTTTATACAAGAAATACAGAAATTGTACAAATGTAGCAATTTTAGATTTTTTTTTATTTCAGTTGTACTGTATCTATACAAGCCTCTAAAGATGAGGGTTGTTTTTTAATAAAAATCAGGATGCGGATTGCAATTCATATTTTATGACACTAAGTCTAAGTTCTTAAATCCATTGAAATTATTTAAATTCACAAGCACGCTATTACTTAAAATGCATCCCATTATTGCAGTTGATAGCACTAGTTTAGATTTTGTGCCTAACCCTTGTTTATTTCTCCAACCTTAGAAGACTGGGATATGTTGGATGTTGATGAAGATGAAAAGCTGACAGGAGAAGAGGAATTTGAGTTACTGGCTGGCCCCCTGGGGTTAAATGATCGCCGTATTGTACCTGAGGCAGTTCAGTTCCCTGACAGTGATCCACTAGGAGCATCAGTTGCAATGGTCACGGCCACCAACAGTATGGAGGAGACTTTGATGCAGATAGGTAAATTTGAGAGAGGGAGGTATATTTCAAGTCTAATTTAAAGTACAGACATTTTGTTTTCTTTGGTGTGTGCTTATAGGGGCAGTTATGATATCATGGGTCAGTCAGTCTACCCAGCCTCCCAACATCAGGAAATGTGGTCAGGCCTTAATTTTTCCTATCTTTTAGAGAAGCTGTAGTGATGGAGAGACAAGACTCTTTATATTGACAAAAGACTTAAACCTGTGATTTTCTGTTAACACTGTGGCCCCAGTCCTGCAATGGCCTTCATGGACCTCTGAGCCCCTGGGGGAGTTACAGTAACTTAAATGGGCTTCTCACAAGGGGTCCATGCTAGGTCAGATTGTAGTAGTGAGGTCTATCTCTAGCCCACTGTTTTGAAGGGTTTTTGTAATGCATTTTGGCTGTTGTCAAATTGTTCCCAATCTGCTGAAAATTTAAAGAGGCTAAATTGGGTATAGAATTTTAGGAGTATACAAACAATGATTAGTTTTTATAAGGACTCACAAACTGAAATCTGCAAAATTTGTATTAATTTGTATACAGTAGTTTTGTGTTTAATAGCACACGATAATTGTCCCTTTTTGTTTAACACTAATTCAAATCATTATTACATTTAAGGCTGTCACGGCTCCATAGAAAAAAGTTCTTCTGGCAGGATAACCCTGGGGGAACAAGCTGCTGCTCTAGTAAATCCACATGACCGTGTTATGGCACTAAGAAGAGTGACAGCAGCAGCCCAAGTACTTCTTGCAAGAACCATGGTTATGAGAGCACTGTCACTATTGTCTGTCAGGTTTGTGACATTCTTTATTTCCTCTGGATTTAATTATCAACTTGTATTTGCTAGGGATTCAGTGTTATCTGGTGGGGCCAGTGTTACTCATTTTAAATAATTTGGTGCTGCTTTTATGAGGAGGGCTTTCTTTTGACTGCCATCTCTTACCCCAGTCTGCCATGCCTCTTCACTTTCCTTCCCTAAAAGACACTTCTTCCTTTATATATAATGGTTAATGCCTAGAGGACCCAACTGAGATTAGTGCCCAATTGTGCTGCACATTGTAGAAACACATAGTGTAAGATGGTCCCTTCCCTGGAATGCTTACAGTCTAATAGACAAGACAGATGTTAGAATTTCTAAAGCTAAATCAGTAAAGGAAGGGTGGTCTTGTGGTTATGGCACTTGATATTGAGTGAAGAGATCAGGGTTAAATTCTTGCCTCTGTACAGGAGTCTTGTATGCACTCATACCACAGCATGGGGGTATTTAGGATTCAGATGTGGAAGTGAAGAAGTTACTTAGTCCCCAGTACTGCGCATGCTTATCTCTGTGGTTAATTGTAAGCATGAGTATTCCCTTCTTCTGAAGTGCAACTGCACACATTCTTAAAGTTTTAGCACATTGGTGTTTGCAAGATCAGGACTCTTTCTCAGTTCCCCATCTGTAAACTGGGGGTAATACTTCCTTTCTCCTACCCTTTTCTAGGGAAATAATTTCCCACTAATCAAGCAAGCAGTATTCTATTTATTAATGGCACTTAGTAATAGTTACATTGTATGCAAGATGAAATTTCCTATTATGTACCTAACATTAAAAAAATGTTTTGTTTTTTAAACTAAAGCTTTTTTTTTTTTTTTTTTTTTGGTCAGTGGGTCCAGTTGTAGTCTTGCGGCTGGTCTTGAGTCCTTGGGTTTAACGGATATCCGAACTTTGGTTCGATTAATGTGCCTGGCTGCAGCAGGGAGAGCAGGCCTTTCAACAAGTCCATCCACTATGTCCAGTACTACAGAGCGTTCTAGAGGAGTACATAGTAAAACAAGCAAGCCTATATCTTGCCTGGCGTACCTGAGTACAGCCGTAGGCTGTTTGGCATCAAATACTCCTAGTGCTGCAAAACTGCTGGTACAGTTGTGTACACAGGTAGGATTGTTATTTCTATACAAACATTTGCCTCAAACTCTGGTATTTTACCCTTGAAATTTTTATGTATGCATCGAAGTGGTAAATTTTGTGAAAAATGGTTTACATAAAAAAGGCACTAACCTGCCAAGAATATTGTATGCTCCACCATACAATGTGCAACTGGATGTGAAAAGTTATTTCCATGACAAAGGACTGCTTGAAAAATGTAGCTGAAACTTGTTCATGTTTATCACCTTTCTTTTTATAAAAGAATCAAGATGAAAGTAAAATGGAAGAGATTATTCCCTTTTTGAAGTTTTCCCTCATGTTTCAGCACAAGTTTGTTTTATTGTTGGTAACTTCATGTATCTTTATTTGGATGCTAGGGATGTATATCTGCCAAGGAAAACATGAATCTGTTGGGTTTTTTTTTTAAATTGCTGCTTAACAGGTCACTCTAAAAGGGAACAATCTTTGGTTACACAAATTACCTACATTTTATTGAGTCAACTATACCCAATGGGTATATTCAAGTTTGAAAAAAAGTGGATATATTTCGCAAGGTGTCATGTATATCTATAACCTCTGTAGCACACAAGCTCATTGATTTGCTTTTACTGACTGTGAAGTGTATGCAAGTGAAGGAATTATAACTACTTTGAGATGAAGTAATTGATTTTATTACCTATCTTGTTTTTGCTTCTCCTACCCAAAACTTTCTAAGCTTTCAAAATTCTCCAATAGATTAAATTCCCTACCTCACATTGATGACAATAACAACACATTAAACTCTTTGTCCCTGAACCAGCAAGCAACAAACAACCTGTTTCACACTGACAAGTCCATTCAGTCCAATTAGCTTGTGGGATACAGGTCTTGAATTCTGTTTTATATGTAATATTTGCATAATTAGAGAATTTTGGTTAGCAAATGATAAACTCTACAAATGAACTGCAGATCTTGAAAAATCTATACATTTTAGATTTTATTTTTGTTTGACTAAAAACATTTGGTTAAATTTAATTTTTTCACTTGATTGCCTTTCTTTTAGAACTTGATTTCTGCTGCGACTGGTGTAAATTTGACTACAGTTGATGATCCAATTCAAAGAAAATTTTTGCCAAGCTTTCTGCGAGGAATTGCAGAAGAAAACAAGCTTGTAACATCGCCCAACTTTGTGGTAACTCAGGCACTTGTAGCATTGTTGGCAGACAAAGGGGCCAAATTGAGGCCGAACTATGATAAAGCAGAAATTGAAAAGAAAGGTATTTTTTGTTTTTAAAAAAATAGTTTGTCAGTATAATTCACAAAAATCTGCACTTTCTCGTTTATATTCCCAGATAGATTTGTTAAACTGAAGTTAAGCTTGAGAGCACATAAGAGAAATATGTTTTTTTTAAAAACCCTGCAAGAGTTTTGTAATTGTCAATAAAAATCACCATTATAAACCCAGGAAATTCAGTCAGATTGGAACTTGAATTTACATTGTCACCTTAATTTTTAAAAAATATTAATTTAGAAAAATCCAGTTTTTGACAGAGCACCCTTTAAATGGTATGTCCGGAATTTTTTAATTATTCTAAGAGGTTTCTGCTCCCTGTTGATGTTTACAAGAGTAAAACTGTTTATACACAGGACACTGCGAAACTGCCTATACATAAATTGCTGTCACATTCACAAAATAAATGAAAGATTAGATGTTTTTTCACTAATTGATTTCCATGGGAGTAATCTTAGGTATTACTTAACTATAGATGCAACTATAGTTGCAACATTTTCAGGCAGAAATGTGATTTTCAAGTTGCTGTTGTTCCTTGGAAAGAAACCTAAATATCTGAAAGTATAAAAATCCACAGCTTAGGCATTCAGTTCTAACTCTGCCCCTATAGTGAGGCAGTGGAATGGGGAGAAAAGCCCTCAGGAGATTTTATTCATGTCAAAACTTCATCTCTTTAGGGTTCACAGAAAGTAAAATGCTTCAGTCTTAATCACAGTGATTGCTCCAGCTCTAGCCTTTTTTATGGGCATACACAATTCACAGTAAAAGATACAGTTTACTAATTCCTGATTAGACAGATAGCATACTCAAAGCAATCATTACCCATTTTTCATTACTATTCCACATGCCACCAAACACAGAAGTGTCATTAGGCACAGAACTAAGGATCTAACCCTCCTAAGCATAGATGCATAAAATTATAGTACTTACATGAAAGAACAAAAGTTAATGTGGTTGTTAGCATCATACCTTAATAATCATCAGAAACATTTATATACCAATTAGTTGTAAAACCAGTGGTGTATGGTTCATATTCTTATGAAGTCTCATTGACTGCCAGTGAGGCTCCACGTGGGTGCAGATGTTCACGCAAATAGATCCCAATGCAGGATTGGGGCCTTTAAAAGGCCTGGTGTTTTAGGATGAAATCCTGGCCCAATGATGTCAGTTGGAGTTTCCCTATTGACTTTAATGGGGACAGTATTTCGCCCTTAATCTAAAAGGCTTCTGAAGGGCTTTGTAGAAAAAAGATTAGAGGATGGCTGGTTTTCAGTCTGTATCAGAACAGTTTTTCCAAATTTAAGATGGCTCTGTGGTATTTTTAGTTTAAAAAAAAAAAATCTTTTTGCAGAAATTTTGTTCTTTCTGACAATTGTGGGTAATGTTTTATTGGCTTGTTTAATACTATCAATATTCATTTGGACATCATCTCATTGTTTTGTTTAAGCAGGTTTAATTGCCCATTTGTATGCCCATCCTCCCTATGATCCTTCTGCTGTAGGCCCTCTGGAGCTGGCTAATGCATTAGCAGCTTGCTGCCTTTCCTCAAGGTTGTCTTCACAACATAGGCAGTGGGCTGCACAGCAGCTTGTGCGAACTCTTGCAGCACATGACCGAGACAACCAAATTAGCCCTCAGACCCTTGCTGATATGGGTGGAGATCTACGAAAATGCTCCTTCATAAAACTGGAGGCTCATCAGAACAGGGTAAGCATTATTCCTCCCAAAATAGATTTTTAATGTATAATTTATTCTTTATTGACCTTTTTCTTTAGAACACAGAAAAAATGCAACTAATTAAATAACTATAAGCAAAGCAACAGACTTCTGGTATTTTATAGAAAAAGTCTTTTCGCACAAAAGATGAAATAACATTTTGTAGTGATAAATACTGTTTGGGACATTTTATGCCATAAAACATTTAACCTGTTGCTGCTGTGCAGCTTACTTTTATCAAAGATTTTGGCCTTCTGCTACTAATTTTGTTGTTGTAGCTACAAATGTTTTAAAATTAAGATTTAACATTGCTTAATCCCTCTTTTTGCAAAAGAAATGAATGGGAGGAGGATCACAGTAAGTTATAGCCCAAAATATGACAAATTAAAAGAGTTGGGAGAGGGGTGGGGAATGAGGGTAACTACATTTCAAGTTCCTTATTCTAATGTCAGCTTCAATAATTAAGGCACTGATCCTGCAAAAATGGCTTTGCATGAGCAGCATCTTGTTGACATCACTAGATTTCCATGCAGGGGGATCTGCCAACATAGAGCCCGTTGCAGAATTGAGACCTTTTGAAATCTCTAGGATTCATGAAACTGATTTAAAAAAATAAACACACAAAGTCAACTGAATTATTACAACTCTTTTCTTATACATTTGTTTTAAAAGCACACATGTATTAATTTGTTTTGGCATAATAGATAATCTGTCTCGTTCACTATTTTGTTTGACAGTGGCCTATAGAAGATGATTCGCAGCAGTGTGCAGTACTCCTAATAATGCACCTAATTATGCAATACTGTACAATGAAAGGAAATTTCTTCTTGGGTACTGTTGGATTCTGTTTAGTATAATTGATTTAAATAATACAGCTAATACTTTGTCCAAATCAGGCAAACTTAATGAGTTGCATGAGATGAATATTTCAACCTTTAAATTTTAAACTCTGGTTTTACATTTGTTAATTTAATTTCTGCAGGTCATGACATGTTTTTGGTGCAATAAAAAGGGACTTTTGGCAACTAGTGGAAATGATGGGACTATAAGAGTGTGGAATGTAACAAAGAAGCAGTATTCATTGCAGCAAACATGTGTATTCAACAAATTGTAAGTTGTTTCTTTATGGAAGTCTGTTATTAATTGCTCCACAATGGCAATCCTATGGGGATTCCCATGAGTATAGGAAACTGCCTGAGCATAGGATGGTCTTACTCTTCTTTGGGATGTTTACTGTATTTAAAATAACAAAAATGATCAAAAGTAAATGATTTAAAACTGAAAAGAGATCCTAAAATTTAAGGTGGAGATAGTAGTCCAGGTAAGGGGATTAAAAAACATTTTTTTAACCTGAGAATGTTTTTTTATGTATTATTTCATAATAAATTTACCAAAGAACAAACAAAGATTAGCAAGAAAAATATAAGTTTAAAGAGGGACTGTCATACTGAGGGTAACTTACAAATACATTGACTTAAATGTACTTTTGAATGAATTTAATTTTGTTTTCCTAATTGCTGTGTGACCTTGGGCAAGTCCCTGAACTTCTTAAATGCTTATTCTTTCTTATTTGTAAAGTTGGGGTATATCAAATTATATTTACTTGTTTCATAGGGATGTTAAGAAGCCTAACGAAGGGCCTGATTCCCATTCAATCAGTGGGAGCCTTTCCTTTGATTTCAAAGAGCAATAGATATGGCCCAAAAATATGTTTATAATGTATTAAGGTAATTTTTGGGTTAATTGTGGGAATAGAATTCAGGACTTGTGGGCTTGCATTCCACTGCTTATTTCTCTAGGCCATTTGGCTTTGCAGGAAGTGGTACTCCCCTCTCCTCATGGCATTTATGTATGTTAGGTACCTGTATGTACTGGTTGCAAGTTTCTTGAAGTATGTATTTGTTATGGGTTTTAGCAAATTTGTATTAGAGCTGTCTCTTGGGGAGTTTTACTTACACATACACACACACACACGCACTTTTGTACAGTTCAGAAATTTCATCTCTCTCTAGGGTGGACTTCTTAAGCTCTGTGAAGGATGGCTTGCAGAATTAAGAATTTTGCAGAGCTCATAATACACACATGAACTGTTTTTCAAAAACTAAATAATTCACCAAGCAACTCTCCAAACTGGTAAATGAAACCAGTTCCAGACAAGAGATTAAAACAAACTGGATGTTTCTTGGCCAAGTTTTTTTGGCATTGTGATGAGCCAAAAAAAAAATGAAGTGGCTATAATTGCCAATTCCAGCCAAGGAGTGATTAATAGAAGTTAGTGGGGAGGGTCAATGATGACTTAAAGCCATCATTTCACTGTCTTATCTTGGTGTCATTGTGCTACTGAGCTGTTCCTTCAGCATAAATTAGAACAGTTTGAGGAGTACTGCAACTTGCACTGGCTGCCAGTGGCCCCAACGGCTGATATGATATGAGGTGTGGGGATACCCTGAGCGCACCCTCTGCACTAGTCACAGAGAAGTGGAGGTCGTAAGAGCTGCTATAGCAGCACTGCACTCTAAAAAATCCCGTTACACTAAGGTGATCATAGAATCATAGGACTAGAAAGGACCTCGAGAGTTCATCTAGTCCAATCCCCTGCACTCGTGGCAGGACTAAGTATTATCTAGACCAGTGTTTCCCAAACTTGGGACGCTGTTTGTGTAGGGAAAGCCCCTGGCTCCCACTGGCCGCGATTCACTGCTCCAGGCCAATGGGAGTTGCTGGAAGCGGCGGCCAGTACGTCCCTCAGCCCGCGCCGCTTCCAGCAGCTCCCATTGGCCTGGAGCAGCGAACCACGGCCAGTAGGAGCTACGATCGGCCGGACCTGCGGATGCAGCAGGTAAACAAACCGGCCCGGCCCGCCGGGAGCTTTCCCTACACAAGCGGTGTCCCAAGTTTGGGAAACACTGATCTAGACTATCCCTGATAGGTGTTTGTATAACGTGCTCTTAAAAATCTCCAATAATGGAGATTTCACAACCTCCCTGGGCAATTTATTCCATTGCTTAGCTATCCTGACAGGAAATTTTTCCTAATGTCCAACCTAAACTGCCCTTGTTGCAGTTTAAGCCCATTGCTTCTTGTCTATCCTCAGAGGTTAAGGAGAACAATTTTCCTCCCTCCTTTTAAGAACCTTTTATGTAGTTGAAAACTGGTATCATCTTTCCTCTGTCATCTCTTCTCCATACTAAACAAACCCAATTTTTTCAGTCTTCTCTCATAGGTCATGTTTTCTAGACCTTTAATCAGTGATCCTACTGTGGTTGGCTAAACTGGCTTTAAAATAGCTTTACTCTAACTGAGCTGTGCAAACCTGCCCCAGTGTGGGGTAGAATTGGGGCCAGAAATTGAGAAGAGAGAGTACCTCTTCTAACTGTAGTTCTTAGAACTCAACTTCCCTGTTGGTTTTCCTGAGACTTCCCAGAAAACTCTATTGTGGCATAAGATAAAGTTTGTGATGTTTCAGCAGGTTGGTTTAGTTGGCAATGTCAGAAGGTAGTCAGAATTAGAACGATTATAGAAAGCTAGTGCAAAATTTAACTACAGAGAGTCTCTCTAATAACTTTACTAGGGGATGAAGTGGAATGAAAAATTGAGAAATTATGCTTTGGTTGTGTCTGCAATAACAACATGGGGAGTACAGAAAATGACTCAAATCTTTAATAGATTAAACTTTTTCTCATTTTCTCCAGTTGGAAATACCTACTTTAAGTGCACTGTTTTATTTTATTGTAGAGAAGGTGATTCAGAAGAAAGTCTGGGATCACCCAGTGACCCTAGCTTGTCTCTTATCTGTTGGAGCATCAGTGGCAAGTATCTGGCTGGAGCTTTGGAAAAAATGGTGAACATATGGCAAGTCAATGGTATGATGCATGTGTTTTTTATTTTTATTTTTTTAATAGTATAACCTGTGTCTATGACAGCTATTTAAAAGCTGCTGAGAAATGGCACTTTTGTATAGGTAGGTGTTTTAGCCGATTTACTTGCCAGTTAATATGCCAACCATCCTTCATTAGGTGCTCTGAACCCAGCTAATTCAGTAGCACCTTAGTGCCTTTTTTCAACATTTGTTACAACATAGGCATTGGAAACGCAGTAGTTAACATGAATCCTTCTAGCCTATCATTGAACAAGAAAAGAGTCATAGAAATTTGTGCTGGGCTTTAGACTTGCCTACTGCAATAGCAATCATTGCCTATAAATACTATTCTTTTTATAGGGTGTAAAATATATTTGACATTTAAACAAGGTATCTCTAAAAGTTTGTATAAATAGTTTCTTTTAAAAGCAGTTCAAAAAGGTTCCAACATTTTCCTTCCATAGGTGCACTAGAATGCTCAAAATGGTACATTTGAGACTAACTCTGAAAGGAGAAGAGTATTAATCCTTTTGACAGCTGTAGGATCCCTATCTAACGCCTAATGTTTGCAGAAATCACTGATTACAGTCTTTGATAATCTTGGATGTTTCCATAGAGAACTGTTCCTCTGTGCTTGACACATGCTTGGTTCAGTGTATTGTTTCATTTATATGGTTACTGGCATTCCATAGGAGAAAGCATCGTTGTCTGAATGCTGCAGGCTTTCATAAAATTTAACTTCCTTCTTCTCTGAATTACTTTTTCTGGAGTAATTAGTTTGAAGATTAGTTCAATATGTGATGCTGTTAGAGACATTATATTGATTTTTGTTTCATGGCAAGTTAGTAACCAGTTACTTTGTAATCATATACTATATGTCAGTTTAAAAGATGTTAAGGCTCATCAGTAGAATATGTCCCAGTTGTATACATAGTTTTTCAACGTTGTCCTCTGAAAGGTACTCTTTGGTCTTTTAATTTCTAGTAAAATGAAGTATTATAGTAACAGATTTTTGGGGTTTTAGGAGGAAAAGGATTACTAGACCTTCAGCCACATTGGGTATCTGCTCTAGCTTGGCCAGAAGAAGGGCCATCTGCAGCATGGACAGGAGACACTCCAGAAGTATTATTAGTAGGTCGTATGGATGGATCTCTTGGGCTTATTGAAGTTGTAGATCTTTCAACCATGCATCGATTAGAACTGGAGCATTGCTACAGAAAGGATGGTAGGTGACCATGCTGATACTTCTAAAGAAAACTTGTAAGTTGCAAACTTACACATTTTTTGTCATCTATATTTAAAATGCAGAGTATACTTCAGTTTTATGAAGAACTGTCCACACAGATTCCAGTTCTAGTGCAGATATGCCCCATAAACACAAGATTGGATTCTTTTTGTCCAGCAGTGTCTGTTAGAGCTGTGTCTACACCCTGGGTACTCTAGCCTTATCCCCAACTCCCCACCCCAAGGGCATAAAAGGTGTAGCAGGCTCAGCTGTCCCTCGGTTCCTTCTTATTGTCTGTGGCATCAAGATGGTACCCCTGCAGTGTCCACTTTGGTCAGGCAATATCCAACCAAAGATTGTCTAAATGGGTATCTAATTATATTAAATACAACACCAATACAGATTAGAGCCCATTCCACCAGGGTTCAGAATGGTGTACGCCATACTATCTCGTGTATGATGTTGGACAGTACTTCATAATGCACTACCTTACCATGGGGGAAGAGACTTCTTCCTGACCTCAGTTGGTGACCAGTTAATGCCTTAAAGCATGATGATTCATGTTACTGATGTACATGATGCAGGGAGCCTGGACTCCTGATTTCTGTTCTTGACTCTGACTCTGTGTGATGTTTGGCAAGTCACTTAACCTCTGCATGCCTCAGTTTATCTCTGTTTTTAATACACAACACACAGGAAATTGTGTGGCTTAGTCAATTAACATATAAAGTGCTAGAATATCTTTCCATATAAGGTGCAGCATTAAAGTCCAAAGTCTAATGTTGCCCAGCTGTGTTGAAGGAAGTATGTGACTTCTCTAAGAAGCATCGCTGTCAAAAATATGCAGGGCAACTACATGGGGATTAGTCCACCTTTCATCCAGCTTTATTTGTCAGTTGAGGCCTCAAGATATGATGCTCTCTTGGGCAGTGATATTCTGCAGTCATTATTTAAATAGGACTCCTAGCATCCACTTTCTGATGTGGTCAGAGCTTGCAAGTCATCAGACGTGAAATCCATGAGGACAATCACTCAGAGAAAAAACAGCAATTTTTCAAGATGTGCTGTCCACGTATATTCTATGCCTAACTCTCCTTTCCCTGCTATTCTGGAGTCCTAGGCCATCTGGACTCCATATTGGCAAAGGAACTGAGGGACAGTTGGCCCATTCTGTTCTTTATGCCCTCGAGTGGAAGGGCATGGGGGCATCCAGAGTGCAGGCGCAGCACCAGTATACACTACTGGTCAAAAGAATATCATCTTGTGTGCATGGGATGCATGCACACTAGAAGTGGAACCTATGTGGACTACACATCTTGAAGATCTGCAATTGCTGTAGAATAGGTAACCATTTTCATTCTTTTAATGCCTAAACTTCCAACAGGGATATTTTTACAACTACAAATAAACAGTGTAATTGTTATTGTTAAATTGCTGTGTGTGCAACGTAGGATTCAAGACTCCCTTTCCTAACAGTTACAGTTTGGATGTGTGAAAAAAGACATACATATCCTCTCTGATCTTATCTACATTAGCTATTGGGGGGGAGAGAGACAGTGTTACTGTAACTGGTTCACCTCCATTAGTGACAGTGAAATCGTAAGAGACTTCCCAAAAGAAAACACAGACTTTGTGAGAAAAGCATAGAAGTAATCAGGGCTAGAACAGGAAAGCTATTTGCCTCCCTCTTTAGGATAGACTGTTAGCAAATGCATGAATTAAAAAAAAAATGGGGCAAAATCGTATGAATAGTGACTTGAATAAAAGGCGTGTGCAGTGGGAAGTTCATGGTTTCTGACTGTAAGTACTGTGGCATGACTTGCGACTGAAATTTTTTGGTCATTAACTTATTCAGAGTAGACAAGGACTGTCCATTTTGAATCCCACTTAAAATGTAGAAGAAGAAAAAAAGAAGTGGCAATACTATATTAAATAAAACTTGAAGGGTAGCTGGGTAAATACGTAGGTTCTGCTCATTCTATTGAAATGTATATTTAGAATCGCATTTATATCTAAACTACTACAAAAAGCTTTTACAATACTGTCTCCTATAAAATAGCTATGTTGATAGAAATGTATGACTACAGTGGTACTTAAATATCTAAGGTGATAGGCATAGAATAAAAAAATAAAGTAAACAGCTGTATTAACTTTCATTAAGCTGTATTTTTTCATGTCATTTTTGTTTTCTGAAAGTAATTATAATACAAAAAGTTCTTCGAGTGCTTGCTCATGTCGATTCCGTTCTAGGACGTGCACAATCGTTGGAGATTTTTGCCTTAGCAGTATCCATAGGGTCCCCTTGGAGTTCCGCTGGCCCTATGCACTCTCAGTTCCTTCTTACCACCAGTGGTGGTTATCGGCGCACTTTTCCTTGCATAGCAAAACTAGCGGTTTCATCTCTTCTGACTTCGAGCCTTAGGGCCTTGTAAATAGTTTGTTTATAGTAGTTAGTGTTAAGTGTAGTTAGAAGTTAGAGTCCCATCGGGGACTTCGCCCCAGGCAGGGCATGCCCTGGTCTCCCGGGTTTAAGCCCTGCTCAGACTGTAACAGGCCTATGCCTGTTAGTGACCCACACAGCAGCTGTCTCAAGTGCTTGGGGGAATCACATGTGAAGGACAAGTGTTGTATCTATAAAATCTTTTGACCCAGGACCCAGAGAGAGAGTGCGATATCCATTCGAGGGCTCTCCTCATGGAGGCTGCCCTCCTGAATGGCTTCCGAGACATTCCGGCCGGACTCTACCCCTTGAACCTTGGCCTCTGTGCATAGTACACCCCTGGCACCGGACTCTGTCCGACACTGCTCTCTGTCACCGGTGCTCAAAAAGAAGACCAAAAAATACGGCTTCCCAGCACCGGGCAAGAAAGGCAATGTGTTATGAGGCAAAGGACCCAGTTCAGGCTGCCCGTCCACTCCAGAGCCACATGGATGTGCCTCCCCATTTGGGGCCCTGAGCCCACCAAAGGATCCACTGCTGACTCCCGGGAGTGGTAGGGGACCCAGACCTGTGGCGGGCCCAGCCAGTATGAAATGCAGGGCTGCTGGTTGCAGGATGATCTGGCCCTCTATATCAATGTCAGGGAGCTCAGAGATTATCTTCAGCACCTCAAACTCCAAGGTTTGTCCCTGTCGTCGATCAAGGTCCACCTGGCCACTATTTCAGCTTTCCACCCTCCGTTGCAAGGCAGGTCAGTCTTAGTTCACCACATGATGGCCCGGTTTTTGTAAGGTCTGGAGCGTCTCTACCCGCACATCCGGGATCCCGTTCCTCCCTGGGACCTGAATCTCGTGCTGTCGAGGCTCATAGGGCCTCCCTTCATGCCTCTGGCTTCCTGCTCTCTCCTGCTTCTCTCCCGGTTTTGTTCCTGGTTGCAGTAACGTCAGCCCACAGGGTGTCTGAGATCAGGGTGCTTATTTCGGAACCTCCCTATACGATATTCTACAAGGTTAAGGTCCTCCCTATACGGTATTCTACAAGGATAAGGTCCAGCTGCGACCACACCCGGCATTTCTGCCAAAGGTAGTTTCCCAGTTTTATACTGGCTGGGACATATACTTACCTGTCTTCTTTCCAAAGCCTCATATGTCAGAATGGAATCGACAGGAGCAAGCACTCGAAGAAATAAAAACTGTTACCTACCTTTTTGTAACAGTTGTTCTTCGAGATGAGTTGCTCATGTCCTTACCATTACCCCGGCAAGAGGGAACTGAGAGGGCATTGGGTCGGCGACGCCTGATAAACCAATGCATAAGTGCGGCACTCAGGGGGGTGCCACAGCTGACCCTATGGATACTGCTAAGGCAAAAATCTCCGACAACCACGCACGTGGGCGCGCGCACACCTCGAATGGAATGGACATGAGCAACACATCTCAAAGAACAATAGTTACAAAAAAGTAAGTAACCTTTTTTTCTGATGAGCTAAATGCAATGGGAATTGAACAGTTTAGCTTGTAATTTAAGATATTTTATTTGTGCTTATTGTTCCAATAGTTTCTGTCACATGCCTTGCGTGGTTCAGTGAAGACAGACCATTTGCAGTTGGCTATTCAGATGGAAAATTGCTGATAGGTACGAAGGAGCCACTTGAAAAAGGAGGAATTGTTCTAGTTGATGCACATAAGGTAGAGTTTTAATTTTCATGAAAACTAATTCATACCTTCCTAGTTTCCCAAAGATAATGCATGATTTAAACTATAGTCTTAATTTCAAAATTTTGTATAAAAATGACTTAAAAGATAATAGCCCATTTTTTAAAGAAAGCCACAGGAAAGCAACAAGAGTTCTTCCAGTAGGGTTCTTCAAATGTATGTTGTTTATACTGTAGCTGAAGTGCATTTCAAGATTTGCTGTGCACTTCTGATCTAAAAAAGATGTAGTTATCTATGAACAATTTGATAAATTAAAAATAATTTAAATACTAGCCTGATATTAAATTTTCTTACTTAAAATGTATAATTTATATGATAGATGGTTTTTTTTCCTGAACTAAAAAAGTTATTGTGAAGTGTAAAAGATGTTTCTCAAAATACTCAAGCATTGCCGATGTATGCCAGTCCAGTGGCCAATAAAGTCCATAAATAATTTGCAAAGAGACTTTCCCCCCAATGAAGGGCTGATGTAAGCAGACCCAGTGCTGTTCCACTTACAAGTCCCATTGTATGGAGCGTGCGAAGCAGAGGAGGGGGCAAGTTGGAAGCAGAAGGGGAAATATCTGCAGTGCAACCCATAAACAGCCTAGAAATGGCTGACATAAATTACAGAACTTCCTGGGCTGTTCTAACTTATGCCAGGATCCATTTTGGCCCTGACATAAGGCTGGAATCCATGAATGAAAAGGTGGCATAAAGTCTCCTTTGCTCTGTCTTCTGGGCTGCATCTTTTGTGCTGCAACTTTCAGGAGGCACAGCGCAGAATCTGGCCCATTACCCTGGTCTACAATTTTTGAGAAGTCGTCTGCTTCAGAGATAAAATGTGCTATTTATTATGTATTTTGATGTGCTGAATTCAAATATGACAATTAAAACAACTGATGGGCTACTGTTTCTAAGATATTTAAGTTTTTACATTTTATGTCTATGTATATTGTGTAGCTAGTAGAGTTTTAATCATAAATTGTAAACCTGGGTTTTTTCATGTGTTTATGGTTGCTTTACATGATAATATTTCACCTGTCCTGTTTATGTAACACTTTAAAAATCAGCAAAAGGGTTATATAAATAAAATTTATTATGAAACAAAAGGCAAAAAACGATTATGTACATAGTTTAGTCCTATTCAGTGTCTACTCGGCGCTTCTTGGCTTGTCTCTTGTATTCATTAAATGGAGCATCTCTTGTCACTGTCCAGCAATAGTCTGCAAGCATTGATGGGCTCCATAGCGTTTCCCCATTGTTGCAATGTCCTGGTGAAATCGCTCGCCGTGCTCGTCACTCACTGCTCCGCAGTTCGGTGGAAAAAACTCTAGATGAGAGTGCAAAAAATGTATCTTTAGTGACATGTTGCAACCAAGGCTTTTGTATGCCTTGAGGAGGTTTTCCACCAACAACCTGTAGGTGCCTGCCTTGTTGTTTCTGAGAAAATGTATTGCCACTAACTGGAAGGTTTTCCATGCCGTCTTTTCCTTGCCACGCAGTGCATGGTCAAATGCATCATCTCGAAGAAGTTCACGAATCTGAGGACCAACAAAGACACCTTCCTTTATCTTAGCTTCACTTAACCTTGGAAATTTTCCACGGAGGTATTTGAAAGCTGCTTGTGTTCTGTCAATGGCCTTGACAAAGTTCTTCATCAGAGCCAGCTTGATGTGTAAGGGTGGTAACAAAATCTTCCTTGATTCAACAAGTGGTGGATGCTGTACACTTTTCCTCCCAGGCTTCAATGACTGTCGGCGAAGTGGCCAATCTTTCTTGATGTAGTGGGAATCTCTTGCACGACTATCCCATTCGCAGAGAAAACAGCAGTACTTTGTGTATCCAGTCTGCAGACCAAGCAAGAGAGCAACAACCTTCAAATCGGCACAAAGCTGCCACTGATGTTGGTCATAGTTTATGCACCTCAAAAGTTGTTTCATGTTGTCATAGGTTTCCTTCATATGGACTGCATGACCAACTGGAATTGATGACAAAACATTGCCATTATGCAGTAAAACAGCTTTAAGACTCGTCTTCGATGAATCAATAAACAGTCTCCACTCATCTGGATCGTGAACGATGTTGAGGGCTGCCATCACACCATCGATGTTGTTGCAGGCTACAAGATCACCTTCCATGAAGAAGAATGGGACAAGATCCTTTTGACGGTCACGGAACATGGAAACCCTAACATCACCTGCCAGGAGATTCCACTGCTGTAGTCTGGAGCCCAACAGCTCTGCCTTACTCTTGGGTAGTTCCAAATCCCTGACAAGGTCATTCAGTTCACCTTGTGTTATGAGGTGTGGTTCAGAGGAGGAGGATGGGAGAAAATGTGGGTCCTGTGACATCGACGGTTCAGGACCAGAAGTTTCATCCTCTTCCTCGTCTGACTCAAGTGAGAATGATTCTGGTGCATCAGGAACTGGCAGTCCTTCTCTGTGGGGTACTGGGCATATAGCAGATGGAATGTTTGGATAATGCACAGTCCACTTTTTCTTCTTTGACATACCTTTCCCAACTGGAGGCACAATGCAGAAGTAACAATTGCTGGTATGATCTGTTGGCTCTCTCCAAATCATTGGCACTGCAAAAGGCATAGATTTCCTTTTCCTGTTCAACCACTGGCAAAGATTTGTTGCACAAGTGTTGCAGCATATGTGTGGGGCCCACCTCTTGTCTGATCTCCAATTTTGCAGCCAAAATAAAGGTGATAGGCTTTCTTAACCATAGTGGTTATACTGCACTTTTGTGATGCAAAAGTCACTTCACCACAAACATAGCAGAAGTTATCTGCACTGTTCACACAAGTACGAGGCATCTCTGCTCACTTTGGCTAAACAGAAATGTGTCCCTTTGCAAAATCAAACACTGACAAATAGGAGAGCACGACACTGTATGATTTCTAGAGCTGATATAGGGCAATTTGTTCAGCAGAGTGATGTAAGCTTCGTTATGATTGCATCATCTATGACTTCTAGGAATAACATGATGCAATTCATATCATGTATGACGCAATACCAGCTTCAGATTGCATCATTCATTGTTTTGCCTAAAAAGCAAGTACTGTCCAAACCCAGTCATAGATTTATTCATAGATCCCGTCAAAGATATATTTTAGTCATTTCTGGTTTAAATTGAGATCCCTTCCCTTTATAACTCACTTATCCTGCGCCATTCCCAAGTCAAGGGTCGTATATACTGACCCAATAGCATATCTTGAAAACTAGAGCCAATCAACAATTTTAAGCATCATTTTCGTTCTCTGTGACCCAGAATTAGTAAAGTTTGACTACATTTATTTCAGAAGCATTTTGGCTGCAGAGCAGTGTTATCTACAGATTCAGGTAAGTATTTTAAGTGTCCCTGGAGTAATTTCATATTACAACTCCATAGCTAAAAAATTGTGTAAAGCCTCGCAGGATACTTTGAAAAGCATTTTGTAGAAAGAGAATTCTGCTTATCATGTACTTTCTATGAATCTTTCCCCATTTTCTTTATTATTAGTAATTATCCTGTTTTCATGAAACTTTTGTTCTTCTTCGAGTGCTTGTTCATGTCAATTCCAATCAGGTATGCGTGCGCGCATGTGCACAGTAGCCAGAAAGATTTTTCCCCTAGCAGCATCTGTGGGGTCGGTCTGGGCGCCCCCTAGGGAGTCGCGCCTTCATGGCACCCAATAAAGGGCCCTGCCGACCCAACACCCCCTCAGTTCCTTCTTACCACCAGTGACGGTAGCTGGAACTTCCCCTTGTTCTTGCTTCGGCAAGCAGCATAGCAGTACTTTCAGTTTTTGTTGTAGATAGTTAGTTCTAGTTGGTTAGTACAGAGTAGTTAGTTCATTTAAAAGTTTCGGTTATGGGGGGGTCCCCCCCATTTTCCTCCCCCCCCCTTATTTATCACTGCGGCATGCCACGATCCCCTGGCTTCAAGACTTGCCAGGACTGCACAAAGCCCATGCCTAAAAGTGACCCCCCACACACACACTTCCTGTTTATGGTGTCTGGGCAAGGGTCACCAAAAAGACCGCTGCAAAATCTGTCAGGAATTCTGACTGAGAACTCTTAAGGAGAGGGAGCAGTGGCTTAAAGTCCTCCTCCCAGTGTGTCTTCTTTGGCGCGGAGCGCTCTGGCGCTGTTTTCAGTCAAAGAGAGACACCGCCAAGGAGGTTCAGCACCGTCATGGAGCCTCTCGGGGACACTCCAGCCTTCAGCACTGGTCCGAATCACTGGCGCAGAAGAAGAAGAAGACGGAAAGAGGCCGATCCGCCTCAGCAAAATCCAGGGACCAGCCATCAGTGGCACTTCGGTTGGGCCATGGCTCCGAGGCTCAGAGTGGAGCTATGTCAATTCCTGCCGAAGTGAGGCAGTTGAGTCCGGGCTCGCCGTGCTCGCCAAATCCCTTGGAGCATCTGCCACTCCTGTCCACCCCAGAGGCTTTTGAGGCGGCGCAGGACCTGCTGAGGGTATGTCTACACTACCTGCCGAATCGGCCGGCAGCGATTGATCCAGCAGGGGTCGATTGATCGCGTCTAGTTTAGACACGATAAATTGACTCCCGAGCACTCTCCCATCGACTCCTGTACTCCACCACCGCAAGAGGCACAGGCGGAGTCGACGGGGGAGAGGCAGCAGTTGACTCACCGCAGTGGAGACACCACCATAAGTCGATCTAATTACGTCAACTTCAGCTACATTATTCACGTAGTTGAAGTTGCATAGCTTAGATCGATTTCTTCCCCTCCCCCCCCCCCCCCCCCAACCCCCTCCTAGTGTAGACCAGGCCTGAGACTCTCGGTGCCGTTCTCGTCCCCAAGGCAGGAAGATGCACCAGCAGTGCAGGCTCCATTCTGGCACCCCGTTCAGTCAAAGGGAAAGCCGGCGATGATGTCACGCTGATCCCTGTCACCTCGGCACCCTCCCCCCAGAAGCCAACGCCTCCATCCAGTGAGTGCAGTAGGTCCCCAGGCTCTCAACGCTCTATGTCAAGAGGTGCAGCGCCACCCTGGTCCTCCTATTCTGAAACATCAGAGTCGGAGTTGAACTCGTACCGCTTTGATTATAGCAGGAGCAGAAGGTCCAGCTCAAGATGCCAATGCAGTGGCCCTCACAATGGCAGAACCCAGCTCAGTGACCCTTTTGGACTCCGTGGGCTTTCCATCAAGCCCAGGGTCGGAGCCAAGGATCCCACTCGGGAGCTGCGTCAGTGGTGTCCGCAACATTTGTTCAGCGACTGAGCCATTACTTCCAGAATCAACGCCGGCGGCCACGGCACCATCACCAACATCAGCACCAACCGTGGCGCTGCCCTCGACAAGCCTTCGGCACCGGAGGCGTCAGTGGCTCAGATTGCTGCTGTGGTGCCGGCTGCACCTTCGGCACCGACGATGGCACTGGCACCGACATCGTCATCAACAGCAGCTGTGACTGCTTCCATGAAGACCCTAATGCAGATGCTACCCTAGGTGTCTATACCAGCACTGGCGTGGGACCCGACGTTGGCACCAATATCCGTGCTCTTCGTAGGACTGGGCCAACCAACCACAGTCTCCCCCAGGGTCACGAGATCCCTCAGGTGGGGAGGGTAGAGGGTGGCCACCTCCTCCTCTTCACCAGATGAGGCACAGGCGGGCACTTCCGTAGCCCCAGCTCTGGAAGATTTGCAGCAGTTGCTGTGCCGGTTTGCCCAGCTTCTGGGCATTAAGGCAGAGGAAGTGGTAGATGATGCAGGCCCTATGGCTGATATCCTGGCCCCCTCGCGCCCTTCCTGGCCCCCTCGCACCCTTACCATTTATAAAGACAATTACGGACATGACTAAGACCCTGTATCAGACCCCTGCCTCGCTGCCACTCACTGCCAAGCGTAACAAACGCCGGTACTCTGTGCCCTCCAGGGGTTATGAACATCTATATTCCCACCCCCAGCCTGAATCTTTGATGGTGGACGCTGCTAATCAGCGGGAGAGGCAAGGCTTTCGGGGCCCTTCTCCCAAGAATAGGGATGCTAAAACATTAGACCTATTCGGGCGAAAGGTGTTCTCAATGGGGGGACTACAACTCTGAATGTCTAACCAGCAGGCTATCATCAGCAGGTACTCCTACAATGCCTGTTTGGCGATGGCTAAATTCATGGAGTTCCTCCCCTCGGATTCCCGTGCCAAATTTTCAGCTTTGGTCGAGGAGGGAAGACTGATCTCTAGGGCGTCCCTGCAGGCAGCACTTGATGGGTTGTGCTGCAACCAGGGTTATGGCCACAGGAGTAGCCATGAGAAGGGGCTCATGGCTCCAGGTTTCTGGTCTCCCCTATAAGGTCCAGCATAACATACAAGACCCGCCTTTTGAGGGTCAGACTCTTTTTTCTGAGAAAATGGACAAGAGGTTAAACAGCCTAAAGGACTCCAGAACCACCCTCAGGTCCCTGGGCCTCTATACACCGTCAGTGCAGCAGAGACACTTCCATCCACAACGTTCTCAGCGGTTCTGTCACCAGAACCGCCAGGACGGGTCCTGAAGGAGAAATAGGACCGGCAGGAGAAGGCCATGTCAACCCTCTGGCCGGGCTCGAGACAACCCAAGCCACCTTCAGGGCCCAAACTGGTCTTTTGAAGGCACAGTCGAGGACTGTGTACCACACCAAAGACTGGATCCACCCCGCCTTACCTTCTCGTCCCGACTATCCCCTTTCTACCGTGCATAGTCCCATATCACCTCAGACTGCTGGGTGCTCCTCACGGTAGAGAGGGGATACTTCATCCAATTCTGTGCCCTCCTGCTCTTCCACTTCCCTTCCCTGTCCCTCTTCAGGGACGCTTCTCACGAGCAACTCCTTATCCAGGAGCAGTCGCTCCTATCGTTAGGGGCAGTGGAGGAGGTTCCTCAGGAGCACAGGGGCGAGGGCTTTTATTCCTGGTATTTCCTAATACCGAAAGCCAAAGGTGGCCTCAAGCCCATCCTGAACCTGCGAGAACTCAACAAGTTTGTAAATAAACTCAGGTTCCGCATGGTCTCATTTGCCTCCGTCATCCCTTCACTGGATCCAGCAGACTTGTATGCCACCCTCGACTTGAAGGATGCTTATATTCATATTGCAATCATTCAGCCCCACAGGAAGTACCTCAGGTTTGTGATGAACAGTACCCACTACCAATTTACAGTTCTTCCGTTCGGCCTGTCAGCAGCATCTCAAGTCTTCACCAAGTGCATGGCAGTCGTCGCTGTGTTCCTGCGCAGGCACCAGGTACAGGTGTTTCCATAACTCAGCGACTGGTTGGTCAAGGGTCACTTCAGGATCCAAGTAGAAGCTCAAATCAAATTCATCAGGGCCACCTTTGACAACCTGGGTCTCCTTCTAAACGAAGCAAAATCGACTCTGTGCCCTGTTCAGAGGATAGTTTATAGGGGCAGTACTGGACTCAACCCAAGCCAGGGCATACCTGCCGGAAGCGAGGTTCCAGGCCCTGGCCGGTATCATTCGAGGTCTCAGACAGTTTCCCACCACCACAGCAAAAAACTGCCTGAAGCTTCTGGGACACATGGCTGCCTGTACCTACGTGGTGAAGCATGCCAGACTCAGGCTCTGACTGCTCCAGTCATGGGTAGCATCGACTAGCCCAAGTCAGCTTGGACAGTATCGTGACCCTGCCTCGCCCGGTCCTTGACTCCCTTCTGTGATGGCTCAACCCTCAGGAGGTGTGCTCAGGGGTCCTCTTCGCCAGTCCACAGCCATCTCTTTCGCTAGTGACAGACGCATCAGCCTTGGGCTGAGGGAGCACATCTAGGAGACCACAGGTCTCAGGGTCTCTGGTCTCAGGCAGATCTGGCTCTCCACCTCAACGTCAGAGAGATGAGAGCACTGTGTCTGGTGTGCCAGACCTTCCAGGCATACTTAACGGGACAATGTGTATCAGTTATGACGGACAACACCACGGCAATGTTCTATATCAACAAACAAGGGGGTGCACACTCCTCTCCCCCTGTGCCAGGAAGCCCTCATGCTGTGGTACTTCTGTGTAGAACATTCAATACACCTACAAGCATTGTGCCTTCCCGGAGTGTAGAACGAGTTGGCAGACTACCTCAGCAGGTCCTTTCACGGCCATGAGTGGTCCCTTTGCCTGGATATCACAAATTCAGTCTTTCAGAGGTGGGGATTTCCCCAGATAGACCTATTTGCCACGTGACGCAACAGGAAGTGCCAGCAGTTCTGCTCCTTCAAAAATCACAGCCTGGGTGCGGCTGGGCTCCAGCGCGGACGCCTTCCTCCTCCTATGGGGAGGTTGTCTCCTAAACGCCTTTCTGCCCATACCGCTCATTCGCAAGGTACTCCTCAAGATCCAAAGGGAACAAGCTCAGGTCATATTAATAGCTCCAGCCTGGCCCCGCCTGGTACACAACTCTCCTAGACATGTCCGTGGAAGCTCCAGTCACCCTGCTACTCTTCCTGGACCTTCTGACACAAGACCACAGTCGTCTCCAACATCCGAACCTCGGGTCGCTGCACCTTGCGGTGTGGACGCTCTGTGGTTGAACCCTGTGGAGCTTTCCTGTTCAGACCAGGTTAGACAAGTCCTCTTTGGCAGCAGGAAACCTTCTCCGAGAGCTACCTACCTTGCCAAGCGGAAGAGATTTTCAGTCTGGTCGGTACAGTGCCATTCGTTCCCGATGCTAGCCTCAGTGCTGTTTGTTCTGAACTACCTCCTCCATTTGAAGCAGCAGGGGCTTTCAGTGTCGTCAATAAGGGTTCACTTGGCCACCATCTCAGCCTTCCACCCAGGTGCGGAGGGCCGCTCTGTCTTTGCTAACTTTGTCTTTGGTCAACTGGTTTCTAAAAGGTCTCGACAGGCTATACCCTCATGTCTGGCAGCCTGTCCTGGCTTGGGACCTCAACCTGGTTCTTCCTAGACTCATGGGACCACCCTTTTAACCCTTGGTGTCATGCTCCCTCCTCTACCTCTCTTACAAAGTGGCGTTCCTGGTGGCAATAACCTCGTCCAGAAGGGTATCTGAACGTAAAGCCCTAATATCGGAGCCCCTTACACCGTGTTCTATAAGGACAAGGTTTAGCTCAGACCTCATCCTGCTTTCCTGCCGAAGGTTGTATCGCAGTTTCACATTAACCACAACATCTTCCTCCCGATATTCTACCCTAAGCCGCATTCCAGCTGCAGGGAGCAGAGACTTCACTCACTGGATGTCCGTAGGGCGCTAGCCTTCTACATCGAGAGAACGAAGCCGTTCAGAAAGTCGATCCAGTTATTCGTAGCAGTGGCGGACAGAATGAAAGGTCTGCCTGTGTCGTCACAATGCATTTCGTCATGGATCACGTCCTGCATTCGTGAGTGCCACAACCTGGCGGGGGTTCCTGCACCTCCAATCACTGCGCACTCCACCAGAGTGCAGGCTTCATCAACAGCGTTCCTGGCTCAGGTTCCTACTCAGGAAATCTGCAGAGTGGCTACATCGTCCTCCATTCATACGTTCACGACACACTATGCAATTACCCAGCAGGCCAGAGATGATGTGGCCTTCAGACGAACAGTACTCTAGTTAGTGGACAACTCCGACCCCACCTCCTGATCTTGGGCTTGTCAGTCACCTGATTGGAATTGACATGAACAAGCACTCGAAGAAGAAAAAATGGTTACTCAACATCTCGTAACTGTTGTTCTTCCAGATGTGGTGTTCATGTCCATTCCCATACCCACCCTCCTACCCCTCTGTTGCAGTAGCTGACAAGAAGGAACTGAGGGGTGGCAGGTTGGCAGGGCCCTTTATTGGGCTCCATGAAGGTGCAACTCCAGGGGACACTCAGGCCAACCCCACGGATGCTGCTAGTGGGGAAATCTTCCGGCTACTGTGGACGTGCTCGCGCACACACCTGATTGGAATGGACATGAATAACACATCTCAAAGAACAGCAGCTTTGAGAAGGTGAGTAACCGTTCTTTTTCTCGCACTCATAGAACTGTGATAACCACCAGGTCTGACTTCATTTGTGTTATAAATTGCTGCATCAAATCATCAACATAGTTCCTTTTTTGTAGTTTATATGATGATGTATATGAAGTTCAAGTGCTTAATACTTTTGTGCTGGAAGGAAGTTTAGTTTTATATGTGTGATGTTCATATTCGTAAGTCACATTATGAAGACACTGAATGTTGTAATCTTTTTGTTTGTTTGTTTGAATCCTTTAGGACACCATTGTTAGTGTGAAGTGGGATCCAACTGGTAAGATTCTCATGACATGTGCCAAAGAAGAAACGGTGAAACTCTGGAGATATATGGGGGGATGCTGGAGACGTTTGCATTCACTCTCCCATCCAGCTATTGTGAATAGTATTACCTGGTGCAACCTTCCAGGGAAAGGACCCAAGCTGCAGTTGTTACTGGCTACGTATGTTAAAGTTTTTGCTTTAATACTTCCTGTGTAGTCTTTGTATTAATACTTATAGCAACTGTATATGTAGCATCTTTCATCCTAAACAAAAAACAAACAAACAAAATTTAACAAGCTGTTCATTGTGGGCATTGTAGAACACTGGTTCAGCACTGACTTAAATACAAAAAGTGCCCGTTACTGAATCACCAACAGATTTTCCCCTCCACCTAGGCTTTTCTCTGGAGAGTTCTGCGCCAAGTACTGACCAGGGCTGATCTTAGTTAATTAACTTGAATTTGTCACAGTGAAAACGTAATGTGGTATGTTTGCATGTTATTGGAAACATCAACTAATCATTGTTGTGAAATGTGCCAGTTATGTCCATAGTTGCAAATACTTCCTGTGCTGATAAATATACCTGGGACCTATACATTCTGATGGCACAATGATTGCAAGGGAGTATTAGGTTAAATATGAAAATATTTAATGTGAAAAATAGGGTGAAAACCTATGGAGAATATTCCTAAATATTTTGAGTAGAAATAAAAAAAAAATCACTGTCAATATGCATATTTTATTTAAAAATACGTGAATTAAAGAATATAGTAAAATTTCAAACAGTACAATGAAAAACAAGTTTTTCCTTTTTCCAGTCTGCCTCAGCTTTCCTTTTGTATTGGAGATACTATTTCACTAACTTCCTTTTAAACATAGTGGTGCTGACAAAATAGTTTTGGCAAAATTTAATATTAAGAAAGAGTTAAAGAAAAAATGCACTTTTTCAGTGAGTATTACTCCTAAATCTGTATTCAACTTTTAAAAAATTATCTGCTGCCCTTGGACTTTGTTTTTAAGCAGATTATCTTTCTTAATCACCTTGCTCTAAATGTATATCATAACAGACTGACATACTTTTAGAATATTTGTTGATTGGTGCTGTATGTTAACAATTTTACTTTATTTTCATGTGATTTATTCTAACTTCCTTCAGAGGATGCCAGAATGGCTTAGTGTGTGTTTGGAGTGTTCCCCAGGATATGCTGATCATGTTGCAGTCCAGCTCAAGTAGTGCAGAAGGATGGTGGGAACAGGAAACAAGTGGCAAGGTAAAGACAGTTGAGCAGATGTTAAGAAATCTTAACCTGATTGTATCCATGGTTTTCTCTACGATTATAGGAAAGGATGGGAGCAAAATATTTAAATATCTACATGGGTGAAGATGGAGAAGAGGGAAATATTTGAAAACCATTTAGTTTAAAAAAGTTACATTTATTTTAATTTGTCTGTACTTACACACATGCAGGTGTTTCCAAGGCAGGAAATGATTCTTGCTCACATGCTCAGGGTCTTGCTCACATGCTCAGGAATTTTCCCCCAGGTTCATTGGCAGTGACCTTGGAGGGGATTCGCCCTCCTCTGTAGCATTAGAGTACAGGTCACTTGCCAGGATTATCTGGGTATACTTCCCTTAATCAATTCCTTGCCATTGCAGGTACTTCGGGCATTGGTGCACCTTGGTCCCTCCTATTCTCTGCCTAATAGTATTATTTCCTGTGGGTTGTAATTCTTGCTCTAATTTTGGATGTTGAGTTTAGTGTGGGTGCTGGGTGCTGTCAGTGGCCTGTTGTTACATACAGGAAGTCAGACTAGATGATCTGGTGGTCCATTATGGTCTTAAGGTCTGTGACTCTAAATGGGAGGTCAAGGTTTAAAAACAACTTATTTGCAAGAGCTATTGATCTTGGCTAAAATTTGGTAATGCTATCTAGTTCTTTTAAAATTATGCAGTTATTTCCAAAAGAGAAAACTAAAATAATATTGGAAGTTTCTTAGTATATAAATTTGACTTGACTTAATTTTAACTAAAATGTTCTTTAAAATAGTAAGATCCAGCCGTAATGTGGTCTTGAATGCTTATGGTATTTTGAAGAGGAAAATATAGATGGTAATAAGTTAATGGCATCCTTATAAAACATGACTAAAATAATTACAAATAAAACTAAGGTCTATTAAGTAAATGTGCATTTAGATATATTTACTTAGAGTTCATCGTCACTGTAGGTGCTCATAGTCTGTTGTATCAGCTTGAATGCTTCCATAAGGCCTTTTTTATGGTGCCTTAGTCTTCTTTCCTTGATTAAAATAAAAGTAGTTGTACCAAGAAAATCTATACACTGGTTGCAAAGAAGTCTAAATCTGAAACACTTTTCTATTCACAATTTTCTATGTATGTAGTCCAGGGTATGTCATAATGATGAAATAATTTGCAGGATGGATACAGAAAAGCAGTGGATGCCAAGTGCATTTATCAGCTGAGAGGACATATTACTCCTGTTCGGACTGTGGCCTTCAGCTCTGATGGACTGGTATTAGTGTCTGGTGGGCTCGGTGGGCTCATGAACATTTGGTCTTTACGGGTAAGGTTGTCTTTGAGTTATATTAAAGATTACCCAAAGATTATGTCATGGATGTCACAGAATTCATGGATTCTAGAGTGGCGGCGGCACCCGGAGATCCCAGCCGCCACAGGCAGTGGGGACATCCGGAACAGTTAGCCCTTGCAGCTTGGGCTCTCCTCTCCCACACTTGGTCTTCAGTCATCCCCCCGTCAGCTCTCCCCCCACGTTATTTTTAGTAAAAGTCACGGATGGTCAAGGGCTTCTGTGAATTTTTGTTTATTACCTGTCCATGACTTTTACTACAAATAACCGTGATAAAATCTTAATTATATTTCTTAAAGTTTGTTAAAATAGGTACGTTTAAGATCAGAAGTAAAAGGATAATTTTATGTCTTCATAGTTTTCTTTGATAAATACTTTATAAAAATTAGAGGAAGCGTAGTCAAGAATAATGAATACAAGATTTGGGAATAAATACCTAAATTCTAATCCTGGCTCTGCAACTGATTAATTATGTGCCTGGTCAGGTCATTTATGACCTCAGGTCCTTAGCCAGTTTATGCTTTTGTTTCTCCCCTCTGAAAAAAGGGAGTAATACTTGCCTTCTTCACAGGCTGTTGAGACTGTGTAAAACACTTTGAAGATGTTATATCAATGTTAATTTTAACTTTTAGTAATATCTTTTGGAAAATGCATATGCCTTTCTGACTATCGTGTAGGAATTTTAGTTCAAGGGGTTTAAAATACTTTAAATAATCATTAATTGAAATGTTTGGGGGTGTTTACGGTACTACAGGATGATAAATTCACATGTTTAAATAAATATGTGTATTGATTAAAAGATTTCTTGGTTTAGGATGGCTCTGTATTACAAAGTGTTGTGATCGGTTCTGGAGCTATTCAGACTGCAGTATGGATCCCTGATGTTGGAGTAGCTGCTTGCTCAAATAGATCAAAGGTATTATTGTATATTAAAGTGCTGTTCTTTTGAGTTAAATTTGTGAGCAGTAAGGGAAGGTTCTTATTACAAAAAGAAGCCCATTTACCCAAACATTTCTTTCTAACAAACTGCTAGCACAGGGATCGGCAACCTTTCAGAAGTAGTGTGCCGAGTCTTCATTTATTCACTCTAATTTAAGGTTTCGTGTGCCGGTAATACATTTTAACGTTTTTAGAAGGTCTCTTTCTGTAAGTCTATATTATATAACTAAACTATTGTATGTAAAGTAAACAAGGTTTTCAAAATGTTTAAGAAGTGTCATTTAAAATTAAATTAAAATGCTGATCTTACGCCACCAGCCTGCTCAGCTTGCTTCCAGCCTGGGGTTCTGTTCACCTAGGCCAGCAGTGGGCTGAGCAGGGCCTGCGGCCGGGACCCCAGACCTGGGGGGGGGTTGTTTCAGGGGTCAGGGCAGAGGGCTGGGGGAGGGGGTTCAGGGCAGAGGGCTGGGGTGTGTGGGGGGTATTCAGGGATCAGGGCAGAGGGCTGGGGTGTGTGTGGGGTGTAGGGCAGAAGGCTGGGGATGTGGGGGGTTCAAGGGTCAGGTCAGAGGGCTGTGGGGGGTGCAGGGCAGAAGGCTGGGTGTGTGTTGGGGTATGGGGGGTTCAGGGCAGTGGGCTGGGAGTGTGTGGGGGTGCAGGGCAGAAAGCTGGGGGTGTGTTGGGGTGTGAGGGGTTCAGGGCAGAAGGCTGGGTGTGTGGGGGGGGGTTCAAGGGTCAGGGCAGAGGGCTCGGGGTATGGGGGGTGCAGGGCAGAGGGATGGGGCTGTGGGGGTGCAGGGCAGAAGGCTGGGTGTGTGTTGGGGTGGGGGGATTCGGGGCAGAGGGGTGGGGGATTCAGGGCAGAAGGCTGAGTGTGTGTGGGGGGGTCAGGGTAGAGGGCTGGGGTGCTCGGCTCGTGGGGGTGCTCCCAGCCCCCTCCCCTGAGCAGCTCATGGCAGGGGGCTGGAAGGGATATGCCCTGTTCCACCCCCTTCCCCCAGGCTCCGTCCCTACCTCTCTCTGTGTCCTCTACGGACCTGTGTGCATGGTGCCGCTCTTCCCCCTCCCCCTTGCTAGGGCCATCAGCTGATTGGCGCAGGGAAGGAGAGGAAGAGGGGCAGGAAAGCACCACACTGGGGGAAGAAGCGGGGGAGGGGGGAAGCTTGGCTGCCGCAGAACCAAGCTTCTGCCTCCTGTCCCCGCAGGGGAGAGCGGTGGGCAGGGGGGCTGAGTGGGGCTGGGGGCCGGGACCGCAGCAGGGAGCTGCGTGCCACTCAAAATCGCCTCGCGTGCCGTGTTTGGCATGCGTGCCGTAGGTTGCCAACCCCTGTGCTAGCATATTTCTCTCCCTGTTCTGCTTAGTCCATGTTATCCACACATATTTGCTGTCAATTAAAGGAGCTTGAGTAATTAAAATTCTGCTGTACATAGTTTGTCTATTTACATGCAGAATACATTGTTTTGACTCTCAACTGCCATCTTATCTTTAAAAAAGAGTTTAAAAACTTCGTTTAGATTTCAGCCTTCGTGTATGAGAAAGAGAGAAATGGGGAAATTAATTTAAAAAATATGCACCCAGGTGACTGCTTTGTCATTTTGAAATTTATAGTGTGTGAGAAATGTCACCCTTCTTTATGGGAGAGATGTGAAATGTGTCTGTCTTAGAAGAAATATCTGCTTCAGAAGGTTAAAATAGTCTTTGTGTTCAGATTGAAAATGTAGAATTTAGCATTGTACAGTACCTTTCTTCACAGTCCTATTGCAAATAGAACTGGGTGAGTTTTTCTTTTTGGCCTGTAGTGAAATTTGAAAAATGCATTTTTCAGTTAGCCAAAACTATTTGTGAATTTTACATGAATTTGCCAAATAGTTCTTATAAAAAAAATTTGATTTTTCCAGGACTGAGGCACCAGTCACAAAATGAGGAAGTAGTGGTTCCTCCCTTTTGATCTTTAGCCCAGTGCTTAGAATACTTACCTGGGATGTGGGAGACCCGAAGTAAATTCCCCCCCTCTGGCTAATGTGGATTTGAACTAGGGTCTTCCACATTGCAGGAGAGTGCCCTACCCACTGGACTATGAGATGATATGGTGGGGGGCTCTCTCTTGTTGAAGCTGTTCCACTATGTATAAATAATTAAATAGTAATTGTAACAGGGACATGAACTTGAGTCTACCACTTCCCAAGTGAGTCCTCTAATTACCAGTCTATGGAGTCATTCTTTCTTGCTCTCTCTGGCCTAATGACTAATTACTTATGCAAAATAGAACAGCTTCAAAGGAGAGACTGAGAAAGATCCACCCCAGAATATCTTAGAGACTAGGGTTTAGGTCTAGTGAACATCTATCCATCAGTCAAAGATACACCTTCATCATGGGAACTTTATCTAGTCCTTACTCAGTTTATAAAGATTTCCTTTGAGTATCTGAATAAATGTTCACGGTTTTACCTGTTAATCTAAACAACATTTGTTATAGGCATAACATCTGCCAGAAGAGTGAGTAAACAGACTTCAGGCCATGATGGCTGATCCCACTTCTCATTATTTTTTACAAGGACAAAGTGATTTTTCCACCCCTACCTGTAATTCTTATTCTAGATGGTAACCGATTTTCATCCCATCCAATCAGTTAATCTGCCAGTATTCTTTCCTAGATCCTATGCTCATTGAGGCAAAGCAAAGATTCACACACTAGATGCTAAAAGGGCTTTAGCTTTCTATCTAAATATAACTAAAGAGTTTAGAAAGTCACCAGATCTTTTTTCTTATGCACAAAATAATAAAGGACAGGCATTTACTTCACAAAGACTATCTAAGTGGCTTAGGCAATGCATTGAAGAGAGCTACAAATTAGTCTCTGTCCCTGTCCCAGTGGGGATTAGATCCCATTCCACAAGGACAAAGGTGGCCTTCATGGCATGCTGCTTTAGGCATATTCCGATTGCAGAAATTTGCAGAGCTGCTACATGGAGCTTTAATCTTACATTAACAAAACATTATGTATTCTGGTCAGATGCTCAATTTGGTACAGTGGTACTTCAGTCACTGTTTAATTAGAAAACCACATCCCACTTTACTTGGAAGACAGTTCTATTTATCAAACTATCGAACATGCTGAGGTGATTTGAAGAAGAAATGAAGGTTACTCACCTGTAAGTGGTACTGGTGAGTAAACTTCATTTTTCATTGGCTTATAATTTTACCAAATTTTAACCATTTGGGCTGAAATTTTCTATGCTGGGTGTTTTTATGTACTACTGGATACACCCTCCCAGTCTGACAGTGAACTGTTGAAACTACTTTCAGTATAGTATTTCATCCAGTTGTGCACCTGCTTCATACTAATTTCACCTAGACCACATTTCCCTAGTTTGTGTATGAAAATGTCATGTGGGACTGAGTCAAAAACCTTACTAAAATCAATATATACTGCTTTCCCCAAGCCACTAGGCCCGGTAACCCTATCAAAAAAGGAAATTAGTTTGGTTGGGCATGATTTGTTCTTGATGTAGTTTTCCCTAGCCTTGTTTTTGGAAAATGGCTGAACCATTTTGGTTGAAATTTTTTTAAAAATTTGAGCTTGAGGATAACACCCAGCATAGAAAACTTCAGCTCAAACATCTAAAGTTTAGCAAAGTTATAAGAAACTGAAAATGGTTTTATAATGAGAAATATCAGGCAACCTTAATAATAATAGGTGCTACCAGCCCATTTTATAATGCTGTCTAAGAACAATCATTGTAAATGTTATATAAATACAGAGATGATAATGATACATAATTTTTCTTTCCACTCAGCATTGTTACTTATTCACACTGATACTTTTAGGTGTTGAGCAGTGTTGGGATGAAGACAATTAGTGAGAGTAGTCAGATTGATCTGAATAAGCATGTTTCCCGTGTTTAATTTCTGATATATAAAATGTATCTGGTGATTGTATTGTTGAACAGGATGTGTTGGTGGTGAATTGCACATCAGAGTGGATATCTTCCAATCATGTCCTTGCAACATGTAGGACTGCACTGAAACAACAGGGAGTTTTAGGATTAAATGTGGCCCCTTGCATGAGGGCTTTCTTGGAACGTTTGCCAATAATGCTTCAGGAACAGTATGCCTATGAAAAGGTAAGAATAGTTGAATGCAGAACATCAAATACTGACATATGTAACATGAGATGTCTGTCTTGAATTACAGCTGTCTTATTCTTTTGACAGTCAACCCAAGAAATCTTTGTTGAGGTTCAATCCCACCTTTGGACAACAGATTTACAGTTACTCTTTTGAGTACTCTAGCAGAACTACGTTTTCCTGATGTCAGGCTGTTTCTGATCTTCCTCTTGTTTTGTCACCCACTGCAAGATCCTGGTCTCTTGTGGCACTATTCTGCTTTGTCTCTTTAAAAATAAGAAACTAACTGCCTTAACTAAAAAACAAGGATTCTGATCCTATTGCTATTGCCAGTCCTGTGTCATGTCCTCCCATCAGTGTGAGCAGTATAAATGATGGGGGCAGTGTAGATAGAATTTATTGTTACACACTGAAATCTAGATCTATTCTACCCATGACATCTGTTGTTGACACAAAACAATGTCTGGATTGTTATTGAATTACCAGACAAAATGGATACTGGATTCAGGCTATTTTGATTTCCTGAACTGCAACCAGACATTATCCTACAAGACATTCATCACTTATTTTAATCGCCTTTTCTCTGGCTTGACTCTAATATAGTTCTTAACAATGGCTAACCAAGACACTCTATCTTTAGAACATGTGGACTTTGAAAAAAACATATTTGATTAGATGTCTGAATCATATTTGTAAAGTCCTTTTTCTGTCTGCTACAGAATCTCTGCCAGAATAGTTATAGGAAACTCTGCAAAACGTATCTGACATTTTTTTTAATCAGTTAGTCTTCTTTTGTAATGACCTTCAATAACAAAACCTCATTGCAGATTTCCATACAAACTAGGATGGTGCTCTACTTTTAGCAGTGGGCAATTTGGAGTAAGAATGTAAAAACAATAACCGTGTAACCAATTAAAATTCTATCAGTTACACAGTTAAACGTATAACTGCGGAGCTAGTGGTGCAGGGGGTGCTGAAGCACCCCCACATTTTGTTGGGGCTCCACTGCCAGATCCATCCCTGGGGCTCTGCTCAGGTGGAGTTTAATAGTAAGCAGAAACTGATAAGCATCAAGCTTATCGGTTAACCGGTTAAACTTTTACATCCTAATTTGCAGTCCAAGGTACATTTTTTCCATTTAGACCTATCCAGTTCTCTCTAGCTGGGTACAATACAGCACTCCATGCAGCGGGCAGTTAAATCTGCTACATATCCTTTTCCCGAACACATATCCAAATTCTGTCCACTCGTTTGAGGCCTTTAAGCCTAGGAGCACAGCAGTATGTCACAAGTACTTTATTTTGCTGGTTCTCTGATGCGATCCCTCATCTGTTTATGGCTACAGCATCCATCACCATCAATAGTTTTCTCAATCTCCTATTCATCATGTGTTGTAATGCCATAGTAACCTCTTTTCTTCAGGTTGTTTTCGTTCAGGCATGTAATAATGCTCACTTCCCCAGTTCTGCTTTTCATTCTTCAGAACTTCCCAACCAAAGAGAAACAAAATCATGTCTGAAAGCTGGATTTTGTGTCTTCCTTAACATGCAAAAGAAAATGAAGAGAAAGTTATTGTATGCTTTTCAGAGAATTATTTAAACTGTTTATAATTTACATCAAATTATTGCAAATTTGAAGTTTAGGTTAAAGAATTATTCCAGTATGTATTGTATTCTACTTAAAAAGAAGAAAGGGGGGAAAAAAGAGAAAGAAAAACCAAATGAAATAAACAAATTTTGTTTTATATTGTGATATATTGAGTACCTTGTTTAAAAAATGGTAATTTCTGATAATATGCTGAAGTGCATTTGCTAGTGAAATCGTGTTAATATGTTTGCAGTATTTCTGTGTCGAATACTGGATAAGAGTGAAGTCTGGTACTTTGACAAATGGTCTCGGTTTATTGTGAGCGAAATTAATGAAAATTATTGGAAAGGGGTTTTTCTGGGAATTTTTTTCTACAGAAAGAGCTTTGAAGAATTACTGTTTCTGAAGTGATGAAAGTATGTCTCTAGCTTCATATGTTGACCTTCCATTTTTTCCCTCTAGCCCCATGTGGTCTGTGGAGATCAGCTTGTTCATAGCCCTTATATGCAGTGCCTGGCTTCACTTGCTGTGGGGCTTCACCTCGATCAGCTTTTGTGCAATCCACCAATACCGCCTCATCACCAGAACTGCCTCCCTGATCCCTCAGCTTGGAATCCTACAGAGTGGGCCTGGTTAGAATGTTTTTCAACTACTATAAAAGCTGCTGAAGCTCTGGCCAAAGGAGCACAGTTTCCAGAATCCTTTACTGTTCCAGATCTGGAGCCTGTGCCAGAGGATGAGCTTACACTTCTAATGGTAATATGCACTGCATTCTGCCAGTTATTAAGTATATGTATAGAATGCACTATATTGTGCCAATAACATCTGTAAAAATTAGCTAAAAAAATTGAAAAGCTTGTAAAAAGTAAATTGTTATGCTTTATTTCATGGAAATACCAAGAGAGTACAGAGATTTTATTTTAATTGATATAAAATGTGGCAATTGATGCCGTATAAATGTTTGTAATAGAAGTAATAGTGTGAAAGTGGTATCTTCCTGTTTAGCAGATCTGCTCCTTCTGTGTGTATTCAGAGTCGTATCTACTTGCTTTACTAACAACAGTAAGTTTTTGTTACATTGTCTAACCTGCAGAGTTGACACAGAGAAAAGCGAGCTGGACAAATTGTTGGTTTACAAATCAACAGAATTAACAAAGTTCCATTTGCAGAACCTCTATTGTTGTTACATAAACCAGTGAGAATTTGTCTTGACTATGATATTCCAAGGGGAGCTTGCAGGGCTGACAATTAATTCATTTTTTTTAACATGCAGACAGAGTAAATTCTATATGGAGTCATTGAAAGGCAATGGCACCCTATTATGCCATCTTTAAAGTACTTTTTCTGAGTAGTCCTACACTTTAACTATATTGGCACTACCAAATGCCAATATAATGGGCTATGATAGGTGAACCTAAAGTGGAAACTTTGTATTTATTAGATTTTATCAGTAAGTCTGTATAATTTTGCAAATAAATACTTTGACTTGTGTACTCCCAAAATTAAGGCTGCATGGCACCCTTTGAGGAAAACATAACTATGGCTCTTCCTAGTTGCTTTCCTTGCTATATACCTATTGACCTCACATATACCATAGTCCTTTATTTTTAAATACTCACATAGGTTATCACAGTGATCAGGAAGGATTCCCTTCTGTGTACAAGAGCACTATGGGGTTTTGCCTTTTTCTGAAGCATTGGGCATATGCCAGTGCAAGATGCATGCTATTAGACTTGGCAGGTTGTTGGTCCAAATGTGCATGGCAGATTTTATGTTTCTATACATCTCTTGAACCCATTGTCACATCTTCCTTTACTCGCCTATTTTGAGTGGCACACTTTGCTTGTTTTCCACTGCAACAGTTAAAAGCAACCCTTTTTACCATGAGTAGTTTTAGACACTCATGAGTCAGAATTTTTTCTTATGGTAACAATATTAAATGTTAGATTCCAGTATTAAGAAAAATAGGTCTACCCCAAGGAGAAAAATGATACATTCAAGTTTACATGAGTAATATTGAATATGAATTAATTTATAAAAATAATTTGTACATAAATTTTGCTTTAGTCACAGTTAAAACTATTTTACATTTATGTTCAAAAGCAGTTGGTTGTTCAGTAATAGACCCAGATAATAGTTTTTCATCTAGGAAAAGGCTTGCCATTTCCAAGTGACTATTTGAAGGGAAATCAAGATTATTAACTGAAAGAATAATGTACTTGTGGTGGGCTGACCCTAATATATCTGTTTTTAATCATTTAGGATAACAGTAAATGGATTAATGGTATGGATGAGCAGATTATGTCCTGGGCAACATCAAGGCCTGAGGTTAGTAAAATTGATTATTTTAAATTTAAAATTCTAAAATTATCAATATAATTCTCAAGTGCTCCTTTATGCTGTTTCATAGGATTGGCACCTTGGTGGCAAATGTGATGTGTATCTATGGGGAGCAGGGCGCCATGGGCAGCTAGCAGAAGCTGGTAGAAATGTCATGATACCAGTAGCAGCACCTTCATTCTCACAGGCTCAACAGGTAACAGTGTTAGGAGAGATTTACATTTTATTCTTCACAAATTGCCTTATTTTCAGTTGTTAGTTACAAAATATCTATCAATATCCCTTTCGGACTCGGTGCTATACCCCGAAATTGGTTTGCTCTAGTTTTTGCCAAATTCACACCAAGAAACTGTTCAAAACTGGCAAAATCATTTCTTAGGATTAGAGTGAGTACAATGTAAAAAAATATTTGCACGGTTTTGAATACACATCTATCCTGATATAACGCGACCCGATAGAACACGAATTCGGATATAACGCGGTAAAGTAGTGCTCCGGGGGAGCGGGGCTGCGCACGCCGGTGGATCAAAGCAAGTTCGATATAATGCGGTTTCACCTATAACGCGATAAGATTTTTTGGCTCCCGAGGACAGAGTTATATCGAGGTAGAGGTGTAATCCATATTGCAAGATTGCTTTCTGAAATAACGTAATGCTGGAGCATAGGATGAGATAATGCGACCGCCAAATTGCTGCAAGAAATACATTGAGAATCTCACTGAAGAACATGCTACCAGACCAAATAGTTTTGCAATGAAAGGGAAAGTCTTTGTAGCTAGATCATGAAGAGAGCTCTTTGTGTGTGGTGCCATTTTTAGATCTCCAGGGGCCAGCTTCACCCAAAACACTGAATGAAGGAATTTTATTGTAATGTGATTACGTGGTAAAACCCCCTTAGTTTAAAACATATTTTTCTGCTAAATTCGGAATAAGTTAAGTAACAGTTAAGTGATTAAACTAAGAAATATGTTGGTAGTTGTCCCAAACCTGTTGTTTTCAGCTTTGTAGTCCCAATTCAGGTTATGAATAAAGACAAAGTTAGCACATTTTGGTTCATGGTTTGTGATGTAATTGCATTAAAAAAAACTGATTTCTTTCTTTAACCAGGTTATTTGTGGTCAGAACTGTACTTTTGTCATTCAAGCTAACGGTACAGTTTTGGCTTGTGGAGAAGGGAGTTATGGCAGATTGGGACAAGGAAATTCTGATGACCTTCATGTGTTAACTGTTATTTCAGCACTTCAAGGTAAAATTGTCTTAATTTTTTTGAGTTGTTCTATTAGGAGGCAGAAGTTCGCATTTCAAAAACTAAAAGGACAATTGTCTAAGTCTTTACACAGATTTACTGAATAAAATAATTTACTCTCTTTAATAAAGATCTTATATTCATGTTAATTTGAACAAATAAACCATATGTTAAAGTCTCTTTTGATGCATTTATTCAAGCTGTACTTAATGTTTTTAAACTCTTATTATTTATCATTTTAAGTAAGACTGAAAAAGGAAATACATTTATGTAACTGAACACCTAAACTAACTTAATAGACTATCACAGTAGAATTAGATAATTATTAATAACATAATATTTGTTATTGCAGCAGTTCAAGCATAAGTTATATCTTAAAGGAAAAGGAAGACTTTATACAGGCTTGTATATACAGAGCGGATTCCATTCACAAGCTTGTCATTGTTATTATTATAGACTATCTTGTACAATGCAAAATAATTGTATTTATATTTCTAACTTATTGTGATTTTGTTTTTCATTTTGTTAAAGGTTTTGTTGTAACACAGCTAGTGACCTCTTGTGGATCTGATGGACATTCCATGGCTTTGACAGAAAGTGGTGAGGTCTTTAGCTGGGGAGATGGAGATTATGGTAAACTGGGCCATGGGAACAGTGACAGACAGCGCAGACCCAGGCAAATAGAGGCCTTACAAGGAGAAGAAGTGGCACAGGTTCAAGAACAAATTTATTATTCATCTATTAAATGTAGACATGATAGTTGCTGCTAGGGTTCATTAATAAATGCTGGTGGGCAAATGGATTGCTCACACAGGGACTGTGGGATGTGGAGCCTTTCTCTTCAATGTCACAAAATTTAATTCAGCATAGGTAAGTAATGAATAAAAGTCATCATCAGCTCATGGTTCTCTGGCCAATGTGAAATGAGTCGTGGTTTCAGTCAAGTTCCCAGCTAAGAGTGTCAACAGCACAAAACTCACCATTGCATTTCACGCTAATTGGCTTTCTTGTTTGTATTGTTGATAGTCTCAGGAAGACTGAAAATTTGAATGAGAATGGAAACTGAAATATCTTCTCAATGCTGGGGAGGGGAGAGTGTCAAAGTTTAGGTGGGCTAGTAGAGTAGTGTTGGTGAAGCTTCCATTGCTCCTGTCTGTGCTGCACCTCTTTCAGTCTCTAGGGCACCTGCCAATATTTAGCCTTAGATGGAGGTTAGCATTCCCAAGCAACCAGACTCCAAGAAAACCCAATCCTGGCATGCTGGGCACTAACGGAGCGCTCAAAGAACATAAGGCTGTTGCAGAGAAGCTAAGTGAATTCTTTCCATTGGTCTTCATTGCAGAAGATGTGAGGGAGATTCCCACACTTGAGCCATTCTGAGGAACTATTCCAGATTGAGGGGTCCCTAGAGGAAGTTTTGGAACAAATTGATAAGTTAAACAGTAATAAGTCACCAGGACCAGACCGCCAAGAGTTCTGAAAGAACTCAAATATGAAATTGCATTACTATTAACTGTGGTATGTAACTTACCGCTTAAATCAGCCTCTGTACCAGATGACTGGCAGATAGCTAATGTGATGCCCATTTTTATAAAAGGCTCCAGAGGTGATCCTGGCTATTACCAGGCCGGTAAGCCTGACTTCAGTAGCAGGCAAATTGGTGTAATCTATAGTAAAGAACAGAATCAGACACAGAGGTGAATACAATGTGTTGGAAAGAGGCAATTCAGCTTTTGTAAAGGGAAATCATGCCTCGCCACACTATTAGAATTATTTAACAGTGTCCGGGCATGTGGACAATGGTGATCCAGTGAATATAGTATACTTGGATTTTCAGAAAGCCTTTGACAAGGTCCCTCACCAGAAGCTCTTAAGCAAAGAAAGTCATGGGATAAGAAGGAAGGTCCACTAATGTATCAGTAACTGGTTAAAAAATAGGAAAGAAGGTGTAGGAATAAACAATTTTCAAAGTGGAGAGAGGTAAATAGCAGGGTTCCCAGGGATCTGTACTGGGACCAGTGCTGTTCATCATATTAATAAATGATCTGGAAAAAGGGGTAAATAGTAAGGAAGCAAAGTTTGCAGACGATACAAAATTCTTCAAAATAGTTAAGTCCAAAACAGACCGTGAAAGAGTTACAAAGGGATTGCACAAAGCTGGGTGACTGGGCAACAAAATGGCAGATGAACGGTAGTGTTGATAAATGCAAAGGAATGCACACTGGGAAAACATAATCCCAATTATACATACAAAATGATGGGGTCTAAATTAACTGTTATCACTCAAGGAAGAGATCTTGGAGACACCGTGGATAGTTTTCTAAAGATCTCTGCTCTCTGTGCAGCAGCTATCAGAATGTTAGGAACATTTAGGAAATGGATAAATAATAAGATGAAAAATATCATAGTGCTACTGTATAAATCCATGTTATGTCTGCACCTGGAATACTGCGTGGAAAAAGTACAGAAAAGGGCTACCAAAATGATTAAGGATATGGAACAGCTTCCATGTAAGGAAAGATGTAAAAGACTACGACTGTTCACCTTGGAAAAAAGATAACTGAGGGGGAATAGGATCGTGGTCTATAAAATCATGAGAAAGTGCAAGGAAAAAGCGAATAGGGAAAGTTACTTACACCTCCTCACAAGAACCAGGGGTCACCCAATTAAATTAATAAGCAGAAGGTTTAATACAAACAAAAGGAAGTACTGCTTCACGCAACACAGTCAGCCTGCAAAACTCATTGCTGTGACTGTTGTGAAGGCCAAAAGTATAAAGGGGTTTGAAAAAGAATTAGATAAATTCATGGAGGATAGGTCCATTAATGTCTGTTAGCCAAAACAGTCAGGGATGCAATCCCGTGCCCTGGGTGTCCATGAACCTCTTACCACTAGAATCTGGGCTAAACGGCAAGGGATGAATCACTATATAAATTGCCCTGTTCTGTTCACTCGCTCTGAAGAATCTGGCACTTACCACTGTTGTAAGACAGGATACTTCATTGGTCTGATCATTGGTCTGATCCAGTATGACCGTTCTTATGTCAAACTAGCCTTTTTCACTAGTTCTAAATTCGCTTAAATAGTGAAATACAGTACTGGTACTGATGTGCATTGTAACAATATACAAAAAAGTGCCTGTCTTTGGCTGTTGGTGTCTTTAACCAAAATGAAAACTATAATCAAATTAAAAGCAAAGCCACCAGCTAGCCTGCACCCACACACAAACAATAACAAATATAATAAAAAACAATCCCAATAATATTTTTATTGCCACACAAATATCAGCCCCTTTTCTGACCTTCACTCCTCAAAACCCTGGGTAGATAAACAAGGTTGCAGCATGCCCTGGAGGTCAAGAAATTCAGGCTGTTTCAGACCAAGTTGGGGAGTTGGTTCCAAAATTGAGGGCACTTTGTGGAGAATGCACTGAGGCAGCTCCCTCTTCTATACTAAGGAACTGCAGCCCAAGCATTTATGCTGATTTCAACTGTGCAATATATCTATATTGTCTTGAATAATTGACAGTACATAATTTTAATCTCAATTACCATCATATATACTATCATTTGGTTCAGTTTCAGTTTGACTGAAATGTGACTGACATACTGTGTTGATTGTTGTAAGGCAACCACTGTATTGTCATGCTTAGCTGCATCTCTGTTCAAATATTAAAACACTACAAGTTTGTTTTTGTCTGCATTCACCATGGACAAATAGGACACCATTGATTTTTCGTATATTTGCAATATAAAATAATTTTGCGCATCTATGAGATAGTGACTGGCTAATGATTACTACTGTAGTTTTACATCACTAAAATAAGGCCTTGGCTACACTTACCAGCTAGTTCGACGGCTGGAAATCGAAGTTCTGGGTTCGACTTATCGCGTCTAGTCTGGACGCGATAAGTCGAACCCGGAAGTGCTTGCCGTCGACTGCGGTACTCCAGCTCGGCGAGAGGAGTACCGCGGAGTCGACGGGGGAGCCTGCCTGCCGAGTGTGGACCAAGGTAAGTTCGAACTAAGGTACTTCGACTTCAGCTACGTTATTCACGTAGCTGAAGTTGCGTACCTTAGTTCGAATTAGGGGGGTAGTGTAGACCAAGCCTTAGAACTGTTATGCTGAAGATACCATTAGAAAAATACCATCTTTTTAACTTTATGCTTAGTTTTGGAAAAACTATAAATTTCCTGTAGTTTATACTGCACATTTTACAAATTTCAAATAAAAGTTTAAAACATTCTGCATTCAAACATGCTGTAATATGTAGGCAGTTATTAATTTTTAAGTAGTTGATACTTATATGAGCAGGAATAATATTGTAAACGGAGGGGGAGGCATTTTGTGTTTCATAGTGTGGTTCATTAGAAAACTTCTCTATCTTTATATTTTTGGTGTAACCAGGAGATGAGCTGACTTATCAGACATAGTGTACCTGGTGATCTCATATTTATGCACTGAATTGTGACATTATTTGACAAACATGGGATAATGGAGTCTAAATTCTTTACCAAGAGAGAGAATTCTTTTCTTCCCTGTTGATAAGGCCCTTCATTTTAAGTTTTTACTTATTTTCATTTAAAAAATTCTTGGCTTTTACAAAAGCTATTATTTGGTTTTTACTAGTTCTCATCCAAATTTTGGACCACTGAAAATACTGATTATATTAAGAAAATCCAATACATTGCACTAGGTAAATCTGTGCTTTTTATCTGTCCTATCATCCCACAATATTTACCCAGAAAACTCTGAAGTTAATTTTTTGCTCCAATTTTCACCCTTTTTTAAAAAAACATTGTAATTAACACTGATAAATTCCTGGGAAATTTTAAAATAAAAATTGAAACAAAGGTCTTTGCTATAAGTAATTCTTTTGAGACTAAGATGGGAAACAGAAGACAGGGGTACAGAATTTACACAGTATATAATTGACCTGGTAAAGTAACACTGGAAAGCAAGGCAAATCATTTAGCATGCTTTTTTAAAGAATTCCGTAATCACAGAAATATGAATAAGAATCCCAGCTAGGTGTGCTGGTACAAATTGAAGCAAGTGAACTCAAACTTCTTCCTTTAGTGTGTAAACTGATTATTGAGAGGGTTGGGGGGAAAACTCTTCTGTCTGTCTTTGGTTATGTTTTAATTCCCCATATCATCCTGTATTTAGACTTTTTAATTGTTTTATGACATTGTTATTGAAATACATGAAGAGTGTAAAACAGCTAATTTATTCAGTTAGTCCAGTTTTTAATTATCCTCTTAAACTGTAATGAATGACTAGGTCTGCATTCAGAAAGTTCTGTTCTCCTCTTTCTTGAATTCTATGGTGCTAATATTCCATTTTAAAATTAATATTAATTCTGGCTTCTAGATGTCATGTGGCTTTAAACACTCAGCAGTGGTGACCGCGGATGGCAAATTGTTTACATTTGGAAATGGTGACTATGGTCGACTGGGTCTAGGAAACACTTCCAACAAGAAACTTCCTGAAAGAGTGACAGCACTGGAGGGTTATCAGATTGGACAGGCATGGTTTATCTAGTATTACTTACATGCAATTATGTAACAAATTATGTAACAAAATGTATTTTGTTAGTAACTGTTGTGCCTGAGGATGTTCAGTTGCTATATGATTCTTAGTAATGTCAGTTTAAGAATTCTCTTTATAATTTTTGTTGATGGTTTTTACTGCCTCTGCATTTTTAATACACTCAGAACTCTCAAATATCTAACCATAATAATCTCTCATTATTTTTTATTGAATAATCTGATCCTTTTGCTGCAATGGTGTGTCCCCATTTTACAACATTTATAAACATTGAATTGTGAAAAAGAGAGTGATAAAATTAGTCTTCGTTGTTTTAGCCCTAACCATTACTGAATTAATGTTTAAAGAGCTTCAGTGAGGATATATAATTTGAAAGCTGTTCTACAGTTTAGGTGAGGGAAGAACTGTCTAAAGAATGTTATTTAAGGGTGTTAATGTATAAACGCTATTATATACCATCAGTATAAAATTTTAAACAAAGGTTTTTAACATTTAACATATTTTTCTAAATGTTTAGAAAAGGGTTTCAGGTTTTTTTATTTTGTTTTCAGAATGTGGCTTTTTATTTTTTGTATCAGTAAGTTGATGAAAAACTAATTAAAACTATATTACACTTACCAGGTGGCCTGTGGACTAAACCATACTGTAGTTGTGTCCACAGATGGCTCAATGGTGTGGGCTTTTGGAGATGGAGATTATGGAAAACTTGGTCTGGGAAATTCCACAGCAAAATCCTCACCACAGGTTAGAATTCATACTGAAATTATTCTTTGAATAATTGTTTAATGTCTGTAAGTGTGTGTCTGCAAATTTTCAACTTATTTTGTTTTCATTTTTTATATGATGTAAATTTTCAAAAAGGCATAAGTAACTTTCAGTGGGACTTAGCTGCTTTTGAAAATTTTACTAAGGCAATATATTGACTAGTATAGTTACATGAATAACTAGCTGGTATTTTTACAACACTGGTATCTGAGGGTTGGGTTTTCAAAGGAGCCTGTGGGAATTAGGCACCCAACTTCCATTGAAAATTCCCACCTGAGTGCTTAGCATGCAAGCAATTATCCATTGTTCTGTTAAACTAAACGTCTGGACCGCGGTAAGTTCGAATTAAGGTACATCGTAGCTGAAGTTGCGTACCTTAGTTCGAATTGGGGGTTAGTGTAGATCAGGCCTGAGACTAATAATTACAACCATGGTCTCTATAAACCATAGCAACCACCCTTCTGCAACTCTAGAAATAGGAGAAACCTGAAGGCTAGCTTGAAGGAGTGAGATTTTTACCTCAGTATAGAGATGCATTCAGACTCATTTAACGTGGAATAATATGTTAATATAATTACATTTTACAAGATATTAGTGTCTTTGTTTAATACATTCAAGTTTAATACAAGAACCACACTATAGCTATAACACACAAATTGTCTTTCTGAGAATTATAAACCACTTTTTGGGGGGAGGGGGAAATGGAGGAGTTTTTTGTCTACTTTCCATATGTATACTCATAGAACAGTATTTAGCTCTTTCTTTCTTATTCTCAGAAAGTGGATATTCTTTGTGGAATTGGAATAAAGAAAGTTGCCTGTGGAACGCAGTTTTCTGTTGCATTGACAAAAGATGGTCATGTATATACTTTTGGACAAGGTAAGTTGCCCATATAGAGGGATTTCTATATTGTAGGCTTTCATACGTTTAAAGCTATATAGAAGCCAATAATGTTTTAGATTATTGACCCCACCATATGATACCCGCCCAATCATACAGTACATAAGTGATCATTTATAGACTTGGCAATTATTAGTCTATAATTCCCACCACTGTTGCATAACCACTAATATAATCATTAAAAGTAAAAAGGAAGAATATTAGATATAAAATATATGAAATCATAATACAGTGTTACTCTACAGATTGTGCTAGAGTCTCATGTAAATGTGACCTTCTGAAGCAAATTACTTTTTGACGCATTCTTAAAATCCAAATTAATAGTTGTGTATTTATTTTTCAGGGAAGACAAACTTAATATAAACACTAACCTCATTTACCTGTAACCTTTCAGATTTTTTTCCTAAATCTTGATTAAATTTGATATGAACAGAGGTACAGATTGTACCCATGTTCAATTACTGTCATTAACCATGCACTTACAGAGGCTGTGTAGAAATCTATAGAATTTAGGCTTCAAGTGAAATTAGTTGAATGTTCTTCATTTACCTCCTTGTGGACATCAACCTTAATCACAAAATCACTGTACAGTCTAGCACCAAAAGGTGTGATTGGCTGAATCAGGCTTACAACACAAATAGCAGGAAATTCAGATCAGTACTGAGGGATACTGACAAAGCTTTTCAGGGAAATAAGTGCCCACTAGGTCTGTTTCTAGCCAATGCCATTAGTATCCACTTACATGAATACTGTCTCTCTCTCCCCATAATAAAATTAGCCCTTAGAAAGGACTGTGGTGTTTATGTACTACATGAGAATTTTTTGTGCAATTTTAGATCGGCTGATTGGCTTGCCTGAGGGCCGAGCTCGAAATCACAACAGACCACAGCAAGTTCCAGTGCTGTCAGGAATATTCATTGAAGATATAGCTGTAGGAGCAGAGCATACACTAGCTTTATCATCATCTGGTGATGTGTATGCCTGGGGTAGCAACTCAGAAGGGCAGGTGTGTACAATATCATGTTTATTTCAGATGTTCATAAGAATAAGTACAGCTTCCTAGATGCACTTGAAATCTTTTAGTGAAGAGTAAGTAAAGAAAAATACGATGCAGTATTGGCACTTTTCCCCTCTCCCCCAAATTAAAAATGTTATAATAGAGATTATTGAAAACATGGTGAAAATGTCACAAATTTTTTGAAACTTTTACTAATTTCTCAAAATTTCATCTAATTTTTTAAACATAAAACGTTTACAACCAATTTGAAACTTGAAAACAAACTGTAAAAATTTAATCAATTTTTTTCCATTTGGAAAAATCTAAATTCCAACAAAAAATGGCCAATTTGAACATTTTGACCAGCTGTAGTTATTATCAGCGAGTCGTCATGGTCTGTTGCAATAGTTATTGGTCTGTTTTGGTCCATGACCCAAAAAATGTCCCGTGGTACCTGTCAAACCATTGCAGATTCATGGATTGTTGGATTTGGGTTATGGGATGGCATTTTGACCATTTTGTGGGTTGCAGATTTAAGCAGGAGACTCGAAGTGTGTGCAACTGGTGTTCCGAGGATAGTGGAGGGATTGGTACGTCAGCATTGTTGGGGTGAGCAGGCTATTTTGAATTAATCCCTAAAGAAAAAGCCTTGGACTTCCTCTGTAGTGAAAGTATTGTATTTTTATGGCAGGGTAAACATTTGTTTGGTTTAAAAAAATATATAGTCTGTATTCTAAAAGACTGTTCGTTTTATATGTCCTCCACTACAACGTTGAAATTCAAATGGGATTTAGTAGGAAAAACTAATATACAGATCTTTCGCATCTTACGTGCATTTAACATGCGCGATTTCAACTTTACGCGGTCGGCCAAAAAAAAAAGAGAAAAACAACAATTTTAATACTATGCCTGTAGTGCGGGCAATTTTGCCCGCTATTGAACTCAATGGGGTTTTGGCTATACGCGTTTTCGCTTTACGTGCTAACTGCGTAATGGAACCCCCGCGTAAGATAAGACAGGCCTGTATGTAATAAATGTTTTTCTTTTACAGAGGATACATTTTAAAAGCCTATTGTGGGAATTTATATATTAAAACCAAAAAAACCCCCAACTTTAAATAGCAAACACAGAAATAATAAAACACAAATAATAATCATTATTAAACAGTCATTATGAGCCATTGAATCACAAAATATATATATTTTTTTTATTCTGCAAAACACCATGTACAAAGTTGGTCACAAATCATAAACCATTAGTCAGTCTAAAAGCTTATCAGGTATGTAGGTCACAATTATGTGGAATAGCTTATCCATTTTGTATTTAAATGTCATTTTATTCATTAAATGTGATTTAGCTGATGTAGGCAGCTATTTTCTTTAATCATAGGTGTAATATATTAAAGCAATATAGCTAGTAAATGCTATATCACGTTCTCTAGTAAAAGTTTTCTCTCCCAGCATATGCTGAGAGTGTCATCTTACCAGTTTTCATCTCCTATTCCTTTTGAACTTCTGCTTAGAGAATTTTGCAAATAATAAAGCTAATTTTTGGTCCTATTAATAGAACCTCATGATGCATCCTTTTTTAAATCTGTTGTAAATTGCTAGCTTGGACTGGGCCATACCAACCATGTCAGAGAACCCACCTTAATAACTGTTCTACAAGGAAAGAATATTCGACAGATCTCAGCAGGACGTTGTCACAGTGCCGCCTGGACTGCCCCACCTGTCCCACCGAGAGCTCCAGGTGAAGAATAGATGATTGCTTGTATTCTATTTTATTCGGCTTTTATGAGCTTTTAGTGCACGTCCCTGTATACAGTATAATACAGCAAGAACCTATTAAAATTTGTATGCAGTGTTGTTGTAGCTGTGTCAGTCCCAGGATATTATTAGACAAGGTGGGTGAGGTAATATCTTTTCTTGTCTATTAAAATTTGTTTCACTATAGGCCCAAAACTGCTTCCACTGTAGCCCACAGGAATTTTGCCATTAGCTTAAAGAGGAGCAAGATCAGGCACTTTATGAAATAATTTCTTGTTTTCTGTGGTAGGTGTGTCAGTGCCTTTACAGCTTGGTTTACCTGATGCCATTCCACCACAGTATGGGGCACTGAAGGAAGTGAGCATTCATACAGTGAGAGCGAGACTCAGACTGCTGTATCATTTTTCAGACCTCATGTACTCTTCATGGAGATTACTTAATCTCAGCCCCAATAACCAGGTAAAACATTATTTTGAAATGAGTTAACAAATTTATTTTTGTGCCCTGTCACCAAAGTGTACTCCCCCAAAATCCAATTCTGGTAATAGTGCTCTCTTGTCTTTGTGTCTGTAGAATAAAAACTTCAATAAATCAATCTCTCCCAAAAATAGTTTAAATAAATTGTGATTTATGTGAATCTTGACATTTCAGTCTTAATGTCATAAGCCCATTAGCCTAACATCTATAATTGGTGAGAAACATTTTTGTAAGATTCTGGTAAGACTAAAATCCCTTTTTATGTAGTTCTTTTTGTATATTTTCATCAATTTCTGAACTATTATGAGGAAAGTTCAGGTAGTATTTAATTATGGAGATTCTTATTCCAGAAATATTGGAATTAATATGAATAAAGTAAAGCATTTTATGGTTATGCATATGCTGTTGTATTACAGAACAGCACATCTCATTACAATGCTGGAACATGGGGAATAGTCCAAGGACAATTAAGACCATTATTGGCACCAAGAGTCTACACACTTCCCATGGTACGCTCCATTGGAAAAACCATGGTTCAGGGGAAAAACTACGGGCCTCAAATTACTGTAAAAAGAATATCAACCAGGTCAGTATTGGCTCCTTTGTGTTTGTGAAAGATTTGATGTCAAGCCCTAAGTCAACCCACACAGTGGGTTAATACATGGGGATGTGATTTCTAAAGCATGCTAATATATTGTGCATTCAGGGCCGGCTCTAGGCACCAGCGTCCCAAGCATGTGCTTGGAGCGGCACTTTTCAAGGGGCAGCACTCTGGCTTTTTTTTTTTTTTTTTTTTTTGCTTGGGGCGGGAAAAATCCTGGGGCCGGCTCTGTGTGCATTAATTGGTCTATGTAGACCCTGCTATAATGTATCAAAGGCTCTCTCTCATGCGCTTTCCATTAAAGTGAACTCTGGAGCCTCTAGTGCGCACCACGAAGGCTCTGTTTGGACCAATTAACACACAACATTTTAGCGTGCTTTAGAAATCACCCCTGTAGTGCGCATTACCCTACTATGTAGACAAGCCTTTAGAGTATACAAAAGTGATCTTTCTGTGAATTACATTTTCTGTCACTTTCTTTTTCATTGAAGAGGTCGGAAATGTAAGCCTATTTTTGTACAAATAGCAAGACAAGTGGTAAAGCTGAATGCTTCAGATCTTCGCCTACCTTCCCGTGCCTGGAAAGTGAAATTGGTTGGAGAAGGGGCTGATGATGCAGGGGGGGTGTTTGATGACACTATTACAGAAATGTGCCAGGTATGACAAATATTTTAAATATCTCAAAGCATGTGAGTTGTTTTTCAATTCCTATGACCACTTCCTGTTGTGCAACACTTTGGCCCAAATCTTCTCATCTGATTCCCAGCCTCTGTACTAGTGTGTGCACTGGTACCTGCGTGAAGGAAAGAAATCTTTCTCCTTGGCCATGCCTTCGAGTGGCAGCAGTTCTGAGGCTACGCTAGGGCCACCATGCATCTTCCACAATGTGGGAGGAGGACAGCAGATCTTGCATAGCATGTTAACTCTTGATGGTGCCATTAAATGCTGTTACTATAGTATGTACATAGCTATTCTATGCTAGCCTCAGAAATGCAGCAAAATCAATTTAAATAAAATACCATCACAAATCAGACACAGATTTCTGGTTCTTAGATTATTCTGTTATTTTCTTCTAGTTTTATCATGGTAAAAATATTTACCATGTGCTGATTTCCTAAAAAAAAATTCAAAATGCTTCTTCTGGCAAAATTATCATTAAGATAATACAATGTGCTGAACTATAATGTTTAAGAAGTACTTTTATTTTTATTTTTAAGGAACTTGAAACTGGTGTGGTAGACCTGCTTATTCCTTCCCCAAATGCTACCGCTGAAGTAGGCTACAATAGGGATAGGTAAGTTGGACAGCATTTCATCTTATTACAGGATATTAGCTGACAAAATGGAAGAAAAAATTTCCTGTAACAGCTGTTTTGACAAATGTTGAGGCTTCTTGATTGCTCCATCCTGGGCACTCTTTTTTTTCTCACCCTTGTTATGTAGGGGTTATTTCAAGGTGAGGGACGGGGCAAGGCCAGAGCATGTTGCGCCTGCAGGTAATGGTTCCCAAGGGGTAGCTCTAGCAGCTAGGTTTGCTGGAGCATAAATTAAAGCAACACTGAAGGTGCTCTAGCTCAGTTATTCTCAACCAGGGGTCCAGGTTTCGGGGTCCTCGAAGCAGGGCCAGCGTTAGACTCGCATGGGGCTGAAGCCTGGGTCCCTGAGCCCTACCACTCTGGCGCTGAAGCCAAAGCCTGAGCAACTTAGCTTTTCAGGAGCCCCTGTGGCATGGGGCCACAGGCAGTTGCCCTGCTTGCTACCCCCTAACACCAGCCCTGGCTTTTATATGCAGAAACCAGTTGTTGTGGCACAGGTGGGCCGTGGAGTTCTTATATTATGCAGGGGGGCCTCAGAAAGAAAAAGGCTGAGCATCCCTGATCTAGCTTGTGGCTGGAGCCAGTTTGGCTCTGGCAACTTTCTGGATTTGGGAAGAGGGCAGAAAGAGAACATCAATCTACCTATTCTTCCCTTCTCCAGATTTGCTGAATGCTGCTATGGTAAACTTGGGGATCTTGCCCTACATATAGCTGTCTTTTAACTTGTAGCCATATGAAGAAGTGAGACGTTGATTTTATTGAAGCCTTTACATTGTTTCTGTTTTCTTTTAGGTTTCTTTTTAACTCTTCAGCCTGTTTAGATGAACATCTGATGCAGTTTAAGTTCTTAGGCATTCTGATGGGCGTGGCGATTCGTACCAAGAAGCCTTTAGATCTTCATTTGGCCCCAATGGTTTGGAAGCAACTTTGTTGTATCCCACTTACTTTGGAAGATTTAGAGGAGGTGGACTTGCTGTATGTGCAGACCCTCAACAGCATTCTTCACATTGAAGACAGTGGGATTACTGAAGAGAATTTCCATGAGGTAAGCTATGGAAATATGCTTCCTCCCTTCTCCCCCACAAATCTTCTGAATCCAGTTGTTCTTCTTCGAGTGCTTGCTCATATCCATTCCATTAGGTGTGTGCGCGCCGCGTGCACGATCGTCGGAAGATTTTCTACCCTAGCAACACCGGCGGGTCGGCTGTGGAGCCCCCTAGAGTGGCGCCTTCATGGCGCTGAATATATACCCCAGCCGACCCGGCGCCCCCTCAGTTCCTTCTTACCGCCCCTGACGGTCATTGGAACTGTGGAGCGCGGCATAGCTGTTCTCCACTCTCCCTAGCTTAGTTAGTTATTCGCAGTTATAGTTATAGTTATAGTTCTAGTGTTTATAGTTAAATAGTTAAATAGTTTTTAAAAGTTGTTCTAGTTGTTTTACTAGTTCAGGGGATTAAGGGGGTCGTCTCCCCCTTTCTCCCCCGGCCGCGGGGCCGGGCTCATGCCCAACGCTCCCGGCTTCAAGCAGTGCGCCTCCTGCGCTAAGCCTATGCCCATGAGCGACCCACACGACTCCTGTCTGAAGTGCCTGGGAGAGTCCCATCAAACAGATAAGTGCAAGATCTGTAAGGCCTTCAGACCAAGGACCAAGAAGGAGCGGGACTTTCGGCTCCGGCAACTCCTGATGGAGGCGGCACTTAGTCCGGACGCTCCATCTACAAGTCAGGCCCCGGCACCTAGCGCCTCGGTGCGCAGTGCCCAGGCGGCACTGGCCATGCCGACCACGCGAGTGGCGTCGGACAAGCCTCCCCGGCACTGGACCTCGTCGGCACCGCAAGCACAGCAAGTGCCTCGGCGCCGGTCATTATCCCCGGGGCATAAAAAAGCCCATAAGACGGGGACCTCCGTGCCGAAGACGCCGGCTCCCCCAGTGCCGGGGCTAGAGCCGCGTCCGCCGGTGGAGCACCGGAAACAGGTGCCTCCAGCACCGTCGACTCCGGCGCCGAGGCCGTTGAGTCCGGTGCAGATAGCGTCTCCACCGAGACCGGCGGTGATACAGTGCCTCCCGTCGACTCCAGAGACCTTCGCGGCGGCGAGAGACTTAATAGCTCTCACGGAGCCGGCACCGCCTCAACCACCGGCACCGACGGCACCGTTGACTCGCCCGGTCCAGTCGAGGGGGAAACCTGCCTTGATGCGCCCTCCATCGCAAGGGCTGGAACCTCGGCACCGGTCCAGGTCCCGAAGCAGGTCCCCACGCCGCTCGCAGTCCCGGCGCCGAATGTCACCTCGGCACCGGTCGTACTCGCGGCCAAGATCTTCATCGCGGCACCGCTCTACGTCTCGGCACCGCTATGATCGTCGGCACCGATCAACGTCGAGACGTAGTTCTCGGCACCGCTACGGCCGACGCTCGACGTCGAGAGGCCGCTCCCGGCACCGGGCATACTCCAGGTCCTCGTCGAGGTCCAGATCCGACTCCCGGCACTGACGAGGTCATCGGCACCGATCGCGGTCCCGGCACCGTTCGCCGGCACCGCGTAGAGATAGATCATCTCCGGACCGGCACCGTGCGGCACCGCAGCCCACGGGAATCGTCTCGACTCTCTCGGCACCGCCATGGCCATCGAGATCGGTGTCTCGCTCCTCGGAGGACCTATCGAGATCGGCATACCCCCCTCAGGGGCAAGCCGAGGAGCAAGACATAGGCCATTGGCAGGAGATAACAGAGGACCATTCTCATGGCCCATCTCACTGGTCGTTTTGGACCCCGTGGGCATACCATCAGGCGCAAGGGGCTCCAATAGCTTCGACCTCTCGCTCGGGTCACTCCGTTAGAAGGGCCCCGGAGTCCACCATCTCTCGGCCTCCGCCAGGGGGCATGGAGGCTTCCGTGTCCGCACCACCTGGCGCCCTGGACCCAAGCGCAGGTGATGCTCCGGCCCAGGAGCAGGGAGACCAGGACCCTCCCTTGGATCCTGTACCACCGGAGGCATCTTCCTCTTCCTCTCCGGATGAGGCAGTGGCGGGCACATCGTGCACAGGTCCACCTCCAATAGATCTTCGGGCTCACCAGGATCTCCTGCGTAGGATGGCCCGTAATATGGACCTGCAGGCGGAGGAGATAGTGGAGGTGCAGGACCCCATCGTGAATATCCTCGGAGCGGATGCCCCATCGAGGGTGGCGTTACCCCTGATCCGCACGATACAAGCCAATGCAACTACGATATGGCAAACTCCTGCCTCTATCCCACCCACAGCGAGAGGGGTGGAAAGGAAATACTTTGTCCCGTCCAAAGACTACGGGTACTTGTATACCCACCCCCAGCCGTGTTCACTGGTGGTGGCATCAGTGAACGCAAGGGAGCGCCACGGTCAGCAGGCCGCAGCGCCCAAATCGAAGGAGGCTAAGCGCCTCGATTTGTTCGGCCGTAAAGTTTACTCAGCCGGAGGGCTGCAACTTAGAGCGGCTAACCAGCAGGCGCTCTTGAGCCGCTATAACTTTAACTCCTGGAACTCTATGAGGAAGTTCAAGGAGTTGGTTCCCCAAGAGTCCAGGGAGGAGTTTGGAGCCCTGGTAGAGGAGGGTAAGAAGGTGGCTCGGACCTCCTTACAGGCCTCCTTAGACATAGCGGACTCTGCTGCGAGAACCCTGGCCTCAGGTATCGCTATGCGGAGGATCTCCTGGCTCCAGGTTTCGGGTCTGCCTCAGGAACTGCAGCAAACCCTGCAGGATCTGCCCTTCGAAGGACAAGGGTTGTTTTCAGAAAAGACGGACTCTCGCCTGCAGAGCCTCAAGGACTCCAGGACAATCATGCGTTCCCTGGGGATGCATGTTGTGGGCACTCAGCGCAGGCCATTTAGGCCGCAGCCTCAGCGCTTCTACCCCCCCCCGCCTCGTCAGAGACAGGACTCGGCCCGGAGGCGAGGGCGAGGTGGTAGACGAAGGTGGACCGGCCCTCAACCCGGTCAGAACCAGGGGCCACCTAGACCACCTTCAGGCCCCAGGCAGAACTTTTGAAGGTGCGGTCGAGGACGGCGCCCCAGTCATCCCCCAGGATCCAACCCCCTCCTTTCGGGATCGCCTTTCCCATTTCCACCGTGCCTGGTCCCTTATAACTTCGGACCGTTGGGTCCTTCGCACGGTGGACAGGGGATATGCTATCCAGTTTTCTTCAATCCCCCCCTCCTCCCCCCCTTCCCCGTCCCTCTTCAGGGACCCTTCTCACGAGCAACTTCTTATACAGGAAGTTTCCACGCTCCTTGCTATGGGGGCCATAGAGGAGGTTCCAGTGGAGTTAAGGGGCAGGGGATTCTATTCCCGTTACTTCCTCATTCCCAAGTCCAAAGGAGGTCTGCGACCCATCTTGGACTTGCGCGGACTCAACAAATTCGTAGTAAAGTTGAAGTTCCGCATGGTCTCTTTGGGGACCATTATCCCTTCCCTCGATCCTGGAGACTGGTTCGCCGCCCTCGACATGAAAGATGCATACTTTCACATCGCAATTTACCCGCCTCACAGACGCTTCCTGCGGTTCGTGGTAAGCAAGGTGCACTACCAATTTGCAGTCCTTCCCTTCGGCCTATCCTCGGCCCCAAGGGTGTTCACGAAATGTATGGCTGTCGTGGCAGCGTACCTTCGTCGGCAAGGGATACAGGTGTTCCCGTACCTAGACGACTGGCTGGTACGCGGTCGCACCAAAGAACAAGTTCGAGCTCACGTCCACATAATAGTGCACACATTCAACAAGTTGGGCATCCTACTCAACAAGGACAAATCCACTCTAGAACCTACCCAGAGAATAGAATTCATCGGCGCAGTCCTAGACTCCAGACGCGCACAAGCCATCCTGCCAGACAACCGCTTTTGCACCATCACGAGCCTCATTCAAGGGCTCAAGGCCTTCCCAACTACCACGGTGAGGTCGTGCCTTACCCTGCTGGGTCACATGGCTTCCTGCACATACGTAACCAGGCATGCCAGACTTCGGCTTCGCCCACTCCAGACCTGGGTGTCATCGATATACCGCCCACATCGGGACAGCCTGAACATGGTGGTCACGGTCCCGAACTCGGTCCTGACCTCCCTCACCTGGTGGCTAGATCACAAGGTGGTTTGCGAGGGGATGCCATTTCACGGCCCACAACCCTCTTTGCACCTGGTCACAGACGCTTCATCTCTGGGTTGGGGCGCCCATCTCAACGAACACCATACCCAGGGCCTGTGGACGGCATCCCAGCTAGCCCTGCACATCAATGTTCGGGAACTGATGGCGGTGCGCCTGGCGTGCCAGGCATTTCTCAATCTCCTACGTGGCCGCTGTGTGTTAGTTCTCATCGACAACACCACGGCCATGTTTTACATCAACAAGCAAGGAGGAGCACGTTCGTCAATTCTATGCCAAGAGGCCATTCGCCTGTGGGACTTCTGCATCGCCCACTCAATCCATCTCACGGCATCGTTCCTCCCTGGAGTCCAGAACACTTTAGCGGACCGACTCAGTAGGTCCTTTCAGACGCACGAGTGGTCTATCCGTCCGGACATCATACATTCCGTTTTCCAGAAGTGGGGGTTTCCCCAGATAGACCTGTTTGCATCTCGAGACAACAGGAAGTGCCACGTGTTCTGCTCCCTGCAAGGTCGAGCTCCGGGCTCCCTCTCGGATGCGTTTCTCCTTCCCTGGAAAGACCACCTGTTTTATGCCTTCCCTCCGTTTCCTCTGGTCCACAAGGTACTGCTCAAATTGCGCAGAGACCAGGCACAGGTAATTCTGATCTCTCCAGCGTGGCCGAGACAACATTGGTACACCACGCTGTTGGAGCTCTCGGTTCAAACACCGATCCCGCTTCCATTATGCCCGGATCTCATCTCTCAGGACCACGGCCGCCTGCGTCACCCCGACCTGCAATCACTCCACCTCACAGCGTGGTTGCTCCATGGTTCACCCAGGCAGAGCAGCAGTGCTCGCACTCTGTCCAACAGATTCTGCTGAGCAGTAGGAAGCCCTCAACACGGACCACATACTTGGCCAAGTGGAAGCGGTTCTCCTGTTGGTGCGAACAACGAGCCACGTCCCCGTTACAGGCACCTATTCCTCTCATATTGGAATATCTCCTCTCCCTAAAACAGCAAGGGTTGGCGATATCTTCAATTAGAGTTCACCTGGCCGCTATATCGGCCTTTCACCCAGGGGAACTCGCGTCTTCGGTATTCTCTAACCCGATGGTCGTTAGATTCCTCAAGGGCTTAGACCGGATGTACCCACAGCAACGTCAGCCCGTTCCGACGTGGGACCTCAACCTGGTTCTCTCCAAGCTCACAGGTCCTCCATTCGAGCCACTGACCACCTGTTCACTTCTGTACCTATCCTGGAAGACAGCCTTCCTCATAGCCATCACCTCAGCGAGGCGCATTTCTGAACTCAGGGCGCTTACATCTGAGCCCCCTTACACAGTTTTTCATAAGGATAAAGTGCAGCTTCGTCCACATCCTGCCTTTCTCCCTAAGGTGGTTTCTCCTTTTCATATCAACCAGGATATATTTCTCCCGGTCTTTCATCCTAAACCACATGCCACTCGCCAGGATCAACGTTTGCATTCCCTGGACGTACGCAGGGCCCTGGCCTTCTATATTGACCGCACAAAGCACTTTAGAAAGACGACGCAACTCTTCGTTGCAGTGGCCGACCGAATGAAAGGCTCACCGGTCTCCTCACAACGCCTATCCTCCTGGATTACGTCTTGCATCCGGACTTGCTATGACCTGGCAGGTGTCTCAGCACCGCACCTCACCGCTCACTCCACGAGGGCCCAGGCTTCCTCGACGGCTTTCCTGGCACAAGTTCCAATCCAGGACATTTGTAGAGCAGCGGTTTGGTCATCAGTCCACACGTTTACAGCTCACTATGCACTAGTGCAGCAGTCCAGAGACGATGCTGCTTTCGGATCAGCGGTTTTGCACACAGCAATGTCTCACTCCGACCCCACCACCTAAGTTGGGCTTGGGAGTCACCTAATGGAATGGATATGAGCAAGCACTCGAAGAAGAAAAGACGGTTACTCACCGTTGTAACTGTTGTTCTTCGAGATGTGTTGCTCATATCCATTCCAAACCCGCCCCCCGTCCCCACTGTCGGAGTAACCGGCAAGAAGGAACTGAGGGGGCGCCGGGTCGGCTGGGGTATATATTCAGCGCCATGAAGGCGCCACTCTAGGGGGCTCCACAGCCGACCCGCCGGTGTTGCTAGGGTAGAAAATCTTCCGACGATCGTGCACGCGGCGCGCACACACCTAATGGAATGGATATGAGCAACACATCTCGAAGAACAACAGTTACAACGGTGAGTAACCGTCTTTTTTTATAGACTGATCTTAATTACAATGCACTAATTTAAAAAAAAATTGAGGTGGCATTTATACTTTAAGGTAACAGACACTTCATAACTGCCTCAGATGGATATAATCTGATATTCATAGTTATTGCTAAGTGACTGATGGTAATTTTTAATTCAGTACTTTACCCAAATATCTTATCCTGCACAATACTTTTTCTTTTCTGTTAATAGATGATTCCTCTAGATTCCTTTGTCGGACAAAGTGCTGATGGTAAAATGGTTCCCATAATTCCTGGTGGGAACAGTATCCCACTTACCTTTTCAAACAGGAAAGAATATGTGGAGAGGGCAATTGAGTACAGACTTCATGAAATTGACCGTCAGGTGAGAATCTCACTGCACTCTACCTATTTTGTTAACTGGATGGTGACCATCACAATATGCCAAAAATAACAAAGATTTTGGTTTACACATTTATTGGATTTTTCCTCTCTGTTTTTTCAAATAATTTGCGAGTCATTTTTAAATTAAATCTGATTCACATCTCAGCCATTATCCAGCTGTCTAGAATGTCAAGAAAGACCACAAGAGTACTGAAAAACTGAGGACTTGCTTTATATTCATCAGAATTGCCCCATTGAGATCATTAAATTGACTGGGAAACAAAATGGGGATCACACAGAAAGCTGAGCACCTTTAACCCTGCATTTACAGCAGCACATAATCTGGCACATGTCATTGGGAAGCAATAATATTTGTTTAACTTATTAATGGATGGTGGATATATTTTTACTTAATATTTATCTTACCTGCTTTTGAATAGTAACTGTAAACACTTTTTAATAAGTGGATTGAAAAAGTATGTAGTAATCTATGTAAATACTTTTGTATCATCTGCTGAAATGCTATTTTGTCACTTATACAGTAGCATTATGTAAATCAAATGGGAGCCTTGTATCTTAATACAGCAACATTACACTAGGGAACTAATTTTCCTCTTTCTCCAAAGATAGATGCACACAAGGTCACATGGCTGTTCCACTTTAGGGCAGTAGCCCTCTCAGTACTGACCTCAAGACCTTAAGTCTTTCAGATCAAAGATAAACCTTGTTTTTTAACATGCTTTCATTCCAGTCCTAGCAGTATGCTGACAACAAAGTTTTTGGTTTAGCAGATGCTCATTTGTGTTGATAACTCTTCCACTTTTTTAGATGATTTTATTGAGGTCTTTTCTTAGCATGAAAGTACTATAAAATCATTTTGGTGAAAGATAATTCTCTGCAACAAGTCAACAATTTTTGAGGGGGAATGTTATCCTTTGAAGGGAGCCATATGCATTGCTACGTGGTTTTTTGTATTTAGGTGATGACTTAAACTGTACCCTTAGCCCAGGGGTCAGCAACCTTTCAGAAGTGGTGTGCCAAGTCTTCATTTATTCACTGTAATTTAAGGTTTTGCATGCCAGTAATACATTTTACATTTACAGGGGCCAGCGGACAGAACCCCAGACTGGCAGCGAGCTGAGCCGCTTAGCCTGCCGCCAGCCCGAGGTTCTGTCCGCTGGCCCCTGCCAGCTGGGGTCCCGGCTGCTGGCACCGCTCAGTCCGCTGGCGACCTGGGGTTCTGTCCATCCAGGTCAGCAGCGGGCTGAGCGGGGCTGGTGGCAGGACCCCGACTGGCAGGGGGCCAGTGGACAGAACCCCAGACCGGTACCCTAGGCCAGCAGCAGAGCCCCCGAGGCCAGCAGCAGAGTACTACTGAAAATCAGCTTGTGTGCCGCCTTTGGCATGCGTGCCATAGGTTGCTGACCCCTGTCTTAGCCTGTTCATCCACATGTGTATTCATTCTCAAAGTCTTAGCTTTGTATACGGATTGTGTGCTAAGGATCCGAAATAAGTGTAATGACTCTTTTAGTAACTATTCTTTTTGGGTTAAAGGTGGCTGCTGTGAGAGAAGGAATGTCTTGGATTGTTCCAGTTCCCTTGTTGTCTCTTCTGACGGCTAAGCAATTGGAACAGATGGTTTGTGGAATGCCAGAAATCTCAGTTGAGGTCCTGAAGAAAGTTGTGCGGTACAGAGAGGTTGATGAACAGCATCAGTTAGTTCAGTGGTTCTGGCACACCCTCGAAGAGTTTTCAAATGAGGAAAGAGTCCTTTTCATGAGGTTTGTGTCAGGAAGATCTCGATTGCCAGCAAACACTGCTGATATCTCTCAGCGATTCCAAATAATGAAGGTTGATAGGGTAAGATGCTATTTTCTTAATATGTTGTTCATTTCTGTCCACTTTAATCAATCCTTTGGCAAAAAGCGCTAAATTTCACTAACATTAAGCCCAGAGGCACTGTGCATTATGGAGTGGACTTCTGACTGCTAGAGCCATAGGATTTAATTATATAATAGTGCCTAACATTGCGTGAATTATATTGTAATTCACTCAGTACTTTGAACATATAAAGTGTAAATGTAATTATTAGATGGAGTTCAGGCTGGTGTCTAAACCTCACAGTGTGAATTATTCCACCATATTTAATCTACAGTAATTTCCTACTACAATACATTTTCTGATTTAGTATTTTAAAGATAAAAAAAAAACCAATCCTAATGAAGTCTTTTTCCGTCTCTATGACAGCGTTCTCAATATACTACATTATAGAATGACTTGGGAAAATGGAAATTAGAAATGAAGCTGTTGAAACTGTTGGCATGTCAATTGCCACCAAATATCACCCTCTTACCCATGTGGAAACCCACTAGATTCAGACACTACCCCAAGAAATACAGTTGCAGCTCACTGGCTTCTAATGCATTGGTTGAAAACTGACTGCAGCTATTTCTCAAATTTAACTGTGTTTAAAGCTACCTTATGGATATAGCTTCATGAAAATTAAGTATTCACGTTACAATTGGAACACTCTTCCGTATTATCATAATATGAAAAGAACCTTGAAAGGGATATTTTGAAAGCTAGATAGCAAGTAGAAACTGATAATATTTTGTTGCTCCTAATAATTAAGTTCTGTACTTTAAGAAGTTATTTTCTAAACAGAAATTAATCTTGTATTTAAAAGGTATTTTCTTTACTTTTTAATTTAGGATAATTGTAATATGTCTACCTGCATGCCTCCTGTAGTTTCAGTTGGATACAAAATTTTTACTGCTTGGTCTAAATTATTATTTAATATATTGCAGTAGACAAACACCTGGAAGTTCCACTCTTAAAATAGATGCATGTCATTGGTGGTTGAAATCATTTATTGGGTGGACGGTAGTGGTGGTGTTTTAATTATTTTGAGCTGAAAATTTTTATAAAAATGTAAGATGGTACTAGTCTTGTCTTTTTGTTAAGAGGAATTCTTTACTGCTTGTTGGCTTGATTAATGAGACCTTATTGTGGATGAGAGGGGGGTGCTCTTTTTTAAAGTTACTTTTTGGGCAGGGAAAAATACTGAATTTGCTACACCTTTTAATTTCCTTTGCAGTTTTAACCATGTCCTACTTTTTGTCTGTTTCCACAGCCTTATGACAGCTTGCCTACCTCACAGACTTGTTTCTTTCAACTGAGGCTTCCACCGTACTCCAGTCAACTAATCATGGCAGAGCGTTTGCGGTATGCAATCAATAATTGCAGGTCTATAGATATGGACAATTACATGCTCTCGCGCAATGTGGACAATGCAGAGGGTTCGGACACAGATTATTAACTTTCTGTGAACAAAATCATCTTCCTTTTATTACAAATAGTGCCCTAAGTCCAATTCAATGTTGACACAATTTTATGGTAACCATTGATGTTTTAGGAGCATAAACAGACATTAATAAGCAGTGGCCACATTTTAGTTACTCTAAATGTAACAACAAATTAGATGTTTTTATTTTTTGGTGATTGTTTAAAAAAAAAAGGGCAAAAACCCCCCCAAAAGTGCAGTCAGTAAGTTTTTTCCATATTTTGGTCACTTTTGATAATTTTGCATGGAGCCATTTTGGTGCATTTTTTGTTGGGAATGGTACATTTGTAAGCCCTCCCAGTGAACATGAAGAGTTGTACATTGTGTATAATTGTTCATTAGCAAGGACAGTTTTACATGAATAGTCCTATATTTATTTTGTTTTAATTTGAATTGCCTGTGCAGGGTTCCTTATGCGGAGAAAATAAAGCAAATACAAGAATGAATGGGGGTTTTGTGTGTGTGTTTTCAACTGTTTACAGGATTTATTCCACATTTATAAATTTAGACTTTTAAACTTCTCAGTTAGCAAATCTGTTAGATTGTTTGAAACAGTGTCAGATAACTTATTTGCAGATGAACAGCCATTGTATATATGGTTACTATGCATTGCACGTTGAACAGTATACCAGCATTTTAATAACATTGCAGCATTGACTTACATCTTGTCCATACACAGTTTTGTCAACAAAAGTCAGCTTTTGTCAACAAAAGACTGGAGGTGTACACACTGAAGTGCTCCTCCGTCCGATACAACTCCCCTGCTATACTGACATAATAAAACCACCTCCACAAGTGGCATAGAGCCTTTTGTGACATAGTTAGAGTGACATAGCGTCAGTGTAGACACCTCACTTGGTTATGTTGCCCTAATTGGCTTCCAGCAGGTGTCCCATGATGCTTATCATGACTGCTCTGGTCAGCAGTTTGAACTCTGCTGCCCTGAAGGTACACAGGTATGCACCCCTCTCCCCTTTTAAAGCCCAGGAATTTTTGAAATTCCTCTTCCTGTTTGCTCAGCATGCACAGTTCACGCAGCCTGTTCCCAGCTGATCACGCCAGCTTTACGCAGCAGACACACTCCTGCGTGGAGCACACCGGAGCTGTTGGATCTGCTAAATGTATGGGGAGAGGAGGCTCTGCAGTTGCACCTTCGCACCAGCCGTTGGAATTTTGATACCTACGAGCTGATTGCTAGTGGCATGCAGAAGAAGAGGCATGGAAGGGACATGCAGCAGTGTTATGCTAAAATCAAGAGGCTGAGGCAAGCATATCAGAAGGCAAAGGAGGCCAACCGTTGCTTTGGTGTGGTGCCAAAAACATGCCGCTTCTATAAGGAGTTGCATGCCATCCTCGGCGGCAACCCCAACTCCACCGCCAAGAGCCTCATCGATACTTCTGGGGGACTGGAGGCAGCGGCCACCAGACTCAACCCCAATGAGGAAGTGCTGGAGAGGCTGTGGAGCTGGATGACGATGTGGAGTACATGGCTGGGTCATCTGGTGATGCGACGAGTCAGGACCTCATTGCCACTCCTGAGGGGTCTAGCCAGTCCCAGCACTCCAGCTCCGGTAAGTGCTCGTTTTGCTTTGATACTACACGGTAAGAGGAGATTGAGTTCTCATGCACTTTATTATATGGTAGAGGAGGGATAAGGGACAGAAATTAACAACAGAGCCTGTCCATCTACGCAGTGGGGCCACAGCAGAAAAGTTTGTTAATGTACACGGGGATGTCTCTGGAATCCTCCATAACAATCTCTAGGAAACTTTTCTGTCGGTATTCTGCAATCCTCTGCCGAAGGTTCCTTGAGAGAGTTGCCTGGTTTGTTGCTGCATCACCTGGCAATTATTTCTGCAGGGACCAGAGCGGCACACGGGCAAGCAGCATATGGAGCTGGTCTGAAGCCACATGCATGCAGGAGATGTTCCCTTGCATCCTGCGTTACCTTTAGAAGTGAGATGTTGGGTTCGATTACCGTAGCTTATGGAAAAGGGTACCAATATTCAGAGCAGATGATAAAACTCCTGGAGGACCAGACAGATGTTGACGTCTGTCATTGGCCTGCAATCAGAACAAATCCATGCCCAACTCCCCTTCCAGCCACTACAGAACTCCAGTCCATGCCCTCCCCAAACTCCGTGCCAGCTTCATCACGTGTTCTTCATCCCTAACAGTACCCCGGGCACTCCACGCCTAGGGACTGATTTTCCAGTGAAAACTGGAATTGCACCCAGCTGTGAAAGCCCTAACCGTGAGACTGTTCCTCATTTTCATGTTCCTTTTGTCCAAAGTTTGTTTTACCCCGTTATTAAAGTGCTAACATTGAAACACAGTGACTATAGGTGGGAATATTAGCTCCTTGCAATTAAGCCGCCCATGAAGCAAGCATAACAGGGCATGGCAGGAAGCAGGGCCATCCTTACCCATACGCAAACTACTCCACTGCATAGGGCACCAGGAAATGTGGGGCACCAAATTGCCCCAAATTTCCTGGTGCCCTACGCAGCTGCGTGCTGTTCCAGCAGCCAGCCCGATCCCCCGGATGGCTGAGCCGGCCAGGAAAGCTGCCCCTGACCCACCCCCACTCCACCCCTTCCCCATAGCCCCCGCCCCTGCTCCACCCCTGCTCTGCCCCAGCCCCACCCCCACTCCATCCCTTCCCCAAAACCTCCGCCCCCACTCCACCGCTTCCCCTGAGCTATGTCCTGGGGGACTGCAGCAGGGGTCGAGCGCACCCTGCACTCACTGAGTGGCGGGAAGTCGACTGACGCGGCCCCAACCCTCTTTGCTCCACTGGTGAGTGCTGCAGGGTGGTTGCCCCCTGTGCCCCAAGTCCCAAGGCTGGGAGCCAGGGGAGCAGAGCAGGCTGGGTCACTCCACTTTCTGCCGCCCCATGAGTGTGGGGTCGGGCCTCCCCTGCAATCACCGGATGGCAGGAAATGGAGCAACCTGGCCCCAACCCGCTCCGCTCTGCCGGCTCGTGCTGGAGGGCGCTTCCCCCAAAGCCCGTTCCTGCCCCCCACAGACCTTGCCCGCCCCTCCCACCCTCCCGCAGAGGCCTGGGTCCAGCCTCCTCCCTCGCCCCCGCAGGGGGGCTGCATAGGGCACCACAATATCTAGGGATGGCCCTGGCAGGAAGTAAATATTGCCTGGCCGAATGCATCACGTACAGACATGTTACTGGGAATCATTGTCAAAATGCTCATTCAAAGCCTCCCTGATTCAAATAGCGTCCCACTGCGCCTCTAGTTGCCCTTGTATCTGGCTGCTCAAAATCAGCAGCCAACCAATCAGCCTCAGCGGCCCACCCCTGGAGAAACGTTTCCCCCTTTGATTCACAAATATTATAGAGAGTACAGCGTGCCGCAATGACCATCAGAATATCTTCCTCACTGAGGTCTAACCGGCCAAAAAGACAGCTGCCTTGGTGTTGTCTTGGTTCCCAGTGAAAGGCTTCATGAGCCATGGGAGCAAGGGGTATGTGTGGTCTCCAAGGATCACTATGGGCATTTGTACATCCCCCACTGGAATCTTCTGGTCTGGAAAAAAAGTCCCAGCATGCAGCTTTCTATATAGTCCAGTGTTCCGAAAGATTCATGCACCTTCCCTGACAACCCCATATTGATGTCAGTGAAACGTCCTGGTGATCCACCAGCACCTGCAAGACCATGGAGAAGTAGCCCTTTCGGTTGATGTACTCTGTCACAAGATGGTCAGGGGCCAAAATTGGGATGTGTGTTCCAGCTATCGCTCCGCAACAGTTAGGGAATCCCGTTGCCTCAAAGCCATCAGTTATTTCCTGGACATTATGGAGAGTCACATTCCTTCATAGCAGGAGGTGCTTAATGGCCCTGCGCACTTGCATCACCGCAGCCCCCACGGTGGACTTTCCAACTCCAAACTGATTCACGACTGACCAGTAGCATTCTGGAGTTACCAGCTTCCACACAGCAATCCCCACTTGCTTTTCTACAGTGAGGACAGCTCTCATTCTGGTGTCCTTGCACCGCAGTGCTGGGGCAAGCTCTGCTCACAGTTGCGCATCTGAAAGTTCTGCAGCTGCTGCTCATCAGCCCATATATGCATCACGATACGATCTCACCACTCAGTGCTTGTTTCCTGAGCCCAGTACCGATGGTTCACCATGGAAAGCTGGTTCGTGAATGTCAGCAGCAATCCTGAATTATTTGTTTTCATGGCAGACAGCAGGGCAGGCACTACCGATTTATTCTCTGTTTCGCAGCTCATGAAATACTGCAGGACCAACTATGTTGTGTTCATAATGCTCATCACCAGAATGGTCAGCAGCTCAGTATTCATGCTGCCAGGCAGAGATGGCAGGTGCACAGTTTACAAAGTCTGTTGAAAAACGAAGTAGGAAGAAGAAACGAAGTAGGAAGCCCATGGAATGATGGGATGGAAAGAACTGCATCACAGGACAGCGAGCACATCCCCATGATGCACTGCATTCCTAGAACTCCCAGCACTGCACTCCCAGCACTGCACTCCCAGCACTCCCAGCACTAGAACTCCCAGCACCCAGAACTCTAGGATGCACTGCATTCCTAGAACTCCCAGCAACAGAGGTGGTGAGTTGCACAGTGGGATAGCTACCACACTGCAACGCTCTCTCTGTTGATGCAAGAGCAACAACTGTGGACACACTCAGCCGACACAAGGAGTGTTGTGTGGATGTGCTCCACCAATTGTTGTTAAAGCGACTTATAATCATCGACAAAACTTAAGTCAACTTAACTCTGCAGTGTAGACATGGCCTGATTGAGGTATATCTGTACTTTTCAGCTGTACTTCAGTATAAATAAAAGCTTTTCCTCACACTCTGGTAGTTAATTTCCACGTTGCTTCTAATTTTAAAAGCTTTGCTTCCCCTACAAAAGTTTTTATTGACCGTGCCAAGCCACTGCCAGCTTTTGAGACATTATTGAGATTAGCTTTTAAAATTATTTCTCAAAGAATATTAGAGAACTGTATATCTAAGAGCTGTGATAGTTGGTCTGGACAGAGGACAAAGAATAAAATATAAAATGCATATCATTTAAAATCTGCATCTCCACCAATACAACTGACACTGTCAGTTTATCTGCTTTTAACACTAGTAAATCACATATTTCTCGGCTTGTATTACAGTGACAATTGGATTACAGCAGCAGTATTTGGATTGTATGCAGTAATGTGCATATTTGATGGAATAGTAATGTTCTGTAGAAAACATTAACTTTATGTTGTGATTGAAGAAAGGTCTTAAAAGTAGAGAATTCCCACTGAATCTCAGCACCACAGCAAAATTGTGCCAAGGGACTAAAGTTGCTATCTTGACAGTCTTTTTCACTCAGACACAGGAGATCAGAAACTAGAACTATGGTAGAACACCAGAGTTACGAACTGACCAGTTAACCACACTCCTCATTTGGAACTGGAAGTACACAGGCAGCAGCAGAGACAACAAAAAAAAAAAAGCAAGTCCAATCCAGTACTTTGTTAAATGTAAACTACTAAAAAAAAAAAGCGGAAGGGGGGGGGGGGATTTTTCTTCTACATATTAAAGTTTCAAAGCTGTATTAAGTCAATGTTCAGTTGTAAACTTTTGAAAGAACTACCATAACGTTTTGTTCAGAATTACGAACAATCTCCATTCCCGAGGTGTTCAGATCTCTGAGGTTCTACTGTATAGCAGAAACAAGAAGATAATTTTTATGAGAGGTTTTCACTGTTTGGTTCATCTGTAGTGGTGATATTTGGAGGAGGCAACTGAGGGCAAAGTATGGTGATTGAAGTGCACAATGTTATTTCTGAGACGGTTGTTTAATAGTCCTTTCCCCTTCACTGCTCCATCTTAACATGTTATTTCAGGTACACTTAAACTCTTTACCAGATTAAATTTTGACTTTGACATTTTTTCATCACCTGTTTTTTTTATAATCACATTGCTTGTGCATTCCTTTAAACTCATGAGCTGGTTTTCATTCTGTCCCTCAGATATCTGAGGCTTGGTCTACGCGGGGGGGGGGGGGGGCAGTGTCGATCTAAGTTATGCAACTTCAGCTACGTGACGTAAGTCGCATATTTAGACCTACTCACTGTGGTGTCGTCACTGCGGTGATTCGACTGCTGCTGCTTCCCTGTCGACGCCACCTGTGTCTCTCGCGGCGGTGGAGTACAGGAGTCAACGGGAGAGCACTCGGGGTCGATTTATCACATCTAGACTAGACGAAATTGACCCCCGCTGGATGGATTGCTGCCCGCTGATCCGGCGGTTAATGTAGACATACCCTGAGTGAGATGAGACAGGGCCAGTGAAGGAAACTACTTGAATGTTAACACACCTCACAGCTAACATTGCAATACCACTCACACAAATTTGGCCTAGCAATCTCCCCTCACCGGGGCGGGGAGGGGAGAGAGCCAAACCTGAGCAGCACTGCCATCCTGTGCACCAAAGGTCAGGTCATAGCGCTTGAAGCAGGAAGCCAAGCCCAGCCAGCCTCTTCCCGGACAGGGGTTTTGTGGGTCAAAGTGGGACAGTCCCATGAAAGCCGGGACTGTTGGGAAGCTTATTGTTTTTCATTTTTATCTGCTTGTTGTTAATTTGTCCTGCAAATTATTAAGGCCTAACCTTTTCCTTACACCTCAGCTGACTCTTCAGGAAGCACCTTGATTTACAAGGTTGTTGCTTCTTGAAATTTGGGGGGGTGTTGTTCTGTCCTTCACTTGGTGTTTCTGATATTCTTCTCCTCCATTGTTTTTCAATTGGCAACCACACCTAGGAAGAATTGCTCTGGGATTACCTCTGAGTAATCAGATAACTGGCTTGAAACAGGTAGGCAGGCCCCTCAGAGAGACAATAAGCAGCCTGTCCTTTTCCTTTTGGATAGAACCCCTTGACTGTCTGGAGCAAGTGAAATCAGCGCTGGGTAGTTTGGGAAGGGAGAGAAGATTAATCTGACTAAATGGCTCTGCTGTATAGTATCTAGTCTTGCTGTAGCCGTGTCAGTCCCAGGATATTAGACAAGGTGAGTGAGGTAATATCTTGTATTTGACCAACTTCTGTTGGTGAGAGAGACTAGCTTTCGAGCTTATACAGAGCTCTTCTTTAAATCTGGGAAACTTACTTAGCATAAGTAGTTAACACATATTTCAAGGGACCGTTCAAGGTGAAGTGGTCTGTTAACATCCCTTCAGTCATAAGTAAGGGTATGTCTACACTACGAAATTAGTTCGAATTTATAGAAGCCGGTTTTATAGAAATCGGTTGTATACAGCCGATTGTGTGTGTCCCCACATAAAATGCTCTAAGTGCTCTAGTCGGCGGACCACGTCCACAGTACCGAGGCTAGTGTTGACTTCCGGAGCATTGCACTATGCGTAGCTATCCCACAGCTATCCCACAGTTCCCGCAGCCTCCGCCGCCCATTGGAATTCTGGGTTGAGATCCCAATGCCCGGATGATGCAAAACAGTGTCGCGGGAGGTTCTGGGTACATGTCGTCAGGCCCCTCCCCCTCCGTCACAGCAACGGCAGACAATAGATTCGCGCCTTTTTACCTGGGTTACCTGTGCAGACAACATACCACGGCAAGCATGGAGCCCGCTCAGCTCAGCTGAGCTCACCGTCACCATATGTCCTCTGGGTGCCGGCAGACGTGGGACTGCATTGCTACACAGCAGCAGCTGCTAACTGCCTTTTGGCGGTAGACGGTGCAGTAGACTGGTAGCCTTCATTGGCGATCTGGGTGCTGGCAGCTGTGGGGCTGCATTGCACCAGCCCCTTGCCTTTTGGCAGTAGATGGTGTATTACGACTGGTAACCGTCCTATTACAAGTTGGATCATCGCACATTAGCAGAATCTTCCCTGAGCAGCAGATTGTGCAATAGGCCTGAAGGCCATCGTAATACACTAACTGCCAAGCGCCCAGTATTTGCTGCCAAGCACCCAGAAAGATGCCGAGGGCTATCAGTCACGCTGCACCGTCGTCTTAAGATGTAAAAAATAGATTTGCTCTGTTATCATTTGCTTCCCCTCCCTCCGTCAAATCAACGGCCTGCTAAGCCCAGGGTTTTCAGTTTAATCTTTGGGGGGACCATTCTGTGTGACAGTTGTTTGTGATTCTCCCTGATGCACAGCCACCTTTCTTGATTTTAATTCCCTGTACCTGTACTTGTACGCCATGTCGTCACTCGGCCCTCCCTCCCTCCCGCCCTCCCTCCTTCTCCTGGTCCGTCAGATACTAGTTTCGCGCCTTTTTTCTGACCAGGCGCCATAGCTAGCACTGGGATCATGGAGTCCGCTCAGATCACCGCGGCAATTATGAGCACTATGAACACCACGCGCATTGTCCTGGAGTATATGCAGAGCCAGGACATGCCAAGGCGAAACCCGGACCAGCCGAGGAGGCGATTGCAGCGCGGCGAAGAGAGTGATGAGGAAATTGACATGGACATAGACCTCTCACAAGGCACAGGCCCCAGCAATGTGGAAATCATGGTGTCACTGGGGCAGGTTCATGCCGTGGAACGCCGATTCTGGGCCCGGGAAACAAGCACAGACTGGTGGGACCGCATCGTGCTGCAGGTGTGGGACAATTCCCAGTGGCTGCGAAACTTTCGCATGCGTAAGGGCACTTTCATGGAACTTTGTGACTTGCTTTCCCCTGCCCTGAAACGCCAGGATACCAGGATGAGAGCAGCCCTCACAGTTTAGAAGCGAGTGGCGATAGCCCTGTGGAAGCTTGCAACGCCAGACAGCTACCGGTCAGTCGGGAATCAATTTGGAGTGGGCAAATCTACGGTGGGGGCTGCTGTGATCCAAGTTGCCAGGGCAATGAAAGACCTGGTGATATCAAGGGTAGTGACTCTGGGCAACGTGCAGGCAATAGTGGATGGTTTGAAAACGAGTTTTGTGACTGGCCAGGCTACTGTGTGAAACTTCTGTTTGTTTCTCCTTGATGAACCCTCCAACCCCCCCCCCCCCGACCCGGTTCACTCTACTTCCCTGTAAACCAACCACCCCACCCCACCCTCCCCTCCCCAATTCGAGCACCGCTTGCAGAGGCAATAAAGTCATTGTTTTTTCACATTCATGCATTCTTTATTAATTCCTCACAGAAGTAGGGGGATAATTGCCAAGGTAGCCTGGGATGGGTGGGGGAGGAGGGATGGAAAAGGACACACTGCATTTTAAAACTTTAACTCTTATTGAAGGCCAGCCTTCTGATGCTTGGGCGATCATCTGGGGTGGAGTGACTGGGTGGCCGGAGGCCCCCCCACCGTGTTCTTGGGCGTCTGGGTGAGGAGGCTATGGAACTTGGGGAGGAGGGCTGTTGGTTAAACAGGGGCTGTAGCGGTGGTCTCTGCTCCTGCTGCCTTTCCTGCAGCTCAACCATACGCTCGAGCATATCAGTTTGATGCTCCAGCAGACAGAGCATTGACTCTTGCCATCTGTCTGCAAGCTGACGCCACCTATCATCTTCAGCCCGCCACTTGCTCTTTTCATCCCGCCAATCAGCCCGTCACCTCTCCTCTCGTTCATATTGTGCTTTTCTCATGTCCGACATTGACACTGCCTCCACGCATTCTGCTGTGCTCTATCAGCGTGGGAGGACATCTGCAGCTCCGTGAACATATCGTCCCGCGTCCTCCGTTTTCTCTTTCTAATGTTCACTAGCCTCTGCGAAGGAGAAACATTTGCAGCTGGTGGAGGAGAAGGAAGAGGTGGTTAAAAAAGACACATTTTAGAGAACAATGGGTACACTCTTTCATTACAAGGTCGCATTTTTCCTCTGCCTGCCGGTTTGGTATGAGAGATCACTCACGCAGTGCCCCAGGCAACATATTTCAGCTTGCAGGCAGCCATGGTAGGCCACAGTCTTTTGGCTTTTTTAACCTTCTTAACATGCGGGAAAGGTTTCAAACAGCAGCGCATTTCCCATATCAAGGATGAATTGGGTTGGCCATTGAAAATGGGTTTTCAATGTAAAAGGAGGGGCTGCGGTTTCCCGGTTAACATGCGGCACAAACCCAAGTAAACCACCCCCCCCACACACACACACGATTCTCTGGGATGATCACTTCACCCCTCCCCCCACCGTGTGGTTAACAGCGGGGAACATTTCTGTTCAGAAGAGCAGGAACGGGCATCTCTGAATATCCCCTTAATAAAATCACCCCATTTAAACCAGGTGACCGTGAATATCACTCTCCTGAGGATAACAAAGAGAGATAAGGAATGGATATTGTCTGCATGCCAGCCAGCAAACACCGGGACCATACGTTGCCATGCTTTGTTATGCAATGATTCCAGACTACGTGCTACTGGCCTGGCGTGGTAAAGTGTCCTACCATGGCGGACGGGATAAGGCAGCCCTTCCCAGAAACCTTTTGCAAAGGCTTTGGGAGTACATGAAGGAGAGCTTTCTGAAGATTTCCCTGGAGGATTTCCGCTCCATCCCCATACACATTAACAGACTTTTCCAGTAGATGTGCTGGCCGCGATTGCCAGGGCAAATTAATCATTAATCATTAAACACGCTTGCTTTTAAACCATGTGTAATATTTACAAAGGTACACTCACCAGAGGTCTCCTGTGTGCCCTGAGGGTCTTGGGTGAGTTCGGGGGTTACTGGTTCCAGGTCCAGGGTGACAAACATATCCTGGCTGTTGGGGAAACCGGTTTCTCCGCTTCCTTGCTGCTGTGAGCTACCTACAGTACCTCCATCCTCATCTTCCTCGTTCCCCGAACCGTCTTCCCTGTGTGTTTCTCCATTGACGGAGTCATAGCAGACGGTTGGGGTAGTGGTGGCTGCACCCCCTAGAATGGCATGCAGCTCTGCGTAGAAGCGGCAAGTTTGCGGCTCTGCCCCGGACCTTCCATTTGCTTCTCTGGCTTTGTGGTAGGCTTGCCGTAGCTCCTTAATTTTCACGCGGCACTGCTGTGTGTCCCTGTTATGGCCTCGGTCCTTCATGGCCTTGGAGACCTTTTCTAATACTTTGCCATTTCTTTTACTGCTACAGAGTTCAGCTAGCCCCGATTCATCTCCCCATATGGCGAGCAGATCCCGTACCTCCCGTTCGGTCCATGCTGGAGCTCTTTTGCGATCCTGGGACTCCATCACGGTTACCTGTGCTGATGAGCTCTGCGTGGTCACCTGTGCTCTCCACGTTGGGCAAACAGGAAATGAAATTCAAACGTTCGCGGGTCTTTTCCTGTCTACCTGGTCAGTGCATCTGAGTTGAGAGTGCTGTCCAGAGCGGTCACAATGAAGCACTGTGGGATAGCTCCCGGAGGCCAATAACGTCGAATTCCGTCCACACTACCCGATTTTATCGCTAATCCCCTCGTCGAAGGTGGTGTAAAGAAACCGGTTTAAAGGACCCTTTAAGTTGAAAGAAAGGGCTTCGTTGTGTGGACGTGTCCAGGCTTAATTCGATTTAAGGCTGCTAAAGTCGACCTAAACCCGTAGTGTAGACCAGGCGTAAGGCTACAATTCTGTCACGGAGGTCACGGATTCTGTGACTTTCCTTGACCCATGATTTCTTCTGGGGCAGGGCTGGAGTTCCTGTCAGCCTTGGGGCCACCAGAACAGCTGACAGTCCTCGGCCTGCTGGAGCCGTGGCTGGGGTTAGTTGAGTCAGCCCCTGGGGCTAGAGCAGCAGTGGGGCTGGAGTAGCTGCAAGCCCAGCAGCACACTGTCCACCCCGGGTATTTTTAGTAAAAGTTAGGGACAGATCACAGGCTTCCATGAATTTTTGTATATTGCCTGTGACCTGTCCGTGACTTTTACTAAAAATAACCATGACAAAATCTTAGCCTTAGTTATAGGGAGGCAAGGAAGTGGGGAGGGAGCAACTACTTGTGTTAAACAATCTGTTCCATCTTGTATTTAGTTGTGACACTCTGAGTACGTTTCCCAGAACTGAAGAAGAGCTCTGTCTAAGCTCGAAATCTTGTCTCTCTCACCAACAAAAGTTGTTCCAGTACAAGATATTAGCTCACCCACTTGGTCTCTCTACTATATAGTGGCAGATGAAATGTGTGTCTGTCACAGGAGTCTGGTACGGGCTAGAAGTGTGTTTGTCATTTGTTATTCACGCCATCTCTTTCCTGAAGTACAGAAGGGGGCAGTAGATGCCCTGATGTTTGACTCACTGTATAGTTCAGTCCTTTGACGGGTAATGAAGTTAACTACAAAAAAATCACTACTGGTAAGTAAAACATGCTACAGGAGCTAAACCAATCAGTTCAATATTTCAGTACATTCTGAGTGTTTTTTAAAGTCTCTGAGTTCCTTCTCTCTGACTTTTATAGTCTGAAAATCCATGATACTGTATTGTTCAAGGTGGCCTACTCGCTGCATGTTCAAATTCCAGATAAACTATATTATCACAGCAAATATCTTGAAGGATCCACTGGACATTGCTTACCCCTCTTAATAGAACTGCGAGTTTTGGAAATTGGCATTTGAGTCAGTTTTTGTGCAGCAGTGTTAGTTTGTGCTGCCATTCATTCTGCACTTCATTGAGAACATATGTGCCACGTGAAACAGCACAGAAGATGCCTCTTGCCATACGTACCTGGGAAGTTAGTTAGCACTGAAATACTAGACCAGAGAGAGAAATGTTTTGCTTACTATCAAGAACATTTTGAAAGAACTCCAAAGGTTTTGCATCTGCCCAAACCTTGCGTGTTCTTCCATCTCTGCAGAATAGTTCATGTAAAGTGTAACTAATGCATAGATTATTCCTAACTAACGTGCTGTGACTATTAAAATGTTTTCTGTGGCCACTTTGTGGCCAAAATTATTTTGTCATGGAGAAGTTTGTACATACAAGGGAAAAAATATGATAGCTCTTACTTAGAGAAACAGGCAACCAGAGTAAACAAGGTAATGTTGTTTGTTTGACATGCATCCGAAGAAGTGGGTATTCACCCACGAAAGCTCATGCTCCTATACGTCTGTTAGTCTATAAGGTACCACAGGACTCTTTGCTGCTTTTACAAGGTAATGTTGAGACTTTTAGTACAGCTAAGTCAAGAAGGAATTTGTTCAGAACCCCCCTTATTGTTTGGGCCACAGGCAAAGGTTAAGAGCAAAAGAAAATGGTCAGTATTGGCATAACTAGCATATGTGCAGATGTGTGTAGTTTTGAAGCTGTTTTTTTTAAATTGTTAAATTTGGAGTAACGAAGATTTCTAAAAAGCAGCAGAGGGTCCTTTGGCACCTTTAAGACTAACAGAAGTATTGGGAGCATAAGCTTTCGTGGGTAAGAACCTCACTTCTTCAGATGCAAGTGTCAATGGCTTTCTAGGGACCTACATGAGGAGCCAACATGATACCTAAGGGGTTCATAACTAGAATGTCAGGCACTGTCTAATTCACACTTTGTTTTGGTTTATAGTTATAGTTAAAGCTTGCTTTGTATATTTCTGCTCAAGGTGAGAATGGTCTGGCCTTTCCAACTTTCACATTGCAGCCATTTTGTTCAGCCCAGCAATCGCCTTGTGTAAGTGTCAATTTAGGATTACTGCCTGCCCTTTTATTGAGAGGCAATGGAGTAATTGTCAATTAAATATACAAAATCCCAATTTTGTTGCTTAGCTTGCTGGACTGTTGAAGGGTGCTATTCGAATTTTTGAGGTCATTGCAATAAGAAAACATTATGGAGTCACACTGTTGCAATGTCATTAAGTTGTCAACGTGCAATAGTATTTGAAATTCTTTTCTTGATCTGTTGTGAGATTCTCTTACATGGTGAGCCCTCTTGATGGCCATTAATACTGATGAGATCTTAGTCATGAATTATAACTCACTGCTACTAGGATTCTCTAGGGCTGTGTGTTACTTCTTCGTTGCCCCTCCCTCAACTTCCATTTATGCCATTTTGTTGATCAAGATGTAATTAAATTAAAGGAAAACTAAAAATAAATGCCATAAGTAAGTTAATATTCAAAGCTGTAGAAATCACCATTCCGTTTTCTGTAGCACCAAATAAGAACCATTTCAGTTTCTCCGCAGCTGGTTGCACATTTACTGTAGTGGAAAGGATGAGCCTGTTGATACAGTATGTAAAATCTGGTTTTACTGGGATTGTTGAAACCTACCTTACGTCAGAAAATAGATTTGGAAAACATGCACCTCCTTGCAATAAGAATCAGCTTCAAGGAGAACTCAGATAACATGGTGTGGCTCATTCTATTCAAACACTAAGCAAAGAAGAAAACACTTGAATTGAAATAAATCATAATTTCAAGACTATCTTGGCAACTGGGATAAAGTAATGTATGTGTTCCACTCTCCCATGCCTAGAGCAATAACAGGAGTTCTCACTGTGTAGCCATAAAAACAAGGATCACCAAAAGAACAAGTTTTTCTTTGAGGATTTGTCTATGTGGATCCCACTCCTGGGGTGCACACCTCAGGATTGGGATCCATGTGGACAAAGAATCACAGTAACTATACAGTAAGTAAAATGTTCTTTTTGGTAACAAGTTCTGAGCTGAATGTGCCTTCTAGATGCTGATGAATAAAAGATGTCAATCAGTAACTTTGCCATTGAAATGTCAACTTTTTCCAACGGTTAACACATTGTGGTATTTCAGGTACCACATATCAGAGGGGTAGCCGTGTTAGTCTGGATCTGTAAAAAGCAACAGAGAGTCCTGTGGCACCTTTAAGACTAACAGATGTATTGGAGCATAAGCTTTCGTGGGTGAATGCCCACTTCGTTGGATTCACCCATGAAGGCTTATGCTCCAATACATCTGTTAGTCTTAAAGGTGCCACGGGAGACTCTGTTGCTTTTTACAGGTACCACAGTTACATCCTGTTCTGAATTTAGAGGGAAACTGTGGTATATTAGATATCAACATGTGGTAACCTTTGGAAAATGTTCACTTTTTTAAAATGGTAATCACTGTATTTGGTGTATCTTGATTCCATGTAAGAAATGCTAGTCTCTGTGATTGATCATTTGCCAATTATACAGTGGAGAATGAGAGAGAGGCAATGGAGTAATTGTCAATTAAATATACAAAGATACACACATACATACATGCACACTGCATATGTATAAATGTTATATAAATACACCTCTACCCCGATATAACGCGACCTGATATAACATGAATTCGGATATAACGCGGTAAAGCAATGTTCCGGGGGGGGGGGGGGGTTGCGCACTCTGGCGGATCAAAGCAAGTTCGATATAAGGCGGTTTCACCTATAACGCAGTAAGATTTTTTTTGGCTCCTGAGGACAGTGTTATGTCGGGGTAGAGGTGTATAAAGAAGACACAAGCGTTATTTTTAAAGGATGCTGTGATATTCTGCACACCAACTTGTCCTCATTTTTTAACATACATTGCTTTGGAATATTGCAGCAATGTTTGAGTACGTTGCATTAGACTGTAGGCCAAGTACCAGTACATATAATTGAGAAGTGGACATTAACTAGCAAACACCATCAGTGTTCTGACTGTCACTAGTGAAGTTAGACTAATTGACACTGTCAGCAGCAGACCAGCTCCATTATGACACCTACACATACACACTGTAGGAAATTGTAAGCAGTCTAGATTCGTTCTTATTTTGCAATGGAGCAGTATTTCCAAAAGTTTAATAGAAAAATAGAATCATAGGACTAGAAGGGACCTCAAGAGGTCATCTAGTCTAGTCCCTCGCACTCAAGGCAGGACTAAGTATTATCTAGAGTTCTCTGGCAGGTGTTTATCTAACATGCTCTTAAAAATCTCCAATGATGGAGATTCAACAGTCTCCCTGGGCAATTTATTCCAGTGCTTAACCACTCTGACAGAAAGTTTTTCCTAATGTCCAGCCTAAACATGCTTTGCTGCAATTTAAGCCCATTGCTTCTCATCCTATCCTCAGAGGTTAACAACAATAATTTTTCTCCTTCCTCCTTGTAACAACCTGTTATGTACTTGAAAACTGTTATCATGTCCCCTCTCAGTCTTCTCTTCTCCAGACTAAACAAATCCAATGTTTTCAATCTTCCCTCATAGGTCATGTTTTCTAGACCTTTAATCATTTTTGTTGCTCTTCTCTGGACTTTCTCCAATTTGTCCACATCTTTCCTGAAATGTGGCACCCAGAACTGGACACAATACTCCAGTTGAGGCCTAATCAGCGCAGAGTAGAGCGGAAGAATTACTTCTTCAAATGCTTGCTCATGTCCATTCAACTTAGGGGTGTGTGCTCGCCACATGCACCGGTGCCAGAAGTTTTTCCGTCAGCAGTATCCACAGGGGTATATAGGGCACCACCAGCTCCTCCCACCCCTCAGTTCCTTCTTGCCGCAAGTGACAGTGCTCGACCTGTTGCTGCTTCAGCTAGTGCTGTTGCTTTCTCGTTCATACGAACTAGTTAATTCTTGTATCATAGTGTATATAGTTTTCTGTTAGTGTTAGTAAATCCGTTAGCTATAGTTAGAGACTTTGTAGGTCCCGAACAGGACTTTGCCTCGGGATGGGGCATGTCCCAGTCCCCAGGCTTTAAGCCCTGTGATCTATGCAAGTCCTTTAAGCCAAGACTAAGAAGGAAAGAGATATCCTTGTAGAGTCGGCTCTTACCCCAGCATTGGAGCAACGCTCCGACTCGGCACCAAGCACCGTGACCTCGGTACGCAGTGCCCCACCGGGACCGTCCACCCAGTGGAGCGGTGTAACCAGCCTGCTCCCCACTGGCCACCCCCGATAGTGGCAAAGGTGCCCGTCAGCTCCAGGTACCATCCACGTCAGAGGCCCTGCCAGCGGCGAAGGAGATCATGTCCCTTCCAGTGCTGCCTACACCGGCTCCTGCAATTTCTGGTCACAGAGTAAACCCGCTTCCGGACCGCCTTGGTCCCCACCTCAGCGGCACCGTTCCCCATTGCGGGGGATGTCCCGCCAGCGCTCGCCCTCCCGTAGCTGCCACGCCTCTGATCGTGAAAGGCAGACGCAGTGTAGCCCAATGCAGTCGACAGACCTTGGGCACAGACAGAAAGGGTCGAGGCGCAGCTCACCGGCAACCGGGCACAGACCTCGGGAGGCACATGCCTCCAGGCAGGAGTACTGGTCCCAGCATCCGGTTTCTCCAAAACCACGGTACCACTTCAGGGACTCGTCGAGGGATCAACGCTACCATTCCTTGGACCGTCACCAATCCCCTAGGAAGGCATCACTGCTTGCGGGCGTTTCCCAACACCGGGCCCATTCCGACTTCCAGTCCCACTCCTCATCCTGGTACTATTTGTCAAGAGCGAGATGTAGATTGCTGGCTACAGGCCATTGCGGATCCATCAAACGCCACTGGTCTCTAAGACCCCGCTCCATATCGGACTCCAGGCAGAGTGACCAGCACCGGTTGGGGAAGAGCCTCCGTTCTGCTCTGTCCTGGTCGCCTGGGAGTGACCACTCAGTTCCAGCCCTGGTTCGGTGCGAGGTTCCCTGACAGCGGGACAAGCTCTGGTACCAGCGGTACCGGCTACGTTGTCAGCACCGAATCCGGCCCCGTGGCCTCAGGCACAGTGGCCAGCACCGATGGAACCCATGGGGGTTCACCCAGGCCACCCGCTCAGTGTCTGGAACCTTGGAGAGACCATCTGCCTCTCTCCTGCCTTTCTTCTGTTCACGAAGCCTCGGGGGCAAGGACCCCGCAGGTCCAAGAGGGAGCAGGGGAGCAAGCCACATGGCCACCAATGGTTGTGGAGGACCCTACAGCACAAGCATTTTACTCGTTGTCGCCAGGTGAGGCTATAACAGGACTCCCCTTCGCTGGTTCCTGTGGATGATGCTAAAGCACACAAGGAACTACTGAAGAGGGTCGCCGCTAACCTGGGCCTTCAGGCGGAGGAGTTAGAGGAGACCTCGAACTCTCTCTTTGGTGTCCTCTGCTCCACGGCACCGGCCAGGGTGGCTTTGCCCCTTCATGAAAGGGTCTCTAAGATCACCAATGCCCTGTGGCAAACTCCTTCCTCCCTGACCCCATCTCCAAGAGGGCTGATCGCAAGTACTTTGTACCATCCAAAAGCCACGAGTACCTGTACACCAGTCCTGCTCCCAACTCCCTAGTGGTAGAGGCGGTTAACCATACGGGGCAACAGGGGCAACCCAGGGCTACCCCTAAGAACAAAGACTCCAAGAGACTAGACTTGTTTGCACGTAAGGGTTATTCATCCTCTAGTCTTCAGTTGAGGGTGGCCAACCATCAGGCCCTCCTGGGACGATCTGACTTTAACATGTGGCAAGCCATGGCCAAGTTCGAGGGCTCCCTTCCTGAGGCTTCCGGGAAGGCGTTCCAGGCAATGATGGAGGAGGGCATGACTGCAGCCAGGGCAACGCTCCAGGCAGCATTGGATGCGGCAGACACCACCACCCCAACCATGGCCTTAGCCGTCGACATGCACCAGGCATCTTGGCTGCTCCTGTCTGGCTTGTCCACGGAGATTCAGCAGGCAATGCAAGCCCTTCCCTTCAATCAGCAAGCCCTGTTTGAGGAACACACAGACAATAAGCTCCATGGCCTCAAGGATTCCTGCATGACCCTTAAAATGTTGGGCCTGTATGTTCCCGGCCCTGTCTGTAAGCCACAAGAGCCTCAGGACCAAGGGAGCCACCCTCGCCAGGAGCCTCCCCATAAGAAATCCAGAGGCTACAAGTGGCGTACTAGCCACCAGCCTTCACAGGCTTCTCAGTGAAGTTTGACCCATGGTAAGCAGATGGGCAAGCGCCCTTTTTGTTACCAGTCTGCCTGAGATGGATCTTTCACTCCACACTCACACCTTTAACCCTTCCCAAAATAATTTGCAATGCCTGCAACAGCATTAGCAATATACAATGCTAACCTGCCTCGCCAGGAAACCCCCTGAGGGAGGGGGCCATTGGTGTGTAACAGACCTACCGGACTGTTCCCAGGATTCTTCCTCCCCCATTTTTGCCAACCGCCTTTCTCCTTTCCTCCCTGCATGGACATCTATAACATCGAACCGATGGATCCTCAGTAGTGGTGCGGGGTTACACCCTTCAGTTGCTTTCTACCTCTCCTTCCCACCCTCCCTCCCCGTTCCTCTTCAGGGACCCTTCTCATGAGTCTCCTCGCGCAGGAGGTAAAGGGGTTACTGCAGCCAGGTGCTGTGGAGGTCGTTCCTCCAGAGTACTGGAACAAGGGGTTCTATTCCCATTACTTTTTAATCCCAAAGGCCAAGGGCGGTCTGCGACCTATCCTGGACCTGTGAGACTTGAATTGCTTCCTAGCAAAACTGAAGTTCTGCATGGTCTCTCTGGCCTCTATCATCCCCTCTCTGGATCTGGGAGACTAGTACACCACCCTCAATCTGAAAGATGCGTACTTTCACATTGCAATCTTCGAGGGACACAGACGCTTCCTCCAGTTTACGGTAGGTCCCAACCACTATTAGTTTGCAGTCCTCCCATTTGGCCTAGCGACAGCACCGCAGGTATTTACCAAGTGCATGTTGGTAATGGCTGCTTACCTCAGATGTCGGGGTGTCCAAATCTACCCGTACCTTGATGACTGGCAGGGCAGCTGCAGGTCCCAGGTCCAAAGGGATGTTGCGATGCTGTTAGCCACTTGCCATCGACTCAGCCTGTTGGTGAACGACAAAAAATCCACGTTAGTTCCCAGTACAGAGGCTAGAGTTCATCGGAGCAGTGCTCGACTCGACCTGCACCAGGGCATTCCTGCTGCTGGAGAGATTAGGGCACTGACGGACCTCATCGCGGAAGTGTCCACGTTTCTCCTAACCACAGCCAGGGTTTGCCTGCACTTCCTAAGGGCAAATGGCAGCTTGCACATATGTTGTGTGCCACGCCAGGCTCCGGATGCGACCCCTGCAGCAATGGCTGGCGACTGTCTACTCCCAGTCCAGGGACCACCTGGAAAAGATCTTTACCTTCCCCGGGGCGGTACTTACCTCACTGCGATGGTGGACCGACCCCAGGAAAGTCCTGGAAGGAGTTCCCTTCATCAGCACTCACTCACTCAAGTTGGTTTCAGACACCTCGGCACTCTCTAGACCCAGGGTGTGTGGTCCCCAAAGGAAATGACACTACACATAAACATCAAAGAGCTCAGGGCGGTGTGCAGACTGTGCACGGTCTTTCTACCTCACCTGTCGGGCAGAGTGGTCAGAGTCTTGACCGACAACTTAGCTTCGATGATCTACATCAACAGACAGGGTGGAGTGCAATCCTCGGCCCTCTGCCAAGAGGCACTCCATCTCTGGGGCTGCTGCATCGACCACGGAATCCACCTAGAAGCGTGTCACTTTCCGGGTGCCAAGAAGATGCTAGCAGATCACCTAAGCAGGGACTTCTCCTCTCACCATGAGTGGGTGCTCCACCCAGAGGTGATCGGCATGAATTTCCAGAGGTGGGGAACTCCCCAAGTGGCAGAACAGGAGGTGCCACAGGTTTTGCTTCAGACAGGGTCTGGGCAAGGGCTCCCTCTCTGACACCTTCCTCCTGCCATGGACAGGAAGCCTGATGTACACGTTCCCTCCAATTCTGCTCATCAGCAAGGCCCTAGCGAAAATCAAGGCATACAAGGCTCAGGTTATCATGATCACCTCGGCATGGCCTCGCCAGCACTGGTTCGGGACGCTATTGAGCCTGGCAGCGAACCCTCCATGGCTCCTGTCGAACCGACTGGACCTGCCGTCACAGGATCTCGGTCGACTCTTGCACCCCAACCTCACGTCCCTCCACCTCACTGCATGGAATTTGCGTGGCTGAACCCTTAGGAACAAGCCTGTTCGGAAGGGGTCCAGAAGGTCCTCCTCGAGAGTAGAAAGCCCTCGACTACACAGACTTACCTGGCAAAGTGGACGAGGTTCTCCCACTGGGCAGCCAAACGGGGCCTCTCCCCTTCGCATTCTGCAGTGCAGTCGATCTTAGACTACCTGTTTCAGGTTCCTCTCAGAGGTCTTTTTTCATAAGTTTGGTCCCCGGTTCCTCAGTGGGATCTCAGCTTGGTTTTGTCTAGGCTCACGGGCCTGTCCTTTGAGCCTTTGGCCTTGTGCTACCATCTCACCTACCGTGGAAGGTAGCTTTCCTGGTGGCGGTGATGTCGGCGAGGCGAGTCTCTGAGATACAAGCCTTGACCTCAGAACCACTGTACATGGTCTTCTATAAGGACACGGTTCCGCTCTGGCCCCACCCAGCCTTCCTTCCCAAGGTAGTGTCTACTTTCTACATGAGCCAAAACATCTTCCTTCTGGTCTTCTGCCCTAAGCCCCATGAGACTAGTGTAGAGAGGCGCCTTCACTCTTTGGATGTAAGAAGGGCCCTGGCTTTCTACCTGGATCGGACAAAGCCTTACCATAAGTCGACTCAACTTCTTATCTCTACAGCTGATAGGATGAAGGGCCTTCCGGTGTCCATGCAGAGGATTTCTAACTGATCACCTCTTGCATTTGGACCTGGTATGGGTTGGCGAGAGTCCCTCTGCCGCTAATTGTCAGAGCCCACTCGACCAGAGCGCAGGCATCTTCGGCAGCCTTCCTGGCACACTTCCTGATCCAGGACATTTGTAAAGCCGCAATGTGGTCCTTGGTGCACACGTTCATGGCCCACTATGCCATCCCTCAGCAGGCCAGGGACAGCGCTGGGTTCAGCAGAGCTGTGTTACAATCTACTCTATCCACCTCTGAGGGATACTGCTTTGGAGTCATCTAAGTTGAATGGTGTTAGCCCACTGTCCCTGAGCTAGCACACAGGTTGCTGGAAGTCCCAATTATGGTGAGTTCACGGGGGGTGGGGGGAGCCAGCGGCACCATATCTATCACAGCTTGTGTGCGCCACTCCAGGGGGCGCTGGAGCTGGTCCCTTATGGATACTGCTGCAGGAAAAATTTCCTACACCGGGGCATGTGGCGAGCAAACACACCCAAGTTGAATGGACAAGAGCAAAACATCTCAAAGAACACCAGTTCTGGAAAAAGGTAACTGTCTTTTCTTGTGTCTTGCTTACAACACTTCTACTAATACATCCCAGAATGATGTTTGCTTTTTTTGCAACATTGTTACACTGTTGACTCATATTTAGCTTGTGATCCACTAGGACCCCCAGATTCCTTTCCACAGTACTCCTTCTTGTGCAGTCATTTCCCATTTTGTATGTGTGCAACTGATTGTCCTTCTTGACGGGAGTACTTTGCATTTCTCTTTATTGATTTTCATCCTATTTACTTCAGACCATTTCTCCAGTTTGTCAAGATCATTTTGAATTATAATCCTATCCTCCAAAGCACTTGCAACCCCTCCCAGCTTGGTATCATCCGCAAACTTTACCATTTACTTTACTTTTGAAGAAAACTCAGACATTCCTACTTGAGATAAGCTTTTAAAGGAAAGTCTTACAATAGATATATTTCATATTAGGTGGGGGATCCAATTGTTCACTTGGTGTTTGGTGTACTGATGACATTCAGACTAATTTTTGCAGTTTTATTGTTTGTCAGTGTTTTGAGATGCATTTTGTATTAAATAGAAATGAAAGGCAAGCGTGTGTGTGTGTGTGTGCATGTATACATATATGGAATCATAGAATATTAGAGTTGGAAGAGACCTCAGGAGGTCATGTAGTCCAATCCCCTGCTCAAAGCAGGACCAACACCAACTAAATCATCCCAGTCAGGGCTTTGTCAAGCCGGGCCTTAAATAAGGATGGAGATTCTACCACCTCCTTAGGTAACCCAGTCCAGTGCTTCACCACCCTCCTAGTGAAATAGTGTTTCCTAATATCCAACCTAGACCTCCCCCACTGCAGTTTGAGACCTTTGCTTCTTGTTCTGTCATCTGCCACCACTGAGAACAGCGGGGCTCCATCCTTTTTGGAACCCCCCTTCAGGTAGTTGAAGGCCACTATTAAATCCCCCCTCACTCTTCTGCAGACTAAATAAGCCCAGTTCCCTCAGCCTCTCTCTGTAAGTCATGTGCCCCAGCCCCCTGATCATTTTAGTTGCCCTCCGCTGGACTCTCTCCAATTTGTCCACATCCCTTCTGTAGTGGTAAGTGGGTGGGTGGGGGGCAAAACTGGACACAATACTTCAGGTGTGGCTTCACCAATGCCGAATAGAGGGGAATAATCACTTCCCTCGATCTGCCGGCAATGCTTCTACTAATACAGCCCAATATGCTGTTGGCCTTCTTGGCAACAAGGGCACACTGCTGACTCATATCCAGCTTCTCATCCACTGTAATCCCCAGGTCCTTCTCTGCAGAACTGCTGCTTAGCCAGTCGGTCCCCAACCTGTAGCGATGCATGGGATTCTTCCTTCCTAAGTGCAGGACTCTGCACTTGTCTTTGTTGAACCTCATCTGATTTCTTTTGGCCCAATCCTCCAATTTGTCTAGGTCATTCTGGGCCCTATCCCTACCCTCCAGCATATCTACCTCTCCCCACAGCTTAGTATCATCTGCGAACTTGCTGAGGGTGCAGTTCATCCCATCATCCAGATCACTAATAAAGATGTTGAACAAAACCAGCCCCAGGGGCACTCCGCTTGATACCGGCTGACAACTAGACATCAAGCCATTGATCACTACCTGTTAAGCCCGACAATCTAGCCAGCTTTCTATCCACCTTATAGTTCATTCATCCAATCCATACTTCTTTAGCTTGCTGGCATGAATACTGTGGGAGATCGTATCAAAAGCTTTGCTAAAGTCAAGATATATCACATCCACCACTTTCCCCATGTCCCGAGAGCCAGTTATCTCATCATAGAAGGCAATCAGGTTGGTCAGGCATGACTTGCCTTTAGTGAATCCATGTTGATTGTTCCTGATCAACTTCCTCTCCAAGTGCTTCAAAATGGATTCCTTGAGGACCTGCTCCATGATTTTGCCGGGGACTGAAGTGAGGCTGACTGGTCTGTAGTTCCCCAGGTTCTCTTTCTTCCCTTTTTTAAATATGGGCACTATATTTGCCTCTTTCCAATCGTCCGGGACCTCCCTGATCACCACAAATTTTAAAAGATAATGGCCAATGGCTCTGCAATTACATCAGTCAACTCCCTCAGATGCATTAGATCTGGACCTATGGACTTGTGCATGTCCAGTTTTTCTAAATTTGTTCTTTCACCACTGAGGGCTGCTCACCTCCTCCCCATACTGTGTTGCCCAATGCAGCAGTCCGGGAGCTGACCTAGTCTGTGAAGACCGAGGCAAAAAAAAAAAAATTGAGTACTTCAGCTTTTTCCACATCATCTGTCACTAGGTTGCCTCCCCCATTCAGTAAGGGTCCCACATTTTCCCTGACCACCACCTTGTTGCTAACATACCTGTAGAAACCCTTATTGTTACCTTTCACATCCCTTGCTAGCTGCAACTCCAGTTGTACCTTGGCCTTCCTGATTACACCCCGGCATACTCTAGCAATATTTTTATACTCCTCTATAGTCATCTGTCCAAATTTCCACTTCCTGTAAGTTTCCTTTTTTTAGTTTAAGCTCACCGAAGATTTCACTGTTAAGCCAAGCTGGTCGCCTGCCATATTTGCTATTCTTTCTGCACATCGGGATAGTTTGTTCCTGTGCCCTCAATAAGGCTTCTTTAAAATACAGCCAGCTATCCTGGACTCCTTGCCCCCTCATATTAGCCTCCCGGGGGATGCCCATCAGTTCCTTAAGGGAGTCCAAGACTGCTTTTCTGAAGTCCAGGGTCCATATTTTGCTACACTCCTTTCTTCCTTTTGTCAGGATCCTGAACTCAACCATCTCATGGTCACTGCTGCCTAAGTTGCCACTCACTTCTTCCCTGTTTCTGAGCAGCAGGTCAAGAGGAGCACGGCCCCTAGTTGGTTCCTCCAGCACTTGTACCAGGAAGTTGTCCCCAACTCTCCAGAAACTTCCTGGAATGTCTGTGCACTGCTATATTGCTCTCTTAGCAGATGTTAGGGTGACTGAAGTCCCCCATTAGAACCAGGGCTTGTGATCTGGGAACTTCAGTTGTCCGAAGAAAGCCTCATCTACCTCATCCTAATATAGGCTGCTAGCTTCTCATCTTTGAATGTGTGAATTTGTAATTAGTTTGTGGTGGTATCCTAGTTTTCATTTGTACAAATCACTGTCCATGCAGTTTACTGGACTAATCTTTGCAGTCTTGAGATAATCCGGATGTTGAAAGGAGACCTGAGGTTCACTGGCAGAGCTGTGCTAGGGAAGCTTGGACAGACCTGCACCACTACAGTTGAGGAGACAAGACCAGACTTGTCACTTGCCAAGGAAGATGTTTGACTCCCCATTCAGGAACATGGGACTAGCACCTTGGCCAAGCTTTTACACCAAAAGCTACTAGCACTGTTTTACAGCTCTTGGGAGAGAGTTCTGCCATCATTCTGCAGCATATTCAGTATCCCAAGGAAAAACCCTGGTACACATTAGAACCTGCCAGAGCTGTTATGATCCACCTGGCAAGAACTCTGGAATCTAGGGCTCTTTGTTCTGACTCTCCCAAGAGCAAGAGAGTGGCTAAAGTATAGCATTAAATAGGAGCATAAAGCTATTTGTATTTATTTACTTCAGCACCTAGAACAGTGGGGCCCAACCTTTAGACAGTACTGCAATATAAATGTAAATAATAGAATGATCTTCCCTGTAAGATTTTTCTCTATGTGATGGGCAGAAAAGCCGTTCATATTCTAAAAAAAAAAATCTGCAAGGCAGCAGCTTGCTCATTTTGTCACTCATTTGCTAGACACTAGGTGAAGCAGATGGACACTGCTTTTGGTAGGAGGGTCTTGGATACTGTGGTAGCACCATGAGCCTTTGAAAGCTATTGCACACCTGGATTTGGGAGGATGGGGAAGAGATCATTTTGCTATCCTAAGGATTTCTCGTCTGTGACTACACAATGCTCTTCATTCTAACCCACCCTATACTTATAAGGACAAAGTCACTATGCTCAGTAGATGGCTTTAATCAGGAGAAGCTAATGATTAGTTAGTTATCTGATAAAGTAAAGCTATTTTTTCCCACTTTAAAGCATACAGACTGGATTATGTTTCCAAGTGAGCAGTCCAGCCTCCTTCCTTGTGATTGAGAAGTCTAGTTTTGTAGAAAAAGATAAATGATGAGGTATTAATTTTACCCATCCATCATTAGCATAAGCACAAAGTTCTTAAGAGGCTTATGATGGGGGGGGAGAGAAAGTTTGAGGCAAACAGGTAGAGATTGGGATTAGTCGCAACTGATGTGTGTTATTGATATAATTCTTTTGGAATATAACATTTCTTGACACATTTAAAGTTTCAATTGCCTTAGATAAGTTACCTCTAGTATTGCCGTGTTCCTGGATATATTTAGTATGAAGTATAACGATAATTACAAGTTCTGAGGTAATGTTACCTAAAGCAAAAGGCTTTTAATGGCAACCCGCTGTACGCTGGTCTTGTGCAATAAACTGAGCATCAGGAAAATTAAGGTTAGCTTATCTATACCCAAATGTACAGAGAGGTGGACATAAGTCTTGAAACCAGTTGTTTAAGAATCTGACCTATATTACAAAGGCAGTGGTTCTCAAACTATTTTTTTCGAGGACCACTTGAAAATTGCTGAGGGTCTCGGCAGACCACTTAATGATATTTCCAAATATTGTTTGTACCATTAACTAACTATTGTAACGCACTTTGGATAAAATTGCTATATAAAAAAAAACCTTACTAAGAATAAAGATTTTTTTGTTCTACAAATAAAAGCACACAACAACTCATATTTTAATATCAGTAGTCTTATCTTTCTAATGCGATGGATGTGCCCTTTCTCCCCCGCTGCAGCAGCCCCCCAACTGGGGCTGGGAAGTCTCTCCCCTGCCACAGCAGTCACAGAGCTGAGGCTGGGAAGGAGGGCCGTCTCCCCCAGCAGCCCTGGAGCTGGGGAAAGTCGCCTCTTTCTCTGGCCACTACAGCCCTGCTCGTCCCACCCCCTCTTCTCACTCCACTGCCCCCTCCCACCTACCCCCTATTCCCCTCCCCCCCCCCCCCAGGCCACCACCTCACCTTACATGTGCATCTTCTCCAGGGTCCAGGCATCTAATTAGTGGAGCCACGCCTGCGCGGCTCCACTAATTAGGTGGGTGGCCCTTCATTCTCTTGTATGCGGGCGCCCAGGCGTGCACCTTAGAGGGAACTATCTGTGAACCACTTGCCTGGAGCTCGCAGACCACCGGTGGTCCATAGACCAGAGATTCTCAAACTGTGGTCCAAGGCCAATTTTAGACTAGATAAAGATAGTGCTGACCATTTCAGTATAATACAATATGGGGCATCAAAACCACATACGGTAGTACTGTGCTCTACATGTGTTGTTGTAACAGTTTGATTGCTGCGCACTGCCCTCCATGTGGTTTATTACTGCACAGGGGTGGGGTTGGGTGTATAAAATCCTCTGAGTTAGACAAATCGATCATTGCTGTAGAAGGCTTTCGAAAGAGCACTTTAAGGGCACTTTTGTAAATCGGTTCCGACAGTCGTGTAAACAAGCTTGTGTTAATGTTAAACTTACATTACTATTTACAGTGATGTAAAGTGAAGCGTAAATGGTCAGTGTCCATTATGTAAATGGTAAAAGCTTGGTTTGCACATTTTCGTAGCACTTATGGTTTAAATAAAGTACACTCACTGATCACGTGTAAAGTATAGTAAGTGACATTTGTCAGGAGTGAGATCTGCCGTAGCAGAAAAAGTGAACATGTGACAGAGAGAGGCTAGTTACCTACTTCGAATTCATGATCCTTCTCTGACAGAACTGGCACATGCATGATATTTCCTTAGAAATAAAAAGTTTGTTATCCATCCCCTTGGGCCCTGAGATTTGGATACATCAGCATACATGTTAGCCAAGCAAAATATACCACAGACTTCCCCACAATGAGGAAGACTCTCAGCAGGATCATTATCAGCTAGTCAAGATTTACCATCTCCTTTGTGCCAGCACAGGGAATTTTCCAGTATGAAGGACCAGTGGTATCAGACAATCACCATCAAGGTAAACTCCTTACCCAGGTGAAATGGGAGTATTTGTGAAATTTATAAAATATTATTTTATAAACAAAGCCAATATGCATATAGATAGGCTTAATTACAAAGTGGGTGGAACCTCAAAACGTCAGTCTCTCTTCACATATCTTGAATTTCTGGAATCGGTCCCTCTTAGTGCAGTACCAGTTTTCTCACTGCTCTTTCAAGCATCAATTTTTCCCCTGGGTCGTGGTCTGGAATCATGTCTGCACTTCTCTCTGCTTTCAGCATTACTGAAGGACATTTTTCCTGGACTGTCTCCAGACCAGACTGAGTTATGTTCCGGCAGAAATCCACATGGAGGGTTTGTAAAGAGGTCCCATAGAGGGTCACAGCTTCCAGAGTCCGGTCAGTGATCCGCACACAGTTTTCCAGTTTAAGTATCTTGAGGTTTGGGCAGCTCTTGAGAAGCAACAACAGGTAATCATCTGTGACATGGCCACATCCAGAAAGGGTCAGGGACAGCAAGTTTGGGCACCTGAAAACATGGTCATTGTATGTGAGACAGAAGAATAATGTGTAGAATCCGCAAAAGCAATTCCCACTTAAAGATTCCCAAAATCAAGTTCTGAAAAGCAATGCAAAGCAAGCTCTTCCAGCAATGGTCTGGGAAACAAGACATTTGGGTTATAAATCCTGAATCTACCACTGACTTGCTGGGCGACCTCACAGAAGTCACTTGACTTCTCTCTGCGTCGGCCCATCTATTCAGGTCAACAACAACCTCTGAACCCTGCTCCTAGTGCCCTCGCACATTAGGGAATTCCAGCATCAGGTCCTGGGCAGAGATTTTAATGGATACCTGCTCTGATAATAGCAAGAGTGAAGGAGCTGGCTTGGCCCTTCCTGGAAGATAAGTATTGTGACTGCAACTTAGAGAGAGAAATGGTCATCCCCCAGAATTAAGGAGCAGGGATAAATATGGACTGATATTAAGTTGGGGCCAACTTAACTGAGTAATTCATTAGATTTGATCAAAACTGCTTGGTTTTACTTAATATGTACACATCAGTTATCCTCTCCAGTAGCCACAATATTGAACCACCTGCACATATTAACACACACTCCACAAAGGGAGGAAAGGAGCACAGAGTACTTTTGCTTTTAAACTACTGCATAACAGATAAAAGTCAAGGTCTAATAACTAGATGTATGGAGTCCACTCTCCTAATAAGTTTCATTTAAACTCTGCCCAGAGTCACATGCAGAATCTTATGAGGACACTTGTGCCAAATGCTAACAAAAAGGATCAGTGTCATTGTTCCTGTTTCCCTTCTATTAGCTCGAGAGTGACTTGTGCTAAATGTATGTAAAAACTGGCAGGACTGGTAGCTTCAGGATCAGAAGTTGATGGGAGATCTGGCCTCTTTGCAGACATACAACCCTTCCATCCGAAATGAGTTTTGACAGCTTCCTCGGGGAAGCAGTTTTAAAAGCACTGGTTTTACTATCTAATTTATTCAACTAAATCAGTTTTAAGATGGAGCTCCTATAGGATTGTTTGGATGGAATCTGACTACAGAAGTGCTTAATGCAACTTCTTATGGGATTGATATGCAATTCTGCAGCCAAAGTGGATGCTGTTGGAATCTCTGGAATTGAAGAATACACACCCGCACCATTTCCCGCTCCCATTCTCAACAATCATTTTGCTAATTAAAACCAAATAACTGGAAACTTTTGTTTAAAACTAGTTCTATCACAGTCACTTTTGTGATACAGGTACAGCCTTAGATATACATGGCTTGAAGAGAGCCACCATTTCCAACTCTGCCTGCCTCTGCGAAGAAAAAAAAAAAAAAGTAATCCGTCTAGACTCTACCGTCATCCATTTGATTCCCTGTTGCTCTGACCATCTTTTGCACTTGGCCAACAGGTGTTTATATACAATACAAATTCAGAACTAGTGCAAGCTAAAAGGCCGCAAATATTAAAGTATTTCTAGCTCTCACGTTCTCTTTCTTGTCCCATTGGTCACTTAGAACTGCAGACTCTGCAGCATAAGCACACAGTTTAAGGTGCAGGTGGTAGAAATCTTAGTTTTTAATTCCAGATCTAATCTAGCAGCAGCAATTTTCTGTTGTTGCTAAATTGTACAAGAAATGGCTGTGCCTCCGCATCATTTGCTCTTTTGATTGGTGTTAGCTTTTGTCTTTGTAATTTACTTTAGCTAGCACAGCTCAAAGCTGCTGATGCAGTTGGTTTGCACTGACGTCTGCTTTTCCTCACTGTACTGTCTCCTTGTCTGTATGACCTCCAAAGTAGTTTATATAAAGCTCAGAAATATATTTATAATCACTCAACCTCAGCATAGATAACATGGGCATCATCATTTTACAGAGAAATAAAGTTAGGCTGCTCTAACACAGAATAAAATGATGTAAACCTTAGATCCATTCTACCTTCACATGTATCTGCCTGTTACTTGTGAGGAAAAGTGGAATTTGAGCTTACCAACATGTTTAGGGAGATGCCAGTTTTATTCATAAAAAAGAATCCCCCTCTCTTAGAGATTCAATCTCTTGCTCCATTTCTGAGGATATTTTTGTCCTGCGCAGAATGGTGTTATTAAATAGTTCCTTAGTCACATTTTTTAGCATGCATTGTCACTAATACCCTGGGAATGTCACATGCATTTGTCAAGCAAATGAGGGCTGAGGGAAGCCCAGTAAAATTCAACAGAAAAATGCACTACATTTTCACTAAAACCAATTTCTTATGTGATGCTAAAACTAAATAATGGTGCTCCAAAGCCAAAATGTTTTGGTATTTAGTGTTCTGTTCCAGAAAGGATGTGTAAACAGTTAAAAGCTTCAATGCTTTCAATTTAATGACCTTAAACTTTACATTAGATGTAAAATTTCACACCCCAAGAACATACCTGTTGCAAACTTGTATTAAAAAATCATTGACAGCATTTTCATGCTTACGACAGATGTCTTTCTGGAATGTGTTTTTCATCCAGTCCTCAATGTTACACACCTTGACTCTGCTTGAATGCCAGCAGATGGACAGGTACCTTAAAGCTGGTCCCAAGAGAAAATTATCCTTCTTTAGTTCCACAGGAGAATGGAAATTCAGTACAGGCCACAGAAAAGGATCCTGAAACACTTCTAGCAATTTGTGACATGTCTTGGCTAAACTCTTTCTACTGTTTTTGTCCAGGAAAGAAAATAGGTGCAAAAGGCATTCCCGATTAAGCTGGGTTATATGCATACCCCGTGCAGAGCCGTGCTCTTAGGAAAGAGGATCGTATATTCTGGCAGGGTGGACTAACAGCAATACTGGAGGGGCCTGACCAGCCTCAGAATCACCACTGGGCTGTTGAACATATAAGGTTGTGGAATGGTGTTTATTTTTGGCCAACAACTGGTGCAGGAGTTTAAAAAAAAAAAAGGAAGCAGCTCAGAGTGCACCAGGCTGTTGCTCCATTTCTCGTCCAGGGGAATGGACTGGCCAAGTAGAAAAGAAGCAATTGAGTTAAATCAAATGTTTCCTTAAAAGGAATTATTTTCTTTTTGTCAATCCTGATGTTTAGCAAAGGGCTTGAGGCAGTTTAAATGAACTCCTAGTAGCCACAGCTGCAAAGGAAAAGCTGTGCAGGCCTCTGCTTTGGGTGAAAACCATGATATTCTCAACACTATTGTTTTAGCCTTGTTAGAAAATACTGACTATTCTAGGGGGTCTTGCTTATACCCTAACAGGCCCAAGGATCAAGTCATGTATTATTGATGATGGGCTTTAAAAATACCTTGAACTAGATGTGGTGTTCAATAAGCATATAGTAAAACACACTTGAGCCAAGCAAATCTTAAGTGATTGGAAACATGTATTTAGTGTGAAGCTCTAAACCAAACCGGCACATTGATAGCTTTAAATACATCAAAGGGTTTTAAGGTTTCCATTTACCTGAATTGAGCACCAGTGTAATTCCCTGCTTGCTGCCACTTTAATGATTAAATGCCATTGCCTGTTGTAATTGTTATATCTCCTATCACAGCAAGATCAGAACAGCAGTTCTCAAAAGTGGGCTTTTAGAGAGGGAGTCCACATGACGTATCCTACATGGATGTATTCATGACCCTGATGTAAAACTTACCTTGAAGAGAACTACAGAAAATGTCTGCAGTTCTCTCTCAGGTTCATGCCTGTCCTGCTGGCCATTCTCAAGATGGTGAGTTAGCCACTTTCCTGCTGAGACATTGCATTTTAAGATACAGAATTTGTGATTTAGCCATGTTATAGGGTAAGTAAATTGTTCTGAACACCTCCAGTCACTTGTTATTAGTCTCCATTAAAATAAGTAAGTTAAAAAGTTTTACCATCTTTATAACCATGACAGAAAGAAAACTTTACTAAGCCCTTTCCAAAGACACTGTAGCAATTTTTGCCTGAGTTAATGAATCTAGTGTCTAGATTGTTTTCCATCTCATTAATGGAATAATACCTCCTTGCTATTTTTATGCTTTTTGTCTTTGGTTTGTATGTGGCAATTAACAGATGAATATTAATGTACCTTGTGAGGTAATGGGATAAATTACTCAGCCTGGCTTCAGCCTATGCTCATCAACACCACTAAACTGCTTAAGCTGTTGCTAGTGCCCTTGATCTAGGCATGGGAGAAGTAGACTGTTTGAAAGTGGAAAAAAGCACTGTAAAAATATAAAGCGGTAGTTAGGTGATGTCTAATCTCTGACAACAAAATGTCTGGGGTTGGGTTTGCAGTTGGTACTAGGCAGCAACAGCACCCTCACTCTAAGGTGGGACCCAGCCTTTACTTAAGTAGATTTTAAACAAGAACTTTTTCACTTGTATAGCACAAAAGGTATTTGAAAAGAGGAACAGAGGGAATCAGTGTGATTACACACAATTGTAGCTGTTGATATTGTAATAGGATTTTTTCTTCTATGTCTCTCTGGATGCAGGATTGTTCCTTTCAGGGTATTTATAAGTACATGGGCCAGTTGGCTTTTAAAGACATCCAGCACTGGAGCCTCTTCCCGCTTCGTTTAGGAGACTTTCCCAGCACAAAATGAATGAGGCTGTGTTAAGGTTTTCCTGCTAGTCATCAGAAATGTCCTTACATTACTTCTGCTAATTTTTTTGCCTCCTTGGAGTTTGCCCACAAATAATTGGATGCCATTATGTCAGTTATCAAGCCTTTTTGTTCCAAAAGCACTAAGTGAACACCTAGCTACTGAAACAATGGAGAAAAGGCCTACATGTGGTAGCATTGTTCATGCATTATCCCCCATAAGGATCTGCATGCAGGGTAGAAAGTGGTGCATGAAAATAACAGCTCTACCATCAGAAGGGGCTTAGGTCTGCACATCTCTGATAGTGGAGGGGGCTGCAGCAAAAATGGTCTAACTCATTAGTGCACCATTGCTAAATGTGGTGGTAATTAAGCAGGCACCAGCTCCAAGCCACTGTTGGCTTGACCAAAATGATTGTGGGAAGATAATATCTATGGTTGGATTTGGAAAGGAAGATACTCAACAGAGACACAATGACCAATCACTAACTGGGAGGCCCTTGTAGTGCCACTTCCATTTTCAATATTTTTCCAGCAACAATTTGTTAGCAAAGGCATTTTGAGCCTCTTGTGGAGACCAATCTAACACATGATTTTGTAAAGTGTCCTCCTGAATTACTGCAGTGCTCACAGGAGAGAAGTGAAATTTGAAAAACAGGTAGCTGGTAAGACTGTTTTCAGTGGCAAGGCCATAGAAAAGAACTAAATATATTGTGGAGTTTGATACTAAAGATGGCAATTTTGCATAGCTAGCTGAATCTCAATCCATTATAAATTACTTATTCTCCTCTAACATAGCTATGCTAAAGCTAAATTGTCAGTTTGCACGGGGTTTAATAGGCACTAATAACTTCTGGGATTTGAGTACAATCAGTAAATAAGTAATATGGCTACAGTTACACTTTGAATTGAGCTTAGTTGCATTTAACACCTTCCTTCTTTCCCTAGAGGCACCTTGAAATTGTCTCTTTCTGTCAGGATCTTTCAAGACTTAGGCTATGGATTTCAATCTGTTCTTAAGCCTTGTCTACACCCCCTCTTCATCCGACTACTGCTGTCTACATCTGGGGTTAAGTTGGCATGGAGGGGTCTGGAATTTTCACGTAAGTGCTGTGGGAGGGTGACAACTTTTAGCATAGGCCAGGCCTCAAACAGTTATTGTGCCTCATGCACTGGGCTTCCTGTTGTGTGTGTATATTAAAGACAATAGTTTGAGGAAGGAACAACTTGGGGGTGACAGTGGCCTCTTCACAAGGAATTGTTAATTTCTATTGTAAAGCTAAAGTATTTGTATATAGGCCTTTGTATATAATTCCTGTTTCATAGCATGAGGCAGTTGCTCGGGGTGGATGAGAAGGGGTCTTTCCCCCAGTAACTAGTAAGAGGCATTTCAAAACAAGAGGCTGTGATATCTTTGCCACCTATTCTGTAGTTTTACAGTAACAGTAGTAAGGAAAGGGGGGAGGATTGTTGCCCCACACACTGCTTTTACTTGTGAACAAACAGCACCTGCTGTTTTTGCTTTTGTGATCACTCTGTGCAGAACTGTATACGGTCAGGGCTATGCACAGGGTGTATTACTTTTGGTATAAATGTATATGCCCGGTGGAAGTTAAGTGCACTGTAAACATGCCAGATCCCAAGTAAGTCAGAGGCTAAATAGCAAATAGACGGATCTAAAGAAGTTTTGAAAAAATGCTTTTGTCATCAGCTATTTTTCCGGAGGTAAAGAAGCTGATTCTATTGCCCCTGCACAAGATTCTAAAACGCAGTTTTACTCACACCAAGTAGTAATATGCTGAGAACCTGGGGCAGGATAGGAAGTTTTTCACATTCTAAATAGAGCCTTTAATGGCACATTTTCCATAAAAACATTTTATGATTGAGTTGTTACTTGCATTCACCCCATTAATGCACAGTCAGTGGTCCCCACAGAAACTTACACATTCATGGTAAACAATTACATCTATGGCACTACAGTACTTGATATTCTAAAACACAATGGAACGAGTTTTCAAGGTGCTGATTACCTCATTAGTAAGACACAGACACATCAGTAATGAAACAGCATTAGGCAAACTTTTGAACAAGTCTCATGCTTTCCATCCATCTTACAAATGGCTTTCTGCTTTTGATACAGGTCCACACTGCCCTGCACCATCAAGAAAAAGATTTAAACTCACTCCACATGACATCAGTGATCACTAGGAAAAGCACCTTTTGAATGTACTCCTTGTAGGAGCTCACCACCATACTGTATGGGATCAATCACCATGCAATCTGCTGAAGCAGGACTGAACAACTGGGAATTCCCCCATTTTGTTTTACATAAACTGCATCTCCAGTTGTAGACGCGACTTTAAACAATGAACACCACACCCAGACAACCTTTTTCTTTTGGTGTAGAATACTGACCAAGTTCTTGAACTGCAAAAACCATGTGCTTGCAGAAAGCAAATCAGACCAGCAGTGAATAACAGAAAAGAAACAGATTGGGCTTAAAATGTCCTTTTCCCGACCCTGCTCAAAAAAAGTAGATAAATATAGGATATATAAGTAAGGTTAAAAATCTAATACTAAGCCAGGTGCAGTATAGGGTACTGGTTTAGTGCTCAGTTGCCTTTTTGGGGGGGGGGGCGGTGGGGGGGGGGGGCAGGGACGACACTGACTAGAATACAGTGGATAAGGAAAGTTCTCCACCAGGAAGAGAAATACTTGTGTTGCCACAAAAAATTGTTTATACTGTCCATCTGTGTTTGCAGTGGGAGTAAGCTACATTAGGAAAGGATTTACAGTGTACTTGTCCCACAGACGCATATGGCTGAGTTGTATCGGAAACTGCTTCAAGAACAAACTATGACAACTGCATGGTGTTCTGATGGCCATGTCCTAAACAGAATATGATGTATGCCATTGGCTAAGACAATTCACTTATGATATATGGAAAATGGTATTGAGAGGAAAAGTGTAAGACAATAATTGGGCAAAAAAGTTGATGACTCAAGACAGAAACAGTCGCCTTTAAAATAAAGGGAATAATGTTGATGAAGTTTACAAACAAGTTCCTAAAAATACAGAAAGGCACATTTACATCACTGGGTAGCTGAACAATATGCACTAAATTCACTGCAAGTTAAATAAATTGACAGATCATGTCATGATTGTATTTCTGAACACATCTATTAAATTCTAGAGCAATTTAAGTAGCATATAGCACTGGCTCAACTGCCAGTGGCCTAAGGTTTAATCCCCAAAATTACATCCTGAATTGCCATCAGTTAGTGGTGAAAAAATAATAATGAATTCTGCCAATTACCTTTTTATTGTGTTTAAATGTGATAACAGCTGCTGGTTCTGATCAGAACATAGGCTCTAGCTGCAAAGGTCCGAAAACAGTAGTTAACAAGCTGAGGGCTACAGTTTGAAGCAATGAATAATCTATTTATTGTTCAACAACAAAATAAAGACATCCTGGCATATCTGCCACTTAACATATCAAGTGATAGTCACTATTAAGTGTATAGTTTACATATTTTCATACACAATTTAGCAATATTGAATATTTCTGCAGTTTTATACAAAGCCAATTACTTTTTAAACGATATCTGAGACGGATCAAACAGGTAATTAAAACTTTTTTTTTTTTTTTTTTTGCAATTATCAGGTTCCCCCCAGTCAGGAGTGCTGGTGCTTAGTCAACTAATACTGAAATGCATCCTACATCTACCTGCTGACTAACATGGCCCTTCAAGGAGATGCAACCAGGGGAAGGCAGATGTTTTTACTCAGTTAAATATAAACACACCTGTCTGGGAATATATTACGAGTAAGAGGAGTCTGGTGGGCTAGCTGACTTGGCAGGCAGAGAGCTCCAGCCTTCCCACAAACTTTTGAGCTTATGGGAGTGTGCAGAAAGGCAGTAGGCAAACAGAGGAGAAGGGAAAGCTGAGTTCAGTGTCATTCAATCTATACTGGGCTCTTCTCTCTCAGCAGTACCAGAACAGCTGAAATTCCAGCTGCTAACACTGAATTCTTCTTCCATTAAGCTGATAAGAGGTTTAATATAAACAGATGTCTTACATTTCAACTTCAGAAATAATATCTGGCCTCTTTTGGTCAAGAGACCATGAGAAATGTTGAACTACTAATTAAATACTGCAGTTAGTGAGGGTATATGCTCACCTAAAGGGGCAGTGTTAGCTCCACAATTTGCATGAACTGTAATATCCCTGCGTATAGATTTGAATACACCTTTCCTACCAGTTTGAGCCTGAGTCTGGATTAGGTATAACAACATGCCATGCAAAGTCTATCTCCAAACCCATGACAAACCTGCCTTTCAGTCCTAAACAGATACTGGTGGTTTTTAATCAAGCTGAAAGGGGATGTGGGCAAATGGGAGTTATATTGAGACAAAAACCTCTCCTGTGTGAAGCCCCCACATTGAACTCTCATTTTAGGATATAAAAGGGACAGTGGCCCAATTCCATGGAGCCTGCTAGCTTCAAAAGCAAGTGCTTGCTATCAAACTTTGGGATAAATGCTAAAAATTGAGACATCACCCTAGCAATTCCATTTCAGTTTAAAAAAAGTAAATTAAAATCCCAAGACACGTATAAAGACACGTATATGATTAGGGTAATAATTTAAATGTCTCTTTTGTAGGGGAAAAAGTACAAATGAGAAACATTTGAATTTGCAGTACAAATACAACTGAATCAACTATTTATTTACAAGGAGTCCTGAAAGCAGCCTTGATACACACTGATAGCAGCAATTACCCAGTCTACTTAATGATGCCACATCTCATCTCTTCTGCAGGCAAAGAGTGATTGTTCAGAGGTCACTGTTAAGTTTCTTGCACTGGGGCAAACAGTATGTGCAAGCAATTCCTTGATTTAAAAGTGATTCAATCTTATCTACATAACAGCTGTGAGAGCAGCATGAAATTCTATTGCTCTTCATAATCAGGAACACATTTCTCTTGCTTATAAAGAGGATACAAAGCTTCTCTGATGTAAATGTGCCTTTAGAAAGTGAGAACTGAAAACATTAATATAAAAATCAAATAACTAAGTAGTTCATGAAACTATATATATAAAAATTGAGTTATCACAACTAAAGCAGCAAATCAAAATATCTGCTGAGGTTTTCTGGTAGAACTAAAAAAAAAAAAAGTTAGTTTGTGTCCAAGTTCAATAAATCAACTGCTACCATTGACACAACAAAACTAAAACCCACACGAGGAAGTTGAAAAGTGCACAATGAAATTAATAGTCTTGGATCAAGTATTTATGGAGAATTGGAAATGTTTTGTCCGAAGGACTTGATAAGTGAGTATTAAAAGGAGGTATTAAAGTTTATCAGATCCAGATTTGGCCTGCCGGTCCACATAGAAGAGGATGTAGGCCTTTGCCTTTACCACGGTCTCCTCGTCGGTCAGAGTTACAGTACTGTCATTGAAATGGAACCAGCGACCTTCATGAGTTGCATAGGCTGTGTAATGTCCAGAGCCAACGCTGAAAGCAATGAGACACACAAAGTGGGATCAACAAAAGGAAATTTAGCACCTCGTTCTCCGCTGTACAGGACAAAAACAGGGCAAGTGCTAATAGACTATATTCTATCACAAGGCTTCACCCAGGTTGGGGGGGGGGGAGGGGAGGAGAAACTGAACAGCCTCCATAATTGTTAGCTTAAACCCAAAGGTGTTTTAAAGGGTACGAAAGATATTCCATGCAAAAGCATCTTTAATAGTGTCACGATTTGATACCAACCACATGCAGACAATTGCTTCCTTTTTGGGACTTCATAAAAGGTATTTATCAAAGTTTTAGCATAATCCAAGCCCCCAAGTCCTTTTGCAAGCAAAACTCCCAGTGAACTTCAATGCAAGTTTTGCCTCTGTAAGATCAGGTTCAGTAGCATTTTAAGATAAAGTAATCATCAGCTTACAAACAGAAATAAAATTTGAGTTTTTACCATGTTCTGTCATTTAATTTTATATTCAGAATTCCTTCCAACTAGTTCTAGCTGAATCCTGTTTGAGTTACCATGATTTCAAACCAAGCACACAGGGAAAGTGTCATCACAATGAACATAGGTTGGAAACTAACTGCAGTTTTTATACAGATCCCATGTCTTGGATCCTTGTACGTATATTTAAGAACCAGAAAACAGCCAAGTTTCATTACCCATGCTGCCTCAAGACAAGGCCATCTCCCACTTGCATGGCAAACAGCTGTATCTTATATATCATCATAGTTCACACCCATCTAATTCATTCCAATCATGTCCAGTTTACACTGATGTCCCTTACAACTACCGTTTTGTTTTCTCTGAGCTTTGAAGCCGCTGCCATGGGCGTTCTGTGGTGGTGCTAATGAAGACTCCATTTGAAAGTCACAGCGTTTGATTTAGTGCTACTACAGATTCAGACCACTCATCTTTGGCAGAAAGTAACATGGGTAGCCTGCTAGAGTGAACGTTTTCAAATATATGTTTGCTGAAAACACCCTCAATTCAACTGAGATAGAACAGTGAGTTCTTCTAGTGACAACAGCAAGAACTCCCACTATTAGAAAACAGCGTAGTTTCTTCTAAAGAATTGTCCCACCATCCCTCAATCTTGGGACTTGATTACACAATAATATCCTGGAAGAAGAAAGTCATCATGTCACTACTCCTGACTCTCAAAGGATCCATCAAAGGCTGCAAAATATCTTTAATTCAAAATACAATTACTGTCCAACTCCAGAGTATCCCAGTTGGCTCTCAGTTTGAAGCTTCACTCCTGTGGGAGAGGACCACTGCTGTCAGTCTGCCAGTCTAAAGTCTACATTGTTCTAGATGAGCACTTTCCCTTCGCATAAACCTGCATGTGCTTTCAAGTTGAACAAACGAACAAGAAACATTGAAATTTAGTTGTTAGTGGCTAAGTGAAATGTCAGTTTTTATGGCCACAGGACCTCTCACTCACTTTAAATACTTTCCAGAATGACTTTACTTTCCAATTTGAAAGAAGCAAAGGGACTAGCCTCATTTTCAATAAGTTTAAGATTTCCACCTATTACTCAGGGGACAAGAGTGGAGATTCACAGCAGAACACCTCTTATATTTTGAACAATTAACATTTTTGGTAAAGTATCAGAGGGGCAGCCGTGTTAGTCTGAATCTGTAAAAAGCAACAGAGGGTCCTGTGGCACCTTTGAGACTAACAGAAGTACTGGGAGCATAAGCTTTCCTGGGTAAGAACCTCACTTCTTCAGATGCAAGAAGTGAGGTTCTTACCTACGAAAGCTTATGCTCCCAGTACTTCTGTTAGTCTCAAAGGTGCCACAGGACCCTCTGTTGATTTTTGGTAAAATGTTCCCCATTGGAATATAAAGCTGCTTTTTATTTCCATGTTAGCACAGCTGCTAACAGAACCGACATGCACATTAGGGATGAAGTCCTGACCCCAATGAAGTCAACAGGAGTTTGGCCGCTGCCTTCAATAAGGCCAGTACTTCACCCCAGGTACTCACTGAGCATACTTACCCTGACCCATGATGTACAACAACAGCTGCAAGATCGTATAGACAGCTTTCTGGGCCACTGTTCTCCGGCTGCAGTTCAAAGTAGAGAAAACAGCTTTTAAGAAGTCAACTGACACCTTCTATGTTCCATAACATACGATAAAACAGAATACATTTCCAGTGTATACATCAGCAAGAGTCTCTGTACCTCTAACAAGTAGCATTTCATGTCTAGGTCCCGGAGGGGAAATTCTACATATGTATCAACCTTGTTTCTCAGATATTCTGTCCAGTGAAATCGTTTCAAGTGTAAGCATAGCACCTAGTATTAAACATGAAAGAGAGTTCATTAGGTTAAGTCTTTGATTATGGTTACATATGTTATTGGTCAAGTTATTAATTTCCTTTAAAGTTTCACCACACACTGATATTTGCACTAACCTTTGGTAGTTTCTGAATCCAGAATTTTTTGGTGGATTTCTGTTTCTTTTTACATTTGTGGCACATATAGAGCTCTGTCTCATCGAGTTCTTCCAAGTCTGTAAAACTGCGAAGACAATCTAAAAGGAAGAGAATTCAGAAGCACCAATAAGAGACCAAGAGATGAGTTCTGGCTGGTTTTTAGTGGGCAGTTACTCTTTGTAGGCAATCTCTTCGTAAAGGCCAAGAATTGAACAAACACGGACCCACTAACCCTTACAGATCATTTCTGAAGCACACTGATGAGGTGGTGGGTGATGTTTGCACTGCTGGTGCTAGACAAAGGAATTCAGGAGCCAGGTCTTGTAATCCAGCCATTTTATAGTCCACTAATATTTTGATTTCTTCTCTCTCAACCTTATATCTCTGCTTCAGTGAAAGTCAATCTTAAACTGGATCCATGTAATTCTGAAAATAGTTAATTTTGGGCTCTAACTCAAGAAATAAGATCTCCCTCTCCCCAAAGGCACTATCAGTTCCAGATAAAGAACTGAGTGGGATATGGTTGCAGTAATCACATTTACAAACATTCTGTGTGAAATCCTGGCTCACTGAAGTCAGTTGAAAACCTATTGATTTCAGTGGGGCCAAGATTTCACTCACCACGAACTCTTACCCCGTAGTGTGCACATTGGTCCATTTTCTTGATTCTTAGTACGTTTATTTCTGAATTGACTTGGAATATCTAGTGAAAGGTCTAGGAAAGAAAAAATACAATTGAATTTCTTAGATCAAAATAAAAACTTAGTTCTTACTGAAGTTTTACATTGTAAAAATCTCAGCACCATCACATATGTGTCAGATACATGAAGATTCAGAGCTTTAATGTGGTAGCCAATACTTTGAAAGAGAAAGATACCTTACCTAGGAATGGATCAAACTTTCTAGATTCAGTCCCACATATTAAGCAGTTTACTTCATTTTGAAGAATGCCTCCAAATATAGCTGTGACAACAGTAGAGGCTCCATTTCTAAACAAACCACCATGAAGGAAAGAAACGCATAAGAATTTCTTGTTTTAGCTGCATTTTACCATGTGAAATACTTTATTGCTTATAACATGTCAAAAACAATCAGGCAGTTTGGTCTGGGTGTAACAAACAAGGATTGGGTTCATTTACATGGCCCTTTCACTCATCACTAGATTCCATGGAGCAAATGTTAATACAGCAAAGATATTGGAAACCTAGAAGGAACAGAAATCTATACTCTATGCAGGTACTCATAAACAGATCTTCAATGGAAAAACTAGATAAGCATCCCAAATCTTTTTAAAGGCTATGTTTAAATACAGTTCATTCTCTTCAGACCGCATACGATTTTAACATTACACGGATGTTATTTTTAAGAGCAGTTTTCTATGTGACAGCTGTGTCTCAAGCTAGGTGAACTAGGGTGTGTTTTCTCTTTGAACCTGCTCCCTACTTTTTACTGCACATCTTTAGGGCTTTTTAAAGCAGGTTTCCTCCCATTTAGTCACCTCCAAAAAGACATTTACATTGCAAGAACATGCTAAATGTGTCATCGTTTCTTTGGTCATTCATAAGGCACTTACAGTCATCTTTTTGTTTTAAAAGCTCCAAAATAGGAGGAGATTCTTAGCTAGACGCTAAGTCCATCAGGCCAGAGCAGCTCTACTATATGCACCATGAGATGTGTTCCCATAATGCAGTACTATATGAAGAAAGAAACAACCGTTTTTCTGCTGAGGCAAGAGAAAAACCCACCCAATCAACTTGGGCTTGTCTGATACAAAACATCAGGCTAACTGCCAGGAGCACTGCTTTCTCCTGAGCTTACCCCTAGAAGCCATTACAATGGTGGAGGTGGTGAGAAAGCTGAAGGACAATCGAAATAAGTAACAACTGAGGACACTGACCTTTTAAAACATTCTAGTGTAAATTCCTAACACGGCCACATTTTGCCATGTTCTTAATGAAAACAAATGTTTCAAAGTAATTTACATTACAGGAAACCAGAATAATTTGCTAGTTTATATTGTCAGGTTTCCAACCACGTGCCGGATGGCAGAAAACCTGCACCGTGAGATTACAAGCCACCTCCTTCAGACCTGATTAATAAACTGTCAATATTTCATATAAGGCAAGTTTATAGCACTATCTGTACACTGGTCTCATTGGGACAAATCTTTTTTTCAGGCAAAGCTGCCATTCAAGACTCAGAATTTTTCCAGGCTCAGATCAGCTGAGGATTGCAAGGTTTTTTGGCCAGATACTCTAAAACCAACCCTGCAACATTCTGTATTCAAGTCTAACAAGGTTTTTAGATACAGTTGATTGTGGTGCATGTGTTTTGCATGAACCAAGAAATGTAATGACTAAAGTCATTTTATACTAAACAGCACACTCCTAGCCCTGTAAGACCAGTGACTTCAGGCACAACCGCTATATTTACAGAGTTAACTAAACGTGGGTCGTAGAACACTAGTAACATACTGTAATCAAGCCTATGCAGTACTCACCTGCCCTGCTCAGGCCTGTTTAACTTGTAATCCCTTTTCCTGCATAGATCAGGACAGATAGAACTCTCAGATAATCCTAACATAGGGAGTCTGCCCAGTGACCAAAATCCAGGCTGAACTGACAGTTAACATTCCTGCCTAAAGCAAAATAAATGTTTTGGTCTCAGTGCTGTTTTCAATCTAGCAGAGCACACTTAGAAAAAATAATCAGGAAGTGTCAGCATTTCCAGACCAAAAGATTTGAAAGGCACCCAAAAGTGCTTCACTTTCAAAACAGGGAATGATAGGAAAACTGAAGGGAAACCCTACAACATTATCAAAGGCAAATTAAAGCAGCAGCTGCTTCAAGGGTATCTCTTAGGTGAGATACAAATACAAAATGTTGTATTGCTAGAAAAAAAATCCAGTTATGGCAAATCTTGAATGTACTGCCACTTCCTGTTCCACTCATGTAAAAAACCTGTTGCCCATTTATAATTAACATGCCATTGATCAGTGTGTAATTTTGTTTAGCCTGAACTCAAGACAGTTGTATACAAAAAAGATGGGATTGTTTTTATTTTGAGAGACACTGAATCAAAGCGTCACATTCACAGACACCAGATAAACTATTTTATTTATTTTGACCAATTACCATAACTACTATGGAAAAAAAAAATCGATCCAAGACACACTAAGACTTGGGTGCTTTGACTAAGTGGCTCCACAGTGTGATGCTACTTTAGCTTATTTCTTTAGATATTTGTTTAAATATACAAAATAATGATGCCATAGGGTAGTTCACTCCCCTGGGATACTTTGATTCACGCATGGAGCCCCACCATGATGGTAAGCTGTTGAAGTAATTAAAACAAATATCTTACATGCAACATTTGTTGCTTGCAGAGAGACCTGAATTTTCTTGCAAAATTACCGAGCGAGAAACACCATTAAAGCCTCCTTGGAGTTCCAAATGTAGATGGTCCAACAGGTAACGCATGAATTCATGGGCATCTTGTTGCTGGTATCCCCTTAACACAAAAATATTCAGACAATTTAAAGAGACTGCATCTTTATTTTTGACATAATGGCTCAAAGTAGATTCAACATTCAAACCAAAGGAATAGCCTGTTACTTAATATCTTACAGGATACACTTGTTTGTGCAATTTCTAATACTTTGGCTGTACTAGCCACATATCTCTGGAAGCCTGGAGTGAACTGATCTAGACAAGCTAAGCAATTAGTTTAGATCAGAGTGCAATATGATCTCAAAGACACAGCTTGTGTTACGCACATGTGTACAAGTGGCAGAATTCTTCCCACTCCTCTTGTCCATTTTTTTTTAAAGACTTTAGATTTAAAAGCAAAATTCCTTGTTTTTTTAAAAAAATAGTGCTGGACACCAAGCAATAATTGTACATGTACTTGATTCTTGCCTCTTGAGCAGTTCTGACAAGGGATGGGCAGTAACTCTCACTACTGTGCAGCAAGCAGGGTTGGACCTTCATCGCTAGCCCATATTGCTGGGTGGGGCAGAGTCACACTTGTGCCAAGCCACTGCAACTGCTGACCAATTGTGAACCTATGTGGTTATGGAGGCTGCTACTGGTTAAGGCCAAGCACTTCTTTCAGGCACTTGAATTGGCTGGCTAACTTGGAGCAACCTAAAAGGGAACAGTAGCAGATGGAGGGGCTCTCTCTTGATCCTTCCTTCAAGGTTGCATAATCACTCCCGCCCTTCCCCTTTGGGGTTATTGGTTATCAATCTGTCACTCCATTTGTACAGGTTTGTTTGTTGCATGGTAGATTAAGAAGGGATGTGACATTCATACCCATGGGGGAGACACAGGCATATTTGGACTTGGAAGTAACTGTGGTTTGCATTGAGTAGGTTTGCAGTTTGAACAGTTGCATCAGTTTGAACTGATCATCATAAATGATGCACAACATACTAGAATCTTGGGCTGGGAAAACATGGTTTTACAACATACTTTTTTGGCATCTAAGAGATTCAGTAGTTTTTGGACAAAAGTTCTGGGCAGATTTTCTTCAGACACCAGACCCATCAATTCTCTTAACACTGTCAACTGGATCTCTTCTCTCAAGTAAATGGTTTCATTCCCAGGCTGAGTGTTCTCCATAAGCCTCCTGCAGTAATGGCACAAGCTCTTTAAAATAACAGGGATGTATCCCCCATCCCTAGGCTGGGCTACAGAACGGTGTTTAGAATTGTATGGAGCGGTTTCAACTTCCACTCTGGGTAATCTTGCAACATTTGAGTGAAGAAATGTATTTGAGGTATAATTCTTCTCATTACATTTGGACTCAGACACCCTACTGACCATGGAAGCTCTTTAGAGTCTCAGAAGTACAATGGAAGCAGTAGCAGAAAGATGTTGCTCACACAAGAAGCAATCAGTACTTCACTGCTAGCTAGGCTGTAGGAAGCCAACAGCAGTCAGGTAAGCAGGTTTTTATAAGTTACCAGTAAGCTAAAGGATGTAATAATTCAAGGAAAGTCAGGAGGAATCTGTATGAATACATCATAAGACTCAAAGTGGGGGGACACATCCTGCCACACAATAAGTGTAACACATCATCACAGTAACAGATAGCTACACAACCCTTCATAGGATTAGTTCAGAAGTTCCCAAACCATGGTCTGCAGAGAGCTGCATTCTCTGAAGTTCTGGTCCTTTAAGTTTCACTAATAAGTTAAAAATCCATTACATATTATTCTCCTTTTCCATGTAAGCAACTAATGCAGTTACCACCAGGATATTATGTGAAGGAGTGGGATAGGTGGTGGTTTCTAAAGTCATGAACAGAAGGGGCAGTGTCTATGCAAAACTCTCAACAGTACGGAACACATCATAGAGTTGGAGAATCTGTGGTTTAGTTGAGTGAGCACAGAATGTGTTAGCTGGCTGACATGCCTAATGCAGAATGCAGTCACTGCACACCAAGCTTCCTACAAAAATCTCAGCCAAGGTTCAAGTGAACAAACACTAAAACCTTAAATAAGCGTCCCACCTTTATCCCCGAACAAACATAACAAGAGCCATTTCCTCCTAACCAGAGTCACAACAAGCATTACTCAGAGAAACTGCCTAGCTTTGCCACAACAGCAGTGAAAGGCAGAGCTGTGAAATCAAACACAGGAAAATGAAGGCAGTTGTGACTCAGAACATTTAGAGCAGAATACTGCTGTGTGGCATCAAGCTGAAGCCAGTCTATGAACTCTTAAGATCAGCTTGGTTCCCCCTCCAATTCCTTTTACATCATCGGTGGTACAATTAAGTGCTTAATCTAAATGTTTAGAATAATTTTTGTTACAGTACAATAATTATTGTGCAACAGCTATGCACGCAAGATGTAAGCAGAGGCAAGGAACCTTCAATCCATTACTATGTTACAATAGTGGTTCCAAATTGTTACCCTATAGAGAGTTAGATTTATTAAAACCAACATCAAGTAAATATTTTGGAAGTAAAATTATTAATACTCCAAAATCTAAAATTTCTAATGTGTAGTTTTCCTGATTGGTATTTATCTTCATCGGGTCATTAGAGATGGAATTCAGAATTAAAAAGATTGTCTGGTAAAGGATGCAATATCTGCAAGTTAACTTTGCATAGATACTAAACAGAAGATGGAGGTGAATGCCTGGCTGCGAAGATGGTGTCGCCAGGAGGGCTTTGGCTTCCTAGACCACGGGATGCTATTTGAGGAAGGACTGCTAGGCAGAGATGGCGTTCACCTTTCGAGGAGAGGAAAGACCCTATTTGGACACAGACTGGCTAACCTAGTGAGGAGGGCTTTAAACTAGGTTCGACGGGGACAGGTGAGCAAAGCCCACAGGTAAGTGGGGAACATGGAGACCGGGGAGATGGGTCGGAAACGAGAGGGAGTGTGGGCTATATTGTCAGAGAGAAAGGAGGGTCAGGACAAAACTGGGAGGAAAGATCAAACCAGTACCTTAGATGCCTATATACTAATGCGAGAAGTATGGGGAATAAGCAGGAAGAACTGGAAGTGCTAATAAATAAATACAACTATGACATTGTTGGCATCACTGAAACTTGGTGGGATAATACACATGATTGGAATGTTGGTGTGGATGGGTACAGCTTGCTCAGGAAGGATAGACAGGGGAAAAAGGGAGGAGGTGTTGCCTTATATATTAAAAATGTACACACTTGGACTGAGGTAGAGATGGACATAGGAGACGGAAGTGTTGAGAGTCTCTGGGTTAGGCTAAAAGGGGCAAAAAACAAGGGAGATGTCATGCTAGGAGTCTACTACAGGCCACCTAATCAGGTGGAAGAGGTTGATGAGGCTTTTTTTAAGCAACTAACAAAATCATCCAAAGCCCAAGATTTGATGGTGATGGGGGACTTCAACTATCCGGATATATGTTGGGAAAATAACACAGCGAGGCACAGACTATCCAACAAATTCTTGGACTGCATTGGAGACAACTTTTTATTTCAGAAGGTTGAAAAAGCTACTAGGGGGGAAGCTGTTCTAGACTTGATTTTAACAAATAGGGAGGAACTCGTTGAGAATTTGAAAGTAGAAGGCAGCCTGGGTGAAAGTGATCATGAAATCATAGAGTTTGCAATTCTAAGGAAGGGTAGAAGGGAGAACAGCAAAATAGAGACAATGGATTTCAGGAAGGCAGATTTTGGTAAGCTCAGAGAGCTGATAGGTAAGGTCCCATGGGAATCAAGACTGAGGGGAAAATCAACCGAGGAGAGTTGGCAGTTTTTCAAAGGGACACTATTAAGGGCCCAAAAGCAAGCTATTCCGCTGGTTAGGAAAGATAGAAAATGTGGCAAAAGACCACCTTGGCTTAACCACGAGATCTTGCATGATCTAAAAAATAAAAAGGAGTCATATAAAAAATGGAAACTAGGACAGATTACAAAGGATGAATATAGGCAAACAACACAGGAATGCAGGGGCAAGATTAGAAAGGCAAAGGCACAAAATGAGCTCAAACTAGCTACGGGAATAAAGGGAAACAAGAAGACTTTTTATCAATACATTAGAAGCAAGAGGAAGACCAAAGACAGGGTAGGCCCACTGCTTAGTGAAGAGGGAGAAACGGTAACAGGAAACTTGGAAATGGCAGAGATGCTTAATGACTTCTTTGTTTCGGTCTTCACCGAGAAGTCTGAAGGAATGCCTAACATAGTGAATGCTAATGGGAAGGGGGTAGGTTTAGCAGATAAAATAAAAAAAGAACAAGTTAAAAATCACTTAGAAAAGTTAGATGCCTGCAAGTTACCAGGGCCTGATGAAATGCATCCTAGAATACTCAAGGAGCTAATAGAGGAGGTATCTGAGCCTCTAGCTATTATCTTTGGAAAATCATGGGAGACGGGAGAGATTCCAGAAGACTGGAAAAGGGCAAATATAGTGCCCATCTATAAAAAGGGAAATAAAAACAACCCAGGAAACTACAGACCAGTTAGTTTAACTTCTGTGCCAGGGAAGATAATGGAGCAAGTAATTAAGGAAATCATCTGCAAACACTTGGAAGGTGGTAAGGTGATAGGGAACAGCCAGCATGGATTTGTGAAGAACAAATCATGTCAAACCAATCTGATAGCTTTCTTTGATAGGATAATGAGCCTTGTGGATAAGGGTGAAGCTGTGGATGTGGTATACCTAGACTTTAGTAAGGCATTTGATACAGTCTCGCATGATATTCTTATCGATAAACTAGGCAAATACAATTTAGATGGGGCTACTATAAGGTGGGTGCATAACTGGCTGGATAACCGTACTCAGAGAGTTGTTATTAATGGTTCCCAATCCTGCTGGAAAAGCATAACGAGTGGGGTACCGCAGGGGTCTGTTTTGGGACCGGCTCTGTTCAATATCTTCATCAACGACTTAGATATTGGCATAGAAAGTACGCTTATTAAGTTTGCGGATGATACCAAACTGGGAGGGATTGCAACTGCTTTGGAGGACAGGGTCATAATTCAAAATGATCTGGACAAATTGGAGAAATGGGCTGAGGTAAACAGGATGAAGTTTAACAAAGACAAATGCAAAGTGCTCCACCTAGGAAGGAAAAATCAGTTTCACACATACAGAATGGGAAGAGACTGTCTAGGAAGGAGTACGGCAGAAAGGGATCTAGGGGTTATAGTGGACCACAAGCTAAATATGAGTCAACCGTGTCATGTTGTTGCAAAAAAAGCAAACATGATTCTGGGATGTATTAACAGGTGTGTTGTGAGCAAGACACGAGAAGTCATTCTTCCGCTCTACTCTGCTCTGGTTAGGCCTCAGCTGGAGTATTGTGTCCAGTTCTGGGCACCGCATTTTAAAAAAGATGTGGAGAAATTGGAAAGGGTCCAGAGAAGAGCAACAAGAATGATTAAAGGTCTTGAGAACATGACCTATGAAGGAAGGCTGAAAGAATTGGGTTTGTTTAGTTTGGAAAAGAGAAGACTGAGAGGGGACATGATAGCAGTTTTCAGGTATTTAAAAGGGTGTCATAAGGAGGAGGGAGAAAACTTGTTCACCTTAGCCTCTAAGGATAGAACCAGAAGCAATGGGTTTAAACTGCAGCAAGGGAGGTCTAGGTTGGACATTAGGAAAAAGTTCCTAACTGTCAGGGTGGTTAAACACTGGAATAAATTGCCTAGGGAGGTTGTGGAATCTCCATCTCTGGAGAGATTTAAGAGTAGGTTAGATAAATGTCTATCAGGGATGGTCTAGACAGTATTTGGTCCTGCCATGCGGGCAGGGGACTGGACTCGATGACCTCTCGAGGTCCCTTCCAGTCCTAGAATCTATGAATCTATGAATAATGTTTATACAAACTGTACTATCACTCCAGAACAAATGAATGAGGCAGAATTCTTTCCGAGCTGCGTGATCAATGTAAGAAAGACTGGGGTTTAAATGCAGTCATTAGAAGTTACTGAGTTAATGAAGGAATTGCTTAGTTTGTTTAATAGATATATCCACATTTTATATAGCTTAGCAGAGTTACAACAGAAGAAAGAAAATGTGTGGGAACAGCATTATCAGCAAGAATGTGTTACAGACAGCATTACTTAAGCCAAAGGACAGATATTTTAAATGAAATGGGACATATATTTAATCTGAAATGTGATGTAATTTGATTTGTAAATGTTTTATTGTTATTTACATTTATAATATAGCACTTTGTAAGGTTGTATTCCGTTCACCCAAGTAAAAATATCTTTGTAATATTAACTGAACAATCTAAAATACAATGAACAAAGTTCCTGTGGTGGGGAATACAGCTTCTCACACAGACCTCAGATCCCAGCAGCACCTAAACAATTCAATCCAGCCCATCCACATATCAGCAAAAAATGATACAAAAGGAACAGTCATCATGGGAAAAACCCCTCAGAATTCATGAAGAATAATAAACATACTTCAACCCACCAAGAGGCTACGGAGCTCTCTCTCAGGGTGCAGCAGACCTGCCATATTAGACTGCTCAAAGACCAAGCTTTCATAGCAGAGATACAGCCTGCAAAGGCACACTACAGTTTGCCATCATTCCACAACTGTACTGACTGTATAATATGCAATTCCTAGCCATGCACTATATTCCCTATTCCGTATATTCCCACATGGATTTGGAGAGCTCTCCACTGCAATATCAGCAATTTCCAGTTGCTTTCCGCTATACTACACTTTTCTATTAGGGAGACGGGGCCTATGGTGGCGAGGGTTGGCAGAAGATGCCACAGTTAGCTAAAACCTCTTAAAGGCTGAGATTCATGGGAAAACTAACCAACCAAATCTCATCTCTAAGGCCTCTCCATCACTCCACCCTGCGCAAACACAAGCAGCATAGCTGGCCTCATTGCTGTCATGTCACCAGCTCCAACCCTGTCCATCTACCCTAAGCCCACCCTGCATGTAGCCCCTCTGAGCTGGCTAACATTGCACAGGGAGACGGGGGATTCTAAATGGAGCACCAGTAATTTACACAGCATGATGCAATTCAACACAGAACATCTATTTTCCCCCTCCAGCCAAGGCTGCTGCCCCCTTCCCTCCTCCAAATGCAGGGAAAAACATAGCGAGTGGCTGACTTTTCTTTCCATGTGGCTTACCGCATTATTTTGCTTCACTCAATAGAAGGGCAGATATGGCCGAAGGAAGGCAGAGTGCATAACTAGTACCTTTCACTAATGAAGTGTTCCTAGACAGCTGGTGTTACCCGTGGGCCACAAATTCTCCCTCTCCCGAGGGTGCCACATTCCCAGAAGAGGGCAGCACTTTATGTTAAAAGCCATGATAGAACCCACAGTGCTGAAAATTTGCTAGAGAACAGATTTCCCTGCTCAGTCACACAAGAGCTGTAGGATAGGTTTATTACTGATAACGGGGTAACTCATCAAGCATATTAGAGATAATGTTCTTATGCCTAGAATGTTTTGGCCATTGCTTGAAGCCACTGGTATCAAACTTCCTTGATTCTCATAAGCCAGTAAAACACACATTAGGCAGTGTGAAGAATACTAAAGATGGCCTTTTATTATCTGGGTTATTCAGCTAAGCATATGTGTTCACAGCATCTTTTCAGCACTGCTGGAGATGTAACAGATAACAGAACATCTTTACTACCTGAGAACATGGAGCAACTTACCTTCACAAATCCTAACAGGTTTCAGTGCTCCTTTGAAAGAGGTTCAGGGGCCAGGACAGGGAGACCTTGGAGAGGAATGATACTTTGATTTACTTGGGTAACTTTTTTTTTTTTTTTTGACAGTGTGCGTAACACCCATAGACTCTTATAGCCCTTACTTAGAGTTACATTGGCAGTAGCTAGAATGTTTTGAGAATCAAGGAAGTTTTGCCCAGTATGTTTTACTTAGAGCTACGGCAACTGTATTTATTTTTTTGAATATCATTCCTATCATAGCCAAAAGTTTAGATTCTGTAAATTCCTTATTCTTGGTGATGAACCATAGGACTTTATCTTGGCTCTCCTGCCCCTAGAAGCAAGCCATTACTCATCAAAATTATGTACTCTAGTCCCTGTATACAAGGGATTTGTCTTCTCTGACTCTACTATATGCAGTGTGCCTACTGGCAACAAGCAATTATCTCGATGAATGAAAGTCTCTAGATAAAAGTGAAGTCACATTTGAAAGCTACATTTGTGGGCACAGGGGGAGGCTGCATGGAGTATTTTCCAGAAGCCAGATTAGGGTACAGGTGGCATAAGGTTACATTCAAGAATATTGCTCTTTATGTTACGGAACTTACCTAAAATTTGGCATGATTTTCCAAACGACATAAAATAAAGATTCTGGGCTAAATGCAGTTTGGCTCCCTTGCCATAAAGCACAAAGCGTCTTTCTAAACTCTTCAACCAATGAACTGGGGAGAGAAAGTAAAAATGATTTAGTGTGGATTCATACTCTAATCTACATTTTCAGGACTTCAGTGGTACGAATGTCAAAGAATTTCCTTTGATAAAAATGGTTCACTTGGTAAATCATTTCAGCTTCTTATACAAGGACATATTCCAAGTCCCTACAAATTTTAGGATCTAAATCTAATCCACAAAATTGAAGGGGTAGAGAAGACAGACTAGCAACATTGTGAAATCACAGATGTTAAGGATGGAAGTGGGACAGATTTTCTATCTAAGTTTTCATCAATGTAGTATCTAAGCACCTCTAAAATTGTACCTGTAAATCTTGTGCGCACAATTATTTGCATGTTGGTGAAGATTCAGTCCACTTGTTCACCTTAAAATTCTCTCAGGATTGTTGCCTATACTATAATTTAGTGCTAAAATAAACCAAGCCCAAAACTACCCACCTCTGGTACTCTAGCAGACATTTTTTCTCATCTCCCACAACTCAATACAGTATTTATTATTCTTGTTTAAGGTACTTCAGCCAATTTTTTAAAATCCAAGCTTCTGTGCTAATTTTCGAGCACATTGGAAAGAGTTTTTCGAGTAAGATTAAGAAGCACTAGGTGACACCTAGTCCAGTTAAGTTAATAGTTCCAGCATTAAATATATTTAACCTCACTCCAGCACTGTTTGATGGATGCTAGTCTTCTCTCCTGTGACAGCTACAAGAACACAGTGGAAATTATGTAAACATCTCCACTTGTACAATACACCCAAATAGCACCTGGCACTACCTCTTTCAGTTTCTACTGCTACTTCTTGAAGTTCAGTGCTAGCAAGAACTTACACGTTGTTATCCCCTTGGCTCCTGGTATGGTAAGTTCGCCTGCCAGCTGTTTTCCCATTCCGCAACTCCACGGCTGGCAACTCTTTGAAGTAACAGCAAAACTGCTGAATGTTACTGTAGGAAAAAGAAATGAGAGTGAGAAACGTATAGAATAGATAATAGGAAGGATACATGTGTGCTTTGCACAGTATTCTTTGGAGATGCTCACTTGGCTTCTTAAACTAGTTCTTATAACACTGAATAGGTCAAGTTTCCCATCAAGAGAACTAGTCAAGTTGCATCTAGTGTTACAATATAATTATCTACTCAGCACATGTACAGTGGGCACCACTAAATGGCATTCACCGGCCCAGTTACCTGCAACAATTATATCTTTTCTCTCTTCTGATTAGGAGATACCAAGGTTCCATAATTACTGAGTGTTGAGTTCTTACATCATGCTCACTGTAAACAAATCCATGTCTATAAGTGGCATTAATATTAATGTATCAGTAGACTTTAATATAGTTCATACCATCTAGAAAGAACTTAAAGCATTAGAAACTGATTTACAGACTACATATAAAAATCATTTCCCCATCACTGTTATGCCACCATACCTCAGTGAAACATAAAAGTTGTAATTACACAGTACAGTCATAATACTTAACAGTTAAGGGCAGGAATTGCATACAGCAATATAGTATCTAGCTGGAACTACAGAGGGATAGGGAAGGTAGATGGATGGCAAGTACCTAGATCATTAGAAGGGTGAAACAGTAGGTCTGACATGATTAAAAAGACCAGGGCCCGATCCTCAGCTGGTTTAAATCTGAGTATTTCCAATGTAATCAACAGAGCTATGCCAATTTAAACTAGCTGAGAATTTGGCCTTGGTTTTCAGAAAGAGGCCAGCAATCTACTTGCCGAAGAATACGCATGACTTCTGCCAGTGCACATGTAATTGCATGCTCAGATGTAGGTACCCAACTGTCTCTCTACCCAGTGAGAATTTGGCCCTGAGGATGCACCATCTGATGCATTTTTACTGTGAATATGTGAATAATATGAATATGCAAAATACTTGTACAAAGTTAAATTTTGAAGTTACTTTTTGTGAGCAATACAATGATGATTCAATTACACGCGTTAACTTTGGGATGAGGAGGGCAGGGGCTGCTGCTGTTACACAGAAGAGCGTGCACTTATGGGGTGAAGGAAGGGTCCCTAAGGTCACAAAGATTTCCGTGCAGCTCTCAGCCAGGCTGCATGACATTTTCTAACTTGCATTTTAAATAGATTCACTAGTACATTAAAGGGGGAGGGGAGCAAGAGGATGACATAATGGAGACCAAGCACAACTCCACAATAGGCCCAGTCTCCAAAGGCCTGGACAACAAGGGTCAAGAATCGGTTTTGCCTGTCTGGTCAGAGTTCCAGTGGCACCATGCCACTAGAGCACCTACAAATCTGTTAGTGAGAAACCAGGCCCAGTAACCAGACACTCAAATTATATTACCATTTCCCAGTGATAACCTATCCCCTCTCTGGAGACACTGCATCCCTCCGAACACAGACAATCCCTTCAATGCAGATGCCCTAACTGATCCCTCACCCACAAAGGGCGTCATGTCAGACCCACTACCCTTCAAGCTAAACATCTAGGGGCTTCCTCTGAACATCATTGCTACTCCTGAATCAATCACTGGGATCACTTTGGAAAGCTCCTCCCTCCTCCTGGAAAACAGAGGATGTTGCCAAGGCAGCACCCTCCATTCCGACAGGTCTATAGGGCAAGAGTGAGGAAGCGAAGTCGCTGGCCTTTCTTGCCTAGCACTGAAGAACAGATACCACCAAATCAACCTCCAGCCCAGGGTGGGAATTTGATTTGATGATTGCATATAAAACATGATGGATACCTGAGAGACTGAAGAATCGCATTCATGAAACACGTGTTCCCCAGATTGCGAAGGCCTGTAGCACAAAGGGCATTGGTGCTCCCCTGGGAACCAGAAGAAAGAGTAAGTCAAAAGAGACAGACAGCTACCCCCGAAGCACACAACAGTCACCTGTGCAGCACTGTACATTCAAATAGAACTAACGACAGACTGTTTGAGCCAGCTGGGAGCCAAGCCTACAACATGACTAGCTCAAAGGATCTAAAAAGGTATTTAACTATCTACACAGGTATTAAAGGGGTACCTTAATTGGATTGAAAAATTCCCTTTTTTACCATCTAAATAAACCTTCAGAGAACATTTGGGAATCTTCATTGTTTTGAGAGAATGTTTTACTTACTCTTTATAACAATCCACTCTAGGCTGTTGGGTGGATTTTTCAAGAGCATCTGAGGATATGTCTACACTATGAAATTAGGTCGATTTTATAGAAGTCAATTTTTAGAAAATCGATTTTATACAGTCGATTGCATATGTCCACACTAAGCACATTAAGTCGGCGGAGTGCGTCCTCACTACCGTGGCTAGCATCGACTTACGAAGCGGTGCACTGTGGGTAGCTATCCCACGGTTCCCGCAGTCTCCGCCACCCATTGAAATTCTGGGTTAAGCTCCCAATGCCTGATGGGGCAAAAACATTGTCGCGGGTGGTTTTGGGTACATGTCATCAGTCGCCCCTCCCTCTGTAAAAGCAACGTCAGACAATCATTTCGCGCCAGACACCAGGGTGATTAGAAGAGCACAGCAGGGCGCACTGCGCATCAGAGAGGCTTTGAAAACCAGTTTCATGACTGCCAAGCTTCGGCGTGACAGTTGTGTGTGTTTCTTCTTGATGCAAACCCACCCCCTTTGTTAATTTTAATTCCCTGTAAGCTAACCACCCTCCCCCCTTTGAAATAAAGTAACTATTATTTTGAAACCATGCATTCTTTCTTTATTAATTAAAAAAAAAAAAAGAGAGAGAGAGATAATGGACAAGGTAGCCCAGGTGGAGTGGGGGAGGAGGGAAGGACAAGGCCACATTGATTTTTAGTGTGGCCACACTAAAAATCAAACTGTTTGAATGACAGCCTTCTGTTGCTTGGGTCATCCTCTGGAGTGGAGTGGCTGGGTGCCCGGAGCCTCTCCACCCCCTCACCCTCCACGTGTTCTTGGGCATCTGGGTGAGGAGGATATGGGGAGGAGGGTAGGCGGTTATACAGTGGATGCAGTGGGGGTCCGTGCTCTTGTTGGCTTTCCTGCAGCTCCAACAGATGCTTCATCATGTCAGTTTGCTCCCCCATTAGCCTCAGCATCGCGTCCTGCCTCCGCTCTTCGCGCTCACTTAATTCTTTCCTGGCCTCTGCCACTGAATGCTTCCATGCATTAAGCTGTGGTCTATCAGTGTGGGAGGACTGCATGAGCTCGAAAAACATGTCATCACGAGTGCGGTTTTTTTCGCCTTCTAATCTACCATAACCAGTGGTGAGCTGCAGCTGGTTCCCACCAGTTCGTGGGAACCAGTTGTTAAATGTAGAAGCCCTTTTAGAACCGGACCCGGTTCTAAAAGGGCTTTTAAATTTAACAAAAGCTCCAGCAGCTCCCTGCCCTGCCCTGCCCCCGGCCCCAGCTCACCTGGCTCCGGCTCCGCCTCCTCCCCTGAAGGTTCCCCCTCCCGGCTTCCCGCGAATCAGCTGTTAGCGTGGGAAGCCTGGGAGGGCTGAGAAGGAAGCAGCAGTTTCCTGCAGGTGAGCTGGGGCGGGGGGCGCGAGGAGGGCTCCAGGCGCCATGTGGCTCTGGGCGGCACCGGCCCTAACTCCGATTCCGACTCTGGTCGAGCAGCCTGGCTCCGGCCCGGCCCCCAACTCAGGCCCCAATTCCAGGCCAACTCCCAACCCCAACTTCGGGCTGGCCCCCGCCTTCGGGCCGGCCAGTGGCGCCGGCCCCTGTCTTCAGGCTAGCCAGCGGCTCCGGGCTGGCCCGCGGCTCCAGCCCCCGGCTTCGCCCCGGCCCAGCCCCAACTCTGGGCTGGCTCCGGCCTGGCCCCCGGCTCTGGGCCGGGCCCCGACTCCGGGACGGCCAGCGGCGCCGGTCCAACTCCGGCCCGGTGCCCACAGCTCCCGGCACCGACTCCGGGTAGCACGGCCCCCATCTCCAGGCAGCGCGGTAAGGGGGGCAGGAAGCAGGGAGGGAGTGTTGGATAGAGGGCGGGGGGGTGGATTAGGGTCGGGACTCAGGGCCGTCAGAGGGTAGGGGAATTGAATGGGGGCAAGGGTCCTGGGGGGGCAGTCAGGAAGGAGCAGGGGTGTTGGATGGGGCGGTGGGGGGCAGTCAGGGGCAGGGGTTCCGGAGGTAGTCAGGGGACAGGGAGAAGGGGTGGTTGGATGAGGCAGAGGTTCCATGGGGGCCATCAGGCATGAGAGGAGGGGTTGGATGGGGCAGCAGGGGGCAGTTAGGGGACAGGGAAGGGGGTTGGATGGGGCAGGAGTCCCGGGCGGTGGGGGGAGGGCACAACCCCCTCGTGGGGTGAGGAGGAGGGAACCGGTTGTTAATATTTTGGCAGCTCATCACTGGCTATAACCTCAGGGACTGAGATGATAGGGGGAGTGTAGAAACATTCTATGCTCTACGATTCTGGGGGGACTGCATGGTCACCTGTGCTGCTAAGTTTGCCATGCTGACCAAACAGGAAATTAAATTCAAAAGTTCCCAGCGCTTTTCCTGTGTACCTGGCTAGTGCATCGGAGTTCAAAATGCTGTCCAAAGCAGTCACAATGGAGCACTCTGAGATAGCTCCCAGAGGCCAATACCATCGATTTGCGTCCGCACTACCCCAAATTCGACCCAGCAAAATCGATTTTAGCGCTACTCCCCTTGCTGGGGAGGAGTACAGAAATCGAATTTAAGAGCCCTTTAGGGTTGACGGAACGGGGTTGGTTGTGTGGACGCATTCATTTTTAAATCGACCTGACGCGGCTAAATTTGACCTAATCCCTTTGTGTAGACCAGGCCTGAGTTAGGTACCCAATTCCCAACGCTTTCCAATGGGAGCTGCATTCCAATCTCCCTGAGGCACTATTGAAAATCATCTCACCCTGAAAATGAGATCTAATTCCTTGCCAATTACACATTGACTCCCCCACCATCATGTGGTATGGGTTGCTCTTTTAGGACTCCTTATGAGACCTCAGCACCGGGCTGCTGGCTTTTTGTTTTGAAGAAAAATAAACAAGATTTTGGGGAAAACTATTGAAATTAAACAGACTGTACAAGCTGAAGGGGTTGGGGGCAGGAGTGCTGGAGAGAGCAGGCATGTGACATTGTTGGCCTATCAACTGTTGACAGTTTAGAGGAATGCAGCACACAGGCTAATTTGGTTTTGTAGCTACTTTTATTTCTAAATCTTTTGCACTTGTGTTTTAGTTGCCAGTCAAAATGTATACATTACATAAGAGCAGCATGATTAACTTTTAACTTTACGGTCTCCAGAATGGTATGTTAACCAATCTTCTAACAACAGGGAGTTCAAAATCAACTCTAGTCCTGACAACAAGAGCAGTGTGCTTTCAAGTAGGGACAATGGGAGAAAGCTTCTGTAATTCAGATACTGTCCCCTGGCTTGTGTCTTGATATCATTAGAGAAATTAACACTACCACAAACAACATACAAAACTTAAGTCTCAAGTAAAGCCTAAAGAGCGAACAGCATAAGAATATTTTATAATATTTAGATAGAAAAGTCAGCATTAGATAGAAAACTCAGCATTTTAGCAGTTGAGTAATTGCAAGAGCCTATTTTTAAAGAAGGTGTTGTTTCCAACATACAAAAACCTCACCCCCACAATGCCTTTTAGTACACTTCTCACCCCATCTCTGGTTAGACAGCATGGCATTATTGCAAACACCCTGTGCCCTGCTTTTTCTAGACACGGATCCAATGTGCCAGCACAGAAAAGACCATCAGTTGCCTTGGGCAACATTCATGTATTAATAAAACAGAGAAAACAAAGATAGCTCAGACTCTGATCTCCATTCAGTTATAATCTCCATTCAGTTAGTATGTTCTAATTCAGTCTTCTCAATTACTATACATCAGCTGTAGTTTTATTTCTGATTTTCCAGACACTGAGAATTCATGTGATTCTGTAGCCACAAAAAAAAAAAAAAAAAAGCCTGTACAGTATTGCAAATGCTTCCCCAGTCGTCCTGAGAAATTTTCTTATCAATTGAAGGAGGACACTAACTAGGCCTGCCAGTTTTGAAAGTAACTAAAACCACAGACGTTCCAAGACAGCAACTCACTGCCAGCTGCTTGGAACTCTGAGCATGCAGAGGGAGCCAATTAGGAGTATGTCTACACTGCAATTAGATACCCGTGGTTGGCCTGTGCCATCTGGCTCAAGCTAAGGGGCGATTTACTTATGGTGTCAATATTTGGGCTTGGACTGCAGCCTGAGCTCTGGGATCCTCCCCACCTTGCAGGGTCCTGGAGTCTGGGCTCCAGCCCAAGCCCAAATGTCTACACTGCAATTCAACAGCCCCTAAGCCCAAGTCAGCTGGCACTGGCCAATCATAGGTTTTTAATTGCAGTGTAGACATAGGAGAGCAGCTGTACAGCTGTCCTACCAACCACACCCATCCCTACTTCCATGCACCCTCTGGAGAATTCCTGCCTCTCCGAGTAAGCTATCTGTGTGGAGAGGCAAGTTTATGCATCAGCAATGTAGCACCAGCAGCTGAGAGCTACTACTGCAGCTCCCACGGGTCAGGTTCCATTCCTGCACTGCATTCTTGCCCTTCTTTTAATTTTTTATACATGCAGCCCCACCAAGCTAAGAGAGGGCAGAGTGAAGCTGAAGGTGAAAGCGGTATGCCCTCTATCCAACATCAGGAGACAGGTACCTATAAAGTGGGAGCAGCAGGCAAGATGAGAATAGAGACAAAGGGTAACATTTTCAAAAGCACCTAAAGACACTTCTGAAAAATGGGACTTAAACCCTTTTGAAAATTTTACTCAAACGTTTATTAAGAACCTGAGAATGGCCATACTGAGTCAGAACAAAGGTCCATCTGGCCGAGTATCTTGTTTTCCGACAGTGGCCGGTGACAGATGCTTCAAAGGGAACGAATGGAACAGGGCAATTTATTGAGTGATTCATCCCATTATCCAGTTTCAGCTTCCAGCAGACAGAGGTTTAGGAACACTCAGAGCATGGGGTTGCACCCCAGATCATCTTGGCTAGTAGCCATTCTTGGACCTATCCTCTGTGAGCTCATCGAATACTTTTTTTGAACCCACTTTTTTTTTTGGCCTTCATGTCATCCCCTGGAAATTAGTTCCGCGGGTTGACTGAGCAATGTGTGAAGAAGTACTTCCTTATGTTTAAAACCTGCTGTCTATACAGTTAATTGGGTGATCCCTGGTTCTTATGTTATGAGAAGGGGTAAATAACACTGCCTTATTTACTTTCTTCACACACATGATTTTTATAGCCATCTATCATACCCACCTCTCAAGTCATCTCTTTTCTAAACTGACTAGTCCTAATCTTTTTTAATTTCTCCTTGTATGGAAGCTGTACCATGCCCCTAATAATTTTTGTTGCCTTCTCTGTAACTTTTCCAGTTCTAATATATCTTTTTGAGATGGGACAACCAGAACTGCGTGCAGTATTCAAGTTGTGAACGTACTATGAATTTATAGAATAGCATTACGATATTTTCTGTCTTATTATCTGTTTGTCCCTTTCCTATTGGTTCCTAACATACTTTTAAGGCTTTTTGACTGCTGCTGCACATTTAACAGATGTTTTCATAGAACTATTAAGAAAGAGATCTTGGAGTCATTCTGAAGTGGCTACAGCTAATTTATAACCAATCATTTTGTATATATAGCTGTGACTTCCCTCCTCCCCATGAGCATTACTTTGCAGTTATTATCAACACTGAATTTCATCTGCCATTTTGTTGACAAGTCACTTGGTTTAGTGAGATCCCTTTGGAACTCTTCACAGTCAGTTCTGGACTTCCCTATCTTGACTAACTTTGTGTCATCTACTAACTTTGCCACCTCTCTGATTACCCGCTTTTCTTAATTTGCAATTACCTCCTTAACTAATAGGGAGGAATGGTTTGTGCCCTTTTCTTCTGCAATTGACAATTTGACTGCAATACTCATATACCAGACAAGAGGCTGCCTCTTACCTATCTCTGCTTTTCAGCCCAATTGGCACTAGTTGTTTCCTAGTTAGCGGATGCTGCTAAGCAACAGGGAAGCTCAAGCACTAGGTTAGTGTGATTACAAGAGGACACCAGCGATTTTTAAAAAAGAAATAAGTCACCTCTCCATTAGAGGAAGGCAGAGAGATACAACAAATACATGACATTTAGAATTTGAAGCCAGATTATAACCACTTTAAAACTAGGTCAACATTAGGCCCATTTTGAGCCTTGGTAAGTTGACGAAGCCCCTTCAAGCACTGAAAGCGTTGTACTTACATTTACTTTTAATAACTTGCTGTTCAGAGATGAATTTTCCAATAGTTTTCTCTTCCTATGTCTGTCTGCTGTAAAAGCTGAACTATAGTAAAGGAATAAATTAGTTAAAACATGTTATTTATTATAAAAAACAATATAAAATGGACAAAGTGAGTGTGCATTCTCTTAATGTCTAACAGTTACACATCAGATCATTAACATTCAAGAGCAGAAAGGCCTTCCCCAGTTTCAACGTATGCTTTTATAGAGGTACAATAGACATTTAATATTTGTCTTAAAATAGAAAAGATACAAGCTCTTCTTTTAATAGTGTCTAATACAGGGGTTCTCAAACTGGGGTTCGGGACCCCCCAGGGGGTCGCGACGTTATTACATGGGGGGTCGTGAGCTGTCAGCCTCCACCCCAAACCCCGCTTTGCTTCCAGCATTTATAATGGTGTTAAATTAAAACCACTTTTTTATATATTTATAAGGGGGGGTTCACACACACAGGCTTGCTATGTGAAAGGGGTAACCAGTACAAAAGTTTGAGACCCACTGGTCTAGTATCTGAATTAATGTAATTATGTTATGCTATAGTGAGTACCCTGAAGCATGTCCTAATTATCTTGCAACTTCTGATCTGAAAACATACTTCATATTTTTTTAATCAAAGGGACACTTCATATTGAATTTCTCCAGTGGCACTTCTTGTCTTCCGAAGTGTCTCTCCAGAGCTTTAGAAAGACTTTAAAATAAGTGCAGAGCCAAACAATTTAAGGCAGAAAACAACTTGAGCCATAAGCTTTGCAGTTTCTCTCAGACAAACACTAACAATATTATATCAAAAAAGTCCATTCTTAGAAAATTATTTGGTGTAATGCACTAAGGGCTTCATATGTTGCTAATCAATGACAGTCACTTACACTAAACATACTTTTATAGCCTTTAAGATAAGCTTTTAGAAGACAAAGTGCCCAAGTAAGAAGTGAACTGTCTTACATTATTCAAAACAGCTGGAAACCTGTAAGAAGCACAAAATAAACTGTTGAGATGCTACTGGTTCATGAGAAATTATGCAGTGCACCACTGCAGTGTGATCTAATGTATCTAGATCCTCCACTGCTGTGTGCAAAATATATCAGTGTTTGTCAGGCCAGGGTGAGGGGAGACTCCCAAACAACAAGTTCCTTCATAGAAATGTGCATCATAGGATAACAGTGTTCCTCCAAGAGTGCTCTGGCACCAGCCAAGAGGCAAAATCTAAAATATAAAAAACCTAAAGACAAGTAGCATGCTATAGCAACGTTCTTCAATATTTCCTTTGCCGTTTCAAGTCTATAGTTTAAATACTTTTGACCATGAAGTCACTGCAATGGGCTTTCACCTTGGGATATGGCTACTAGCCATGAGTTGGCCTTGACAGTGACAACCTTCACCTCTGAAAAACTAAGTTGCAGATTTTCTCCAAGGCTTCCCTAAATATTAAATACATCCCTCATCCACATGTTGTACACTTGTTATCAACCCAGCAAATAATGGAATGAAAAACAATGAGTGTTAGTATTTCCTAGCCGCATTCAAATGAGACAGCAGATGGAAGTGGAGAGGGTCTCAGATTAGGACAATGCCAAATGGGTGATTCTGATGCCAAAGTGACACATTTAGCGTACCAGTATCAGAAGATTTTCCAACATCACAGCCACTTGTTAGTGGTGTTGGTGTCTGAACTCTGGGGCAGCCAAACAATATTTGGAAGAACCTTTGTGTGCCTAGACTTCCACAAGATATTTTGCAAAGTTTCCAAGTAAATTATGAAAGCCCTAATATTTTGCTCTCCTGAACTGGCTGCAGCATGTGCATGATAAAGATTATAATATTTCTCAGTAGAAGAGACCTAGATAAGTCACAATAAAGCACTGCTCTTCTGTAACTCAGTATACAATTATTATAAGTTCATGAGCTTTCCTCATCTTCAGATGTTCAGAAACCAGGCCACGCAGTTAACATTTATCAGGATATTTCCCCCTTCCATTTCCACTTTAAGTGCTCTGCTCCAGCAACCAAATCTTAATTTTGGGAACCCATGCCTGCTTCTTGGCAAGACGTTTCCCAAGATATTCTTGACAAGGACTGAATGACTCAGTCAGCACATAGACCAGGGGTTCTCAAACTGGGGGTCAGGATCCCTCAGGGGGTCGTGTGGTTATTACATGGGGGGTCGTGAGCTGTCAGACTGCACCCCAAACCCCGCTTTGCATCCAGCATTTATAATGGGCTTAAATATATAAAAAAGTGTTTTTTAATTTATAAGGGGGGGGGAGGTCACACTCAGAGGCTTGCTATGTGAAAGGAGTCACCAGTAAAAAAGTTTGAGAACTTCTGACATAGACAAAGCTGCTTGTTAATTGCATTTCCATGAGTTTCAATGTAGAAGTCATCCCAACCCCGTAATCCTGGTATCTCTTTTAGATGATGAAAAGGCTTGTACAAGGACAATGTACAAAAAGAAAATCCATTCAAATTAAACAATATCCAAGTCCACTCAGAGCGGGGAGGGGAGTGGTAAGCAGGTTACTTACTTTTCCAAGTTCTGTAGGTGCTCCCTGACTTTCTGTACCAGGCCCAGCTTGGTATCATTGACTACAAAATCATCACAGCGATAACTGCAAGAAAAACAATCAGCAAGTGTAAAGGGTTTCAGTGACACATAGCACTTCAAAGCCTGAATATAGCAGATGAGCTCACATGACTATGGGAGCAAGTACTGGAGGCAATAGGTATTTAGGGTAAGAGTTTTGAGAAGTGGGTTAAAGAGTTTTGAGAAGTTTGAGGAGCCGCAGGCGCACTAGCTCACTATCCGTCCACACTGGCAAGGCACGTAGAGTGCTCTGGCTAGAGCACTCCCGGTACTCCACACAACACACTCCCTGTCACACTCCACCCCACCCCTCCATTTGAAAAGCATGTGGCAGCCACTTGCATGCTGGGATAGCTAACACAATGCACTGCTCTCTGTGGCCGTTGCAAGAGCTGCTAATGTGGCCATGCCAGCATAGGCGGCGAGTTATATGGGCCCATGGTGTGCATGTTCCACCAATATTCCTGAAGGTGGGGCCAGCTCCACCAATGTTTGGGCCCCAGGCCCCGTGCTTTGGGGTGCTCTCACCTTGGGGGCAGCTCCCCCCTTCCCCGGAGCCCCTGCATGCTGCGGAGAGTCCGTCCCTCCCACCCCCCGACCCGGCTCACAGTCCATTGGCCAGGAACCCCAGCCAATGGGAGCTGCAGGGGGCGGTGCCAGAGCTGCCTGGTTGCGCCTCCACAGCAGGGAGGGGCAGAGAGCGAGCAGCAGGAGTCTGTCCCTGTCAGACAGACACAGACACAGCCGGTGAGCTGGGAGGTTGTGGGGACAGACAGACACAAGGACATAGCCGGGGGGTTGTGGGGACACACAGATGGAGCCGTGGGCGGGGAAAAAAGAGCAGCGATGGGCACCCCAGGGCTGGCATAAAATACACAGGACAGAGGGAGCTTCCTGAGGGGGCTATAGCAAACCACCTCTCCCCCGCCCCCCTCCGCAGCACAGACCCAGGCTGCAGCTGGCTCCGTCCATCACTCCCCCCAGCCCCACAGAGACCCACACAACCCTCTGCCCCCCCCGAGAAACCCCCAATGGCCCGTGACCTAGGGTTACCATATTTCAGCAAGAAAAAAAGAGGACGGGAGGAGCCCCGCCCCTGCCCCTCCCACTTCCCGCCCCCCCAGAACCCCCAACCCTCCCCCCGTTCCTTGTCCCCTGACTGCCCCCTCCTGGGACCCCTGCCCCTAACTGCCCCCCAGGACTCCACTCCCTATCTAAGCCTCCCTGCCTCTTGTCCCCTGACTGCCCCAACCCTTATCCACACCCCCACCCCCAGACAGGGACTCCCACGCCCCTGGGACTCCCACGCCCCATCCAACCACTCCCCACCCCCTGACAGCCCCCCCCAGAACTCCCAACCCATCTAAACCCCTCTGCTCCCTGTCCCCTGACTGCTCCGATCCATCTCCCCACCCCTGCCACCTGACAGCCCCCCCCCAGAACTCCCAAACACTCCCCCCCTGCTCCTTGTCCCCTGACTGCCCCCTCCTGGGACCCCTGCTCCTAACTGCCCTCCAGAACCCCACCCCCTACCTAAGACTCCCTGTTCCTTGTCCCCTAACTGCCCCCTCCTAAGACCACCCCCAACTGCCCCCCAGGACCCTACCTGTACCCTGACTGCCCAAAACTTTCTCCACTCCCCCCAAAAAGCCCCCCCCCCCCGTTTCTTGACTGCCACCTCCAGAACCTTCCTGCCCCCTGACCTCCTTACCCTGCTGCTCAGAACAGAGTGTTGGGCTCTGTGCAGCCGAGCCGGACACGTGGCTGAGCTGCCCAGCACAACAAAACCCGGTCCCTGGCCCTGCACAGTGCTGCCGGACTGGGCTGCAAGGGAGCTGCCGGCTCAGAATGCAGGGTGGATCCGGCTCCTCTACAGCTGCTCCTGAGTCCAGCCCGGGACTTCCCTGCAGCCCTCCCAGCCGCTCACTCTGCTCTGCTGGGGGAGGGGGAAATCCTGGACATTGTGAGTGCTTTACAAATTCCCCCCGGACGCTATTTTTAGCACAAAAAGGAGGACATGTCCGGGTAAATCCGGACGAATGGTAACCCTACCGTGACCCCTCTCCAGAGAGCCCCCCTTTGTGCCAGACAACTCCCCTCCCCCACTGTCTCCCCTGCTCCAGAGCTCCCTACAATCTATCCCTTTGCCTTCCCCCTCCCCCCCCCCCCAGCCCATTGGCCGGGGGGGGCTCCCAACCTATTGGCCAGCACAACCAATGGGAGCTGCACCTGAGGCAGGGCGCCTGCTTGTAGATGCAGACTTGCCTGGCTGTGCCTCCACAGCATGGGGCAGGGGGGCCACAGGTGAGCAAGCCCCAGTCATCATGATCACAGGCACAGCAATTCTCTGGATATTTAATTTCACTGAGGCAAGTAATTCAATCTACTTTTCCTTTCCAGAGGGTTTGTGGCTTTTCCTGTAAAAACTCTTACAATTTCTTTGCAAAGAAGTCCATTTGTAGTTTTTTCACTTGAGAAGTATATTTTCTGCTTGTTCATAAGCTCATTTATTTTGTTAACTCGGTTTTATAGGTAATATAAAAAGTCACTTGAATTATACCTATTTTTTCCATTGGTCCAAAACCACATGGAAGATGTGCAGATTTTTATTTCTGTGGGCCAAACCACCCTGTGTAGAAATATAAATGTCGGAGACAGAAAAGCTCTTTAAGGGTAAAGGTTCCTTCAGGAAATTGTCCTCAAGTCATTCATTCTTCTAGGCATTCCATTCTATTGTTCCTTCCTATAGTGATACAGGTCTGTCGCATCTTACGCGCATTTAACATGTGCGATTTCAGCTTTCCGCGGTCGGCAAAAACAAAAAACAAAACCAAAAGAAAGAGAAAAATAATTTTAATACTGTACCTGTAGTGACCGCGATTCCGCCCGTCATTGAACTCAATGTAATTTTGACTATACGCGGTTTTCGCTTTACGCACTGACCACGGAACGTAACCTCAGCGTAAGATGAGAGACCTGTAATGATCAGTGTTTCCACCCACAGGGGAGAGGCAGAAGACTGGGTCAACCCTGCAGTGACTCTGCCTCTACTCTTGTTCTCTGTCTGCTCCCTCTACCAGCCCCTTTGGTCTCCCTAAGATTGCCCCTACGATTACTCCCTCTGGGTCTTCTTTCTCTGGAGCTTCTCATGAAGTAAAGTCTGTCATTACAGGCTCTTATCTCTGTAATGTATTTATTTTTGATGTATTTAATTAATGCCCTGTGGGAGTCCTCTTCAGCCCTCTATATAAATTGATCCTCTTTTTTCCATATGTTTTGCCCATAGAGTTTTCTGCAGCCCTAGGGCAACCAGCAATAACCCCTGTGCCTTTGCAATGGGGTGAGGGAAGGAGACCATGGGTTCCCTATTTATGTGATTTGCAAAAAGGGTTATCATTCCTCAAGGTACCAAATGTGTTTAAATGATACAAGTGCCTTGTAAAATCCCAAAGCAAGCTCATTTTCATTTCTCATGTAATAGTCTCATATACAGTATACACACATTTTTCATTAATTATATGAGTTGAATTTATTATTAATTATTATTACTATTATTATTATTAGCTAGGTTACTGGTTTTTTTTTTCCAATGTGGCAAAAAGTGTGCTATTTTATGGGTTGAATGATTGAATGACATAATTACCCCCCTCCCCCCAATGTCCGCCACTAAGTCCGGTAATTTTGTCAAGTGTTCGTTGCACAACATGGTGGTGCCTACCCCTGCCTTGTGCTTCAGGGGGTCACGGGAGCCAGGGCGGCCTGGGGACTTAGAGGGGGGCCTGGCGCTGGCAGCAGCAAGTGACCTGGCTCCAGGCCACTCCGCTCCACCTCGTTGGCTCCCGGCATTGCTTGGGGCGGGGGGCTTTGGGGAAGAGGCGGGGTGAGAAGAGGCGGGGCGGAGCAGGGTTGCTCACTGCTGTCGACACCAGGCACCCTGCTAACTCCCCAGGCCACCCTGGAGCCCACATCCCCCTGAAGCGCAGGGCCCCCCAAAGTGCGGGACCCGGGGCGGTTGCCCCGGTCCGTCCTACGGATGGGACGGATCCACTTGGGCAGCACCAAAAATTATACAAACCTGCCGCCCATGCACGCCAGTGCACTGGCAGCTGGCAGTGTGGACAGACTGCAGTGCTTTCCCTACTGCGCTCTAGGAAGGCTGGTTTAACTCAAAGCGCTCTACATCGGCAAGTGTAGCCATGCCCTAAATTTCCAAGTCCTGGTCCAGTGCCTGAACCACAAGCTCATCCAATAGGTTTTTGTAAGATGTATTT